>NC_054542.1:22542972-23142972 GCF_017654505.1 Polyodon spathula
AGTAGGTGTCAGTGGAATACGACAGGTAATACGATCAAGTGTGAGCAACATCATATAGAAACGCTACTTCTATCGCATATTCTGCTCCCGACATCATAAAACCCAATATGTCATTGTATTGGTATATAGAAACAAGCCCCTGGAAGAAAAGCAGTGTTCAGTTTAAAGGGGTTGTGGAAGGGTGGTGGGTAATTCACTGACACGGGAGACAGACAGGTGGACTTGACAACACCACACAGATGCCCAGTTTTATTGTCAGAGGTGTTTTGTTTCTTTAGCCCGCAGAGGGCGCTGTTGGTCCGTGGTCTGCTTACCAACTATGGTAAACAGCACCACGGGAATACCAAGCGATGGTAAAACAATTCAGGGTGCAGGTGCTTCAAACAATAATTAAAACATAGAAGGCACAAAGAAAAAGGGAAAATAAAACAGTAATAAAACTACAAAGAAAAGGTGCTGCACTTGGCAGCGATATCCCAGTCGCCACTACTCGTGCGACCCAGATCACCGACCTACACTACCAGCTAACTAGCCTGCTCTGTTACAATATTCTGGGGTCTGCCCAAGGGTTCCCAGCTCTCACTGTCTTGCAGTGAAACTCTCAGTTTCTTTTTTTTTTTTTCTCCTGGCTGGTTCTCAGTCCTGGACCAGCGCTTCCGCACTCTCGGCGCATCTAAAAGGGCAGATCTGAGGAAACAGCAGAGCATTATCTTATAGGGCTAACAATCTCCCCAAGACCCGTCTCCCAGCCATTCAGAGAGGGTCCACACACCCACTTTCCCACCTCCCCGTGTCACTGACATGACTCACAGGCGGTTGTTGGACGACTGCTGCCCTCTTCCTGCAGCACTGTGAACACGCCAGCACAGTAAGCACAGATCTCCCCCTGCTCCAGGGTTTTATAAGATCAATCACAAAAGTAAAAGCAATCGCAAAAAAATATCTGCCTTTGCTCATTATAGCTACCGGCACTGCATGATGCAGGGACAAAAATATCTGCCTTTACTCATTATAGCTACCGGCAGGGCGTTGTGTGTGTGTGTATATATATATACACACACACACTGAACAAAAATATAAATGCAACATGCGACAATTTCAAATAAGCTTTTTGTGCATATGGAAAGTTAATGGGATCTTTTATTTCAGTTCATGAAACATGGGACCAACACTTTACATGTTGCGCTTATATTTTTGCATTAACACTCTTAAACTCACAGGAGACATTTAAGGAGGACTGTGGCAAAGTGCCTGGTAAAGGGGAACAGGTGTACCGGTGATGCGATGCAGGAGTGACAGGCAGACAACGATATCCAGTGAAAAAGTGTTTGTATTTGTACAATGTGTAAAGCGCGGGGATAGCAATAACAGGGCACAGTCCCGAACAAAAACAAAGACATGGTCACCAGTCCTGGGTGAGTGCAGATGTGCGTGTGCGGTGGTGAAGACACAGGTAATTCGTGGAGGTTGTGCAGTGGTGATCCGGTTCGTGCTGACACTCGCGACAGCTCCGGATTTGTGCGTTTAGCTATCTAGTGGTGAAGAACAGAAAATTAACAGAACAAACACAATAACACACAACACGTATCTTTTTACACACACTGAGAGCTCCTCTCTCAATCCTTCTCTCTCTCCGATCAGTTAACCCAAACAAAGGAAAAGATCAGTGTTACCCTGGCCCCTATATGTAATCCTGCATGATATCTAGGTAAACTGTTGCAGCTGCCTTATTACTTGTAGCTGCCCCTCATTTACCTTTCAAGTCAATACAGTCTTACAACAGAGTCTCGCTTCTTTCAAGGCTGACCCACTTCCTGGTCCCGGAAACAAACTGTCAGGCCAGCTCTTCCAGATACTTCTCCTCTCGTTCTTTAGCACCCTCACAGGTCGGGAGGGAGATTTATCACCAGAACTCATTGTATTTCTGTCATAAGGACACAGAGATGTTTTGAACTCCTTTAAGTGGATTGTTTGTGTACTGGTTTACAACATATCCAGACAACTTTTAAGTAATCAAGAAAATCACACAGACCCATTCAGGTTTGAAGTTTTCAAGAATTAGAGCAGTATTAGTACTCCTTCGGTTTATTAAATGCTTAAAAATGGATCGAGAGGTTAGAGACTATGTCAGATCCCAACTAATAGGCAATCTGGGCAATTATGGTTATCACATGTTTCGCCCTTAGGCCAGACATGCAAAACATTAAAGCGCCCACCGCTCAATCCTAAAGCATACAATATATCACTCTCTAAAGCTAAAATAGAATTCCTAACCCCATAGCAAATCTTCAATATAAGTGAGATATAAATCCACCATTTGAAGTCATGCTTTGGCCTGACCCAAGAAACTCCCCTACATTATTATGTCCACTGATAAGAGAAAAGGCTTGAATCCCAAGTTTTACTGAGGAGAGCAGGAAATCCAAACCTAGCAGTGCTCTGGAAGATGTTAACTACTAGACAGGGCTGTATCCTCCCGCCACCATTCCTGCCTCCACTACTACTGTACCCATTTGTCTCACCTGTCCTACTATGACTGTCTCTCACATCGCTGTTATTCTGTCCTCTCACTCCCGACCACTGTCCTCTCTCCGCCACCGCTGCTCCCCGCCCCCCCCCCCCCCGCACTCTCTCTGGTACCCTCTCTGATCACTATTTCATCTCTTTTTTCTGTCTCTCCCCTCTCCCTACTCCACCTACCCCCGCTGTCACCTCCCACCTCTGCTCTCTGTAGACTCTGCTACCTCCACCCTCTTCTCCTCCCTCACCTCCCTCTGTCCCTCACTTCCCGACCTGCCTGCCCCTCCTCTGTGCTCCGCTCAGCAAGAACCAAACTGCTCTCTGAAAAGAAATGGAAGAGAACCAAACTCCCTGCTGCCCTAGACCTCTACCGCTCCCTGCTCTCCGCCTTCTCTACTCTCTCCTCTGCTAAATGCTCCTATTTACAATATATTATCCAATCCTCCACTAACAACCACTGGAAACTATTTTCTACCTTCTCCTCCCTCCTCTATCTCCTTTGATGACTTTGCCCCTTTCTTCTCCTCTAAAATCTCTGATCTCTGCAAACTCTTTAACACCTCTCCCTCCCGCTCCCACCCAACACCCTGTCTCCCCTAATATCTCACCCGCCTTCTCCTTCTCTCCCCTCCCAGACTCTGACCTCTCCTCCCTCCTCCAGGGTCACAAACCCACCATGTGCACCCTGGACCCCCTCCCCACTCACCTCTTTCAAGCTGCTGCTTCTGCTCTATCCCCCTTCATCTCCTCCTTCTTGACACCTCTCTTCTCTCTGGCCTCTTTCCCTCTGCCTTCAAACAAGCCTCTATCAACCCCCTCCTCAAAAAAACAACCCTCCAGAACTACCATCCTGTCTCGGTCTTACCCGTCCTCTTTAAATCCCTTGAGCGGGCAGTACACTGTCAGCTTTCTGATTTCCTATCTAACCACTCTCTGCTCGACCCTCTCCAATCTGTTGTCCACTCTACTTGCACTAGAAGACTGGCTGCGCCTCCTCTATGCTCCCCTGTCTCCAGCCTTGTACCACAGAGGTGGAA
Source organism: Polyodon spathula (assembly GCF_017654505.1). NCBI lineage: Eukaryota > Metazoa > Chordata > Actinopteri > Acipenseriformes > Polyodontidae > Polyodon > Polyodon spathula. The sequence goes on from NC_054542.1 coordinate 22,546,530, forward strand.
CAACCTTCCTACGGATGTCAGGAATGCCCAGTCCCTGACCACCTTCTGGCCTCCTCCAGACACACCTCTTCAGACAACATCTGTAAAATTCTACTCTTCCCTTCTGGACAATATAGCACTCTACCTTTAATGCACTTTAACTTGCACTTATCTGCTCCCTATTTTACTGTATTTAATCCTGCACTTAACCCAATCTTTAGTATTTTGTATTTCACTTGCACTAGTATCTAACCTTGATGTAACTATCAACACTGTTATCTGCTCTTGAACTGCCCCGATATCAAACCGTACTGTGTTTTGTATTTGGTCTTATTAGGACTGAAGTCATTGTATTGTGTATCTTGTTCTTAATTGTACTGTAATTCTTTATATGTATTTTTTGTATATAACTGTAAGTCACCCTGGGTAAGGGCGTCTGCTAAGAAATAAATAATAATAATAAAATAATAATGCTGCCAAGTTCTCATTAATTTTATAATATAATGAGGCAATGAGAGTAAGATCATTTTCTCTATTTCCTAGTACCGTGAGGTACTTCTCGTTAGATAATATAAAAATTATACATTGTAGGGAGACCTTGGATCTGAGACCGCTTGAACAGCAAATCCCGCTTTTGGAGGCCAAGATTCACTTATCTTCTAACGTCTACTACTGCCTCGCTCATGCAGTACTTCTTGTTAGTAAAATATAACAGTTTATACATAGCCAAGGGCCTTGAATGGGAGACACAATTAACCAGCAAACCAGCTTCGAATGTCCTAGTACTGTTTTTAGGCAAGCAGACAGTCTGCAGTAAATCTAATGACAAAATGCTTGCAGCTTTATACATGTGACCAAGTTAGTAAGTAGGTTACAGCTTTGTATTAAATTGTTTCACTTTTAAATAGGGATGCACCGAATCCAAGTTTTTAGGATTCAGCTGAATACCGAATCCATCTCAAAAGATTCGTCCGAATACCGAACACTGAACCCTACACAATTATCAGGGAAACTGAAGGAAACTGTAGAATGAAAAACAGACTAGCTATCATTAATCTACTGACAAGGGACATGCACAGTCTATAGTTTTAAACCTTTTAGTTAATAGTATTTTTATTTTATGAATGGAAATATATCCCAGAATAAGATTTTTTTCATTTGAAACTAACACAATTTACTTCTAGCCCCGCCTACCAAAACTGTCAAAATACAGAACTGTGTATAGCACATTTACAAAAAGAAGAGCTGAATTCTTGTCCTAATCAACTATTTTCTTTAATCTGAGGTTTCAATCTGTGTCACCCACCTCATTTGAGAGCTTTAGGACAAAATAACCGCTAGTGACCCGAATCTCGCTGTGAAATAAAACCCACGTTGATTTAAAAGCACAGTGCGTGTGCACATAAAGAGGTAGTGTTCCACGTTTTCTGAGTTTATTTTCCAAACATTAAAACCGGGATGAAATCAGGTGGAAAACAAAAATAAATAATCAGTTTAAATCAGTGGGAAAAAAGTCAGAACGTTCATGTTTTATTGCATGCTGCTATCTGTATAAACCTAACCGTGTTCAACTGTTAACTAATCTATGCATGTTTGTACTTCAACAACAAAATAAAATGTGTGTGTGTGTGTGTGTGTGTGTGTGTGTATATATATATATATAGTTGTACTCCCCAAAGTGAATTCTAAATTCATCTTCCAGTGCACTCAATAGATCACTGAGTAGTCAATGCTTGCATCGCAGTGCACCCACCCACATCACCTCTGTCTTTAATTTTCTTGAAAGTTTGAAAACATGAATTTTCTTTTATGTATTCAGGCACAATTTGTGTTTTCGCACCATTTGCTCGTTTTGTGGGGGTTTATCCAAGGCCACGAATTCAGCAGGCAGCATCTGCATTCACATTGTTTGATTTGCTGACCTGTGTGTCCAGTTTGCATGTCGCATTTCTCAAAATAAGCAACCACAAAAACTATTGAGTAAAAAATACTGGACTGCATTGAACTGAAATCCTTGTAATTTATCTAAGTATATTCTGTAAAGAAAAAAAAAAAAAGCACAACACTACAAATAGGCTACGAAATAGTTCCAAATAATTTTAATACACTGCAGTTCGCAAATGGTTCAACTTGTATTTGCACTATAATGTAACTCTGTATTTACTAAAACATGTTGTTCAACTATGTCTTGCACATCTGAATGTTGCAAAGTTACAAAAATATTTCTGTGCACTCTTTTATTTTTATTTCTCCACTTTCACAGACAAAGTAACAAAGCACAAAAGTCAGTTTATCATTACTATATTACAGGTTTTATTGCATAACATTACTGCATAACATGAAAAGTGTGATGTATTAAATATGTTGTTGCATTGTACATTCAGCAGCTGTGTGACAAGTTCAACAAATTAGTTTTTGTACCGAATGTCTATTATTAAATACAAAAGTTACATTCAATACCTGATTCATTTCTGTTGTTTAAAGAAGAACCATGCACACTGGAGGGATATAATAAAATGTATGTGTGTCTGGGTGGAGATGTAGGATTCAGATTCGGTTCACCAAATCCAAAGTATTCGACCAAATCCGAACCCTGCTCAAAAAGGTTTCGGGCCAAATCCGATAACCTGGATTCAGTGAATCCCTACTTTTAAACTTAACAGTTTCCCTGTAATAAATACTACTTTTTTTCTATTACTGTCAAACTTAAATAACTGCATGTGACAGGGTCTTGCTCGTTTCACGTGTGTGGGTAGCCGCTGATTAAGCATACAGAGAGACAAGGACGTGGAGGTGAAATGCTGGCACAGGTGCGCAGGTTTAATTAGCAACCGACACAACGAAAGTAAATAAAGGTGGTCATATGACTTTACCAGCAATGGTAACGGGCAGAGAACTATTACAGCAAGCTGTACAAAAATGCAAAATAAAACACAATACAACAAACTATAAATCAAAGGTGCCGTGAAAACGGCAGGCCTTGCAGCAGCCCCGAGCTATCTCCCATGGATGTTTTTAAACTAACGGACACTCGGTCAAGACCCATCCACCTGCTAATTGATTACCAGCACAGCCAATCAATTGCTGCCCTTCCCCTCAACCAAGCCTAGCAGGCAGCAAGTCTCAACTGAGTGTCTGTCTGTAAACAATAATTAAATTACACCAATCAAGTCCAAACCAACACACAATAAATCCATTCCCACATATAAATCACACCAACACTAATCACATATCATGCAGGGCAATCACCCTGCCACTGTGCAACACTTTTTTTTTGTTTCAAATGTTATTCTGTTTAAAAGTTTATTTTTATTTGCAATACCTAAGCAGCTCAGTGTTTTTGGCTTACAAACTTCTTTTCAATTAAAGTTAGTTGCTTTTCTGATAAGAACTTTCACTGTGAACACTTTGTTAATTTAATTAAATGAAATGCTAGCTTCGGCTTTTCTCCTCAAGGTTAACACAGGCTTAAGTAAGGACAAACTTAGTTCATTTCATAGGTGTCACTGGTCAATTTCATAGAATCAATAAGCACCTGCACACAGACATGCTTTTTTCTAACATTAGGTCAATGTCTGCTCTACCTTTTCTGCAATAATTCTTCTGCTGGCTTTATATTTTTTAAACACAGTACAGTTATTACAATATAATAACATTGCTGCAGTTTCACAAATGTTCTACCCCAAATATCGTCCTGCTTCCACTCTCAGTGAGTGTCAAAGCCACTACAGGATCCTTTATCAATTTCTGCACATCACAGGTGTAGGAGACAGTCTTTAAAAGCCTGATACCTGGAAAAAACTTAAACCTTGTTAGCTGGGCTCCCATCTTTACATTCTCACTACCATCATCAGTGGGAAAACCTCAAAGACACTAACCTGGTTCTATCAAAGAGCCATGCATCTCTGCCACATACACCTTTCACTCAAAAAAGGAGTTTGCACCTTGTACAAGGAAGGAAGAGTTTCTAGGGTCACATGTGACAGCATGCTACAAGTACGAAAAGATCGGCCTTTACTCATTATAGCTACCGGCACGCCACGCTGCAGGTACCCAGCATGTTGTGCAAAGCTTTATTCGAAATGATGCTGCCGAGCGAAAGAATCAACCAGACTTGTTTAGTTTAGTTTAATATTACTCTCTTTATTATGGCCTGTGGTAGTCCTGGTTTGGGATACATGTATATTTAGAAGTGAACTCTCCACACTACAAAATTTCCAGCAAGACCTCATAAGGAGGCTGTACTGTACATATATACAAATGATATAGAATCTTCATAGAATCTGGGAGACTTCCCCTTTAAATTAATGAGATGAACTGATTTTGCATTATAATTGCATCAGCTGAAGGAGTCCCAGATCACCCTGTGTGGGTTCCCAGCTTTTTGAGTATAGTCAACATAGCAACAAAGGAGCGTAGTCAATTATTTGAAAAACTTAAATCTCTAATTGCCTCCACAGCATATTTAAAAAATATATAATTAAAAAAATCTTTACCCTTCCAAAACTGGAAGTGCACATCATGTCACAAGAAAGGATGCAAATTAATATGATGGAAGAATCAAAAGAAAATCTCTTTTTTTGCATTTCACTCTTTCAAATTCAATAAACAACATTATATTAGATTATAACATGCATAATTTAACTTTATGCTGTTAAGGGGGGCATATGCTCATTCACACAATTTAATAATTTGAAATATACACAGTAGGGTTCTCTGCCATCCCTGTAACAGACACTGTATACAGTCCCAGCATTGAAGTGTTTATCCATATTGCTTCAAGCTTCATTTGTAAAGTAAAAATTAGATTTTTAAAATGTATAAATGATTAAGATACAGTTCCTGAGCATTGCAATGTAGATGTTTCCTCAATACAAAGCTGATTTACACCAAAGAGATTTGTTGCAATATTTCATTTCCTTGATTTTACCTTTCATTAACTTTTTCTTTCTTTTGATTTGGGTCATCAGCATCTCCTTTTTGAAGCAAAACATACTATAAAAGAAGATCTTCAAGCAACGTGCTGTATACTTGTAGGAAGTAAGATGAACGAGCATGGATTTTCTATTTGTTTTCCATATGTGCAATTGAATGCTCAATACCCCCCCTGACCACTCCATTATTGAGTAACAGCATTTATACAAATCACCAAAACCAAGCGGTCTAGAGAATTATGTCTGATATTAACCAACCTGGTAGCATACATGACTTCAACTTTTTTCACAAAACCTAAAAATTCCATTTAGCCTAAAACATTTCACAATGCAAGAGCATCCCATTTAGAATAAACGGATTAATCCTATAAATATGTTATATCAATTAAAAGGGCCAAGTTAAAGAAAATGTGGCTAACTTGGTTGTCACATTTAATTGCAACCAGAACTACTAGCAACATGAATAAAAATGGACGGTTGTATTTTCTATTTGCTGTATTACCAGTCACTTTTGTTTTGGTTTTTTTTTGTTTTTTTTTTACATCCTGTATTTCATGAATGGAGGCAGAAATACATCATATTATAATTTGAATATACCATATATAAGCATAAATAAGGAATTATACTCAGAATTATTCTATATTACTCAGTATGTTTGTAATAATGAAATATTTTAAGGTTAATTAACCTCAAATCACATTTGAGGAACATAAATAAAAAATGGTTCATTCATATTTTTACAATGAACAGTTCAGCATTCTCATTACCATACAAGTACCAGTGACGTCACTTCTTTTCCTGTCTGACTAGAACTAGACAGCTGTGTGCAAGTCACAAGCAGCATGTTTGAAGAATAAAGCAATATTTTGCAAGAGGTTCTTGTCTTTGTGGATATTATGTAAATTTCATTTTTTAATTCTGTGCCGACATTTCAGGAAATCTGCAACCAACACCTGCCACCATTTCAGGCATCAGGACGCAGATATCCTGTGACACTGCGTTCATTAAATAAACAAACCAGGTTCCCTATAACAGCATTTGGTGGAAGGCACCATCAATTCTTGTACATTTAGATCACAGGAATTGAGGATGACAGTTAGTCTTTTCTATTATTCTTTCTGCAGATGCTAGCAAGGGTGAACACAGTTCTTTCACTGGGTTAAGGACCATAACAAATCTATTTTCAGCACTGGAGCTACAATCAAATACATTTTTTTGACCTTGTGAGGCTTCAACTAATTTTTTTAAAGATTCTAACAGCAACAGCAGACCCTGGTCCTAGCAGAATATATAGTGGTTCATTGTGTATTATTTCGATTTCTACCTCTCACTTTCTTTTTTTTTGTTTTTGTATACAAATCACTGCTGCAAGAGAATAGCACATATTTGAACTGGTGTTATTATTCTTAGGTCAGAACCACCACAAATGGAAGGGACACATTTTTGTCTAAACAATACAGCCCCCCAAAACACCTACTAACAATTTTTTTTTTTTTATGAAAGCATGTACTGAGTCTGTCTTAAGGCTTACCTAAAGAGCAGAAAATCTACCCCAGCGTTTAACTTTATGTTAATCTTGCCATTGTTTTTTTCTTAACACAAACCCTGCCTTGGTCAAACAGGCTAGTGTTTGGTAATTATGCTGTACTTATTAATAACTTCACACTGTAAGAATGTGAGGCAAAGAAACTTGTTCAAACAGTATTGTGTGAAGGAAAGTATTTTAAGCCATGTTAATTGACTGATGTCAGATGGTGAGTACGAATATGTATTACGGGCTAAGAAAAAGCAGCGTGCCTTGGTCTCCCCCCATTTGGCAATTTCCATAACTGCTCCTGGCTGTTAAGGTATTATTATTTTTGAATGCAGTTGGGCTAAATTCCCTGTCACATCGTATGCGCTTCTCCAAAGAGCGGTCCCTGCTCCTTACTACAGGCCATGCTCTAAAACAAATAACCATTTCCATGAAGCCTACCTTAATAAGGATTTTTTTTATAGATAGTTGGCCAGAAAGTTTGCTCTCAGCTGAGATCATTGACAGCTTGATGTGAAAGAGGTCAATTGAAATAACAGGTTTTGCCTTATTATATCCATGTGCCACTTTGGAGACAATATGGAACTGTAAGTCCTTTACAAGTAAATTACTGGAACTTAGTTTCATTTTTAGTATATTCTACCCCAGTCTTGCTTCTTTTGAAGGCATACTTTATATCATCTGCATTTCCCTAATATTTATCATCTCACCTGTTTAATATCCTATTAATTGTGTTCTGTATGATTCTATATTGTCTTGAGGAGTCTTTTCAGAAATAATTTAGCTTTTATCTAATCAAAGTTTGCATTCCTCCATGGCTTTAAACACATAATCATAACCTATACAGTAGTAATAATAATACAAAACAAACTGTTATAAAATAATAAAATGTTTCAGCATTTTTGTTGTTGTTTTTAATTGTAATTTCATTGGGATGAAGGGAACATCATAAAACTCAAATGCAAACTGTACAAATCTTAATATTTTAGTGTAACATCTAAAGAGAGGATCGTCGTTAGAGCTCCCCCTTGTAGCTGGGAGGTAACAATGCTCAGTGCACACAAGTTGGATGTCAGGCATATGTTACGACAGGCCTTACTGGCATTACCCTGCAATAAGGACCTAAGGTAGTGGACTCATAAAGGGATGAAGTATCCCTTAGGTCCTTAAAGGAGAACTGTGCTTGTAACGCATCCCCTGAGCATTGTTTAACTATGCCTACTTATGAATGAAGAATACATTAAATAACTGATTTTTAACAGTTTTTGGGCACTCATAAAAAGCACTATTGGCAACTTGTATGTATTAATGATGATGGTCATGTCAACTGAACACCATTGTATAAGTTACATCTTAAAGCTAAAAAATATATTTTATAGTTTTGCTTTGTATTCACAGTTGTGTTGTTGGCATACTATTTCCACACCCCAATACTATTAGCTGTATCCTAATACCACATTGGGCATTTTCTTTAATGTCTGCCTGTATCTTGGAACATAGCACAGAAACCCATACATCAGCAACACAACTGTGATAATGTAGTCAAATTTACTACAAGACAAGTACAGCAAATGCAGTGATCAAAAAGCACTTGGCTCAATAAAAGCTGTGAAAGAAGAACGACTTACTTGCATAACCGCTAGGTCTTAGTGTAAAAGGAGCAGTAAAAAAAACTAAAAAAAGCAATTTTTTTAAATTGATATGCCCGTCTCACCACTTAAAATGGTAATGCATACAGTTGCTTGCGAAAGTATTGACTCCCCTTGGCATTTTTCCTATTTTGTTGCCTTACAACCTGGAATTAAAATGGATTTTTGGGGGGTTTGTATCATTTGATTTACACAACATGCCTACCACTCTGAAGATGCAAAATATTTTTTATTATGAAACAAACAAGAAATAAGACAAAAAAACAGAAAACCTGAGCGTGCATAAGTATTCACCCCCCCCAAACTCAATACTTTGTAGAGCCACCTTTTGCAGCAATTACAGCTGCAAGTCTCTTGGGGTATGTATCTATAAGCTTGGCACATCTAGCCATTGGGATTTTTGCCCATTCTTCAAGGCAAAACTGCTCCAGCTCCTTCAAGTTGGATGGGTTCCACTGGTGTACAGCAATCTTTAAGTCAAGCCACAGACTCTCAATTGGATTGAGGTCTGGGCTTTGACTAGGCCATTCCAAGACATTTAAATGTTTCCCCTTAAACCACTCGAGTGTTGCTTTAGCAGTATGCTTAGGGTCATTGTCCTGCTGGAAGGTGAACCTCTGTCCCAGTCTCAAATCTCTGGAAGACTGAAACAGGTTTCCCTCAAGAATTTCCCTGTATTTAGCGCCATCCATCATTCCTTCAATTCTGACTAGTTTCCCAGTCCCTGCCGATGAAAAACATCCCCACACCATGATTCTGCCACCACCATGCTTCATTGTGGGGATGGTGTTCTCTGGGTGATGAGAGGTGTTGGGTTTGCACCAGACATAGCGTTTTCCTTGATGGCCAAAAAGCTCAATTTTAGTCTCATCTGACCAGAGTACCTTCTTCCATATGATTGGGGAATCTCCCACATGCCTTCTGGCGAACACCAAACGTGTTTGCTTATTTTTTTCTTTAAGCAATGGCTTTTTTCTGGCCACTCTCCCGTAAAGCCCAGCTCTGTGGAGTGTATGGCTTAAAGTGGTCCTATGGACAGTGTGGAAGGGGTGTGGGTAATTCACTGACTAGGAGACAGACAGATGTACTTGAAAACACCACACAGGTGCCCAGTTTTATTTTCAAACAGTTCTTGCTTTTTTCCGGCAGAGGGCACTGTTGACCGTGGGCAGCCTATCAACGATGATAGACAGCACCACGGAAATACCACAGCTGGTACGTTAACAGCAAGTGCACTCGCAGGTGCTCAAAGAAATAATAATGAAAACAGAAGGCGAAAAGAACAAGGGAAAATAAAACAGTAATAAAACTACAAATAAAAGGTGCTGTACTCGGCAGCGTTATTCCGGTCGACGCTACCCGCACGACCCGGATCACCGTCCTATTCTATCGGCTATCTAGCCTGCTCTTTTACAATACGCTGGGGTCTGCCCAAGGATTTCCCGCTCTCTCTCTCTGTCTCGCTGTGAATCTTTATTTTTCTCCCGGCTGATTCCCGGTCCCGAATCAAAGCTTCCGCACTCTTACCACGTCTAAGTGGGCAGACCTGAGGAAACAACAGAGCGTTATTTTATAGGACCAACAATCACCCAAGACCCGCCTCTCAGCCATTCAGAGAGGGGGAAAGTCCACACACACCCTTTCCCACCTCCCCGTGTCACTGCCATGACTCACAGGCAGTTGTTAGGCGACTGTCGCCCTCTTCCTGCAGCCCGTGAACACGCCAGCAGAGTCAGCACAGATCTCTCCCTGTTACATATCCTTCCCCTCAGAATGACACCACCGGTTCATTCGAAAAGCTTACACCCCCATGCCTTCCCGAGAGAAAAAGTCTGCGTTTTGATGCAGCTTTCCTGCTCAGTGGACTACCCTGAAGGCATAGGGCTGCAAGGCCAAGTACCACCGTGTGATTCTGGCGTTGCTATCTTTCACCAGTGAAGCCATGCTAAGGGGGCATGATCTGTAACCAGGGTGAAGTGTCGCCCCAGGAGGTAGTACCGGAGTGACTCGACTGCCCATTTTACCACGAGACACTCCTTCTCGATGGTGCTATAATTTTTCTCGCGGGGAAGGAGCTTCCTGCTGATATACAGGACCGGGTGCTCACTTCCCCGAACCTCCTGAGACAACACTGCCCCGAGACCTGTCTCTAACGCATCCGTCTGCAGGGTGAACCTCTTACCAAAATCCGGGCTGCATAGTACTGGCTTACTACACAGCCTCCGCTTCAAGGCGAGAAAGGCCCTCTGGCACGACTCCGTCCACTGAACCGTATTTGGGGCAGCCTTCCAGGTGAGGTCTGTCAAGGGAGCAGCGAGCGTAGCGAAACTCGGGATGAACTTTCTATAATAGCCCGCTAGTCCCAAGAAAGAGCGCACCTGGGTTTTGGTTGTAGGAACCGGCCAGTCAGCCAAGGCTTTCACCTTAGCAACTAGCGGTCTGATCTGGCCGCCCCCTACTCGATACCCCAAATACTCCGACTCACTCTTCCCAATGGCACACTTCTTTGGGTTAGCAGTGAGCCCCGCCTCCCGCAAGGATTGTAGCACCGCCGCTACCTTACACAGATGACTCGGCTAATCCTCACTGTGGATAACCACGTCATCTATGTAAGCAGCGGCATACTGCTGATGGGGTCCATCATCCGCTGGAAAGTGGCGGGGGCTCCGTGCAACCCAAAGGGCATGGTCCTGAATTGGTATAACCCGAAGGGAGTCGAAAACGCCGTCCTCTCTCTAGATTCCGGAGTCAGGGGTATCTGCCAGTACCCCTTCGTTAAATCCAGTGTCGTCATAAAATGAGCCGTGCCTAGACGCTCCAGCAACTCATCTACTCGGGGCATTGGATAAGCGTCAAATTTCGATTTCTCATTGATTCGTCTGAAATCAGTGCAAAATTGAGTTGACCCGTCTGGCTTATCAACTAAAACGATTGGACTGTTCCAGTCACTTTGGGACTCTTCTATTACCCCCAGTCTCAGCATTTCGTCAATTTCCGCTTTTATTACCTGTCTTTTACGCTCAGGTATACGGTACGGCCTCTGGCGAACTAGCGCCCCCGGCTCAATATCAATGTGATGATGGGCTACTCGAGTCTGCCCCGGGACGGAAGAGAACACGTCAGGAAACTCCGCCACCAGACCGCGAGCCTGACATTTCTGCGTTGGTGTCAGATTCTCAGCAATCTGTACCGATCCTTTTCTTGCCAACACAGAAAGATCAGGTCCCAGGTCCGTGACGTCATCTGCATGCGCCACTAACAACGCCTCTGGTTGTAACCAAGGCTTTAAGAGATTGATATGGTAAATGTGTTTCTCTGTCCGTCGCTCCGGCTGGCAGATCTCATAGTCCACCTTCCCAACCTGGCGTGTAACCTCAAAGGGTCCTTGCCACTTAGCCAAGAGTTTTGACTCAGAACTGGGTAATAAGAGAAGTACCTTATCCCCCGGCTGAAATGTGCGCAACCGGGCTCCTCGGTTATATTGTGTCTCCTGTCTGTGCTGCGCCTGCTGCAAATTGTCATGCGCCCATTTCCCAACAGACTCAAGACGTTTGCGCAGGTCCAACACATACCGGACGGTATTGGTCGAATTGTCCTGCTGCTCCTCCCACATCTCTCTGACCAGATCGAGCACGCCCCGGGGTCTCCGCCCATACAGCAGCTCGAATGGTGAAAACCCCGTAGAAGCCTGGGGAACCTCTCTGATCGCAAAGAGAAGAGGAGGAATCAGCTGGTCCCAGTAACGCACATCACTACGAATAAATCTGCGCAACATGTTCTTAAGGGTCTTATTAAAGCGTTCCACCAAACCGTCAGTCTGAGGATGAAACACCGAGGTCCTAATGGTCTTAATTCCCAAAAGCTTACATGTTCCGCGGATTAGCCGGGACATAAAATTGGTGCCTTGATCGGTTAGTATCTCTTTGGGAATTCCCACCCGGGAGAAAACCTTCACAAGCTCGTTGGCAACAGACTTAGCGGACATAGATCGGAGGGGAATTGCCTCTGGATAACGCATAGCGTAATCCAGAATGACAAGTAGGTGGGTGTATCCTGCCGCACTCCTTTCTAGTGGCCCAACTATGTCCATCCCAATACGCTCAAACGGAGCTTCCACTAGGGGCAAAGGCACCAGAGGGGCTCGTGGAACGGCTCTAGGGCTGGCCTTCTGACATTCCCCACAACACTCACAAAACCGCTTAACATCGCCATCCAGCCCCAGCCAGAAGAACCGTGACACAAGCCTTGCTTTAGTTTTATCCCTTCCCAAATGACCAGACAGGGGAATAGCGTGAGCCAGCTGCAACAAATCCTCCTTAAAGGGCTGAGGAATGAGCAACTGATGACGCACTTCACCGGTCTGGGGTAATTTATCAACACGGTACAGTAGGTCTCGATCAATTTCAAAGTGGGGGTACGTGGCGGCGCGTCTGGGCTCGACCACCAGACCATTAACAACCGCTGCTTAGTCAAAGAGCCTGCCCAGCACGTCGTCTCGCCCTTGCTCGAGTCGGAAGTCACGGGAGCGAGCTAAGAAATCAGCTCCCATGGCTTCCAACTCGGGGTCAGGTCGGTCCCGAGCAGAGGCAGCCGAGCCAGACCCCTGCGCTGGCTCCGGACTCTTCACCAACCTCCCCCACCTGAAACTTCTCCGACTCCCTCCATTGCCAGCCCTCATTCTTAGCGATCCGACGCTCCCGTTTAGTTTTACGGGGTTTAAATCTATGGCAAAACCATTCTGGATCGCAAAAGGGAAAAATCTTTCTTAGCCAACAAAGAAGACGGGGCTGTCAGAGCAGCCAACCAATCTTTAAGCTGCTCACAGTCCCGTCCCAGAACTACTGGTACCGGCAATCGAGGACATAATCCTACCTGCACCTGCGTCACCTGCTGGCCAATAGTCATACACACATTTATCTTGGGATAGGAGCGGACATCCCCATGAATACATTTAATATGCACCTGTCCCAATATACGTTTATGCCGCGGTGAGATTAGGCTCTCCTGTACTAGAGACTGACTACACCCTGAGTCCAGGAGAGCCTGGGTTTTTGTACCATCCACTGTCACAGGAATAACAAAACCCGTGTGCTGAAGTGACTGAGGTAATTGAACGTGCCTACCTGGTCGGCTGAGGTCACACTCCATCACGGGGCAGTCCCGGGAGAGGTGGCCCACCTCCCTGCATGTCCAACACCTCGGTGGGCTGGTTTCTCTCCCAGAAGTTTTGAAAAGAGGGGGAAACAATGGAGCCATAAAAGGGGCTCGCCGATAAGGCGTCCGCACGAGACCCCGGTCCGACACTGCAGCAGCCTGTGTGTATCCCCACCCTGCCCCAGTACCCGGGCCGGGAGCTCCTGCCGATACCCCCCAACCAAATCCTGGACTACCCCTTCCCCCCAGTCCCTTCGCCCTTTCCGGGGCCAGTTGAGGGGACGATCCAGTAGCCGCACTCCTCCCGGGCAGTTTCGCGGGCGTTGGTTCCGTTGCCTGGTACCGCTCGGCAAGTTCGACCGCCCGGTCCAGCGTGTCTGGTGCCTGCCGCTGGACCCACAGCCGAGGTTCCGGGGCTAGACATTCCAGGAAGCGCTCCACCACGATCATCTCCACCACCCTGGCTTTGGTGTTCAGCTCCGGGTTCAACCAACCCAGGGCGTAATCCTTCAGACGGTGGGCGATGGCTCGTGGGTGCTCCCCTACCGCAAACTGCTCCTCTCGGAATTTCTTCCGATACCCCTCCGGTGTGGCCCCCACGCGATTAAGGATGACGGTTTTCAACGTGGGGTAATCCATCATCCGATCTGGGGACAGCGTTCTCACTGCTGCTTGCACCTCCCCCGTGAGCTGAGGAAGCAGGTAACTAGCCCACTGGGCTGGATCCCACCCGGCCGAGGTCGCCATGGCCTCAAACACCTCTAAATAGGCGTCAGGTTGATCCTCAGCCGTCATTTTTGTGGGGCGTTGTAACTGGGGGTCTGGAGCTGCGGGTCTAGCCGCCCCCTGCACTGCTGCGGTGAGCGTCTGGCGCAGGAGGTCCATCATCGCAGCAAACTGTGTGGCATCCATGGCTCGTCTGCTCCTTCCGTGGACGCACTGCTTGGGGTAATGCCAGTGAATCCCACTTCTAACACCACGTGTGGAAGGGGTGTGGGTAATTCACTGACTAGGAGACAGACAGGTGTACTTGATAACACCACACAGGTGCCCAGTTTTATTTTCAAACAGTTCTTGCTTTTTTTCCGGCAGAGGGCACTGTTGACCGTGGGCTGCCTATCAACGATGATAGACAGCACCACGGAAATACCACAGCTGGTACACGAACAGCAAATGCACTCGCAGGTGCTCAAAGAAATAATAATGAAAACAGAAGGCGAAAAGAACAAGGGAAAATAAAACAGTAATAAAACTACAAATAAAAGGTGCTACACTCAGCAGCGTTATCCCGGTCAACGATACCCGCACAACCCGGATCACCGTCCTATTCTATCGGCTATCTAGCCTGCTCTTTTACAATACGCCGGGGTCTGCCCAAGGATTCCCCGCTCTCTCTCTCTGTCTCGCTGTGAATCTTTATTTTTCTCCCGGCTGATTCCCGGTCCCGAATCAAAGCTTCTGCACTCTTAGCGCGTCTAAGTGGGCAGACTTGAGGAAACAACAGAGCGTTATTTTATAAGACCAACAATCACCCAAGACCCGCCTCTCAGCCATTCAGAGAGGGGGAAAGTCCACACACCCACTTTCCCACCTCCCCGTGTCACCACCATGACTCACAGGCAGTTGTTAGGTGACTGCCGCCCTCTTCCTGCAGCCCGTGAACATGCCAGCAGAATCAGCACAGATCTCTCCCTGTTACAGACAGATACTCCAATCTCCGCTGTGGAGCTCTGCAGCTCCTTCAGGGTTATCTTTGGTCTCTTTGTTGCCTCTCTGATTAATGCCCTCCTTGCCTGGTCCGTGAGTTTTGGTGGGCGGCCCTCTCTTGCCAGGTTTGTTGTGGTGCCATATTCTTTCCATTTCTTAATAATGGCTTTAATGGTGCTCCGTGGGATGTTCAAAGTTTCTGATATTTTTTTATAACCCAACCCTGATCTGTACTTCTCCACAACTTTGTCCCTGACCTGTCTGGAGAGCTCATTGGTCTTTGTGGTGCCGCTTGCTTGGTGGTGCCCCTTGCTTAGTGGTGTTGCAGATTTTGGGGCCTTTCAGAACAGGTGCATATATACTGAGATCATGTGACAGATCATGTGATACTTAGATTGCACACAGGTGGACTTTATTTAACTAATTATGTGACTTCTGAAGGTAATTGGTTGCACCAGATCTTATTTAGAGGCTTAATAGCAAAGGGGGTGAATACATATGCATGCACCACTTTTCCATTATTTATTTTTTAGAATTCTTTGAAACAAGTTATTTTTTTCATTTCACTTCACCAATTTGGACTATTTTGTGTATGTCCATTACATGAAATCCAAATAAAAATCCATTTTAATTCCAGGTTGTAAGGCAACAAAATAGGAAAAATGCCAAGGAGGGTCAATACTTTCGCAAGCCACTGTAACTACAAGCAACCTCCCATGACATTGTGGCCAGTTGCCTCTTACACCTGCCAATTCTAAGAAACACAGCTAGTGAACCAAGGAGATGAGGGCCCAGCCTGGGAAGTTTCTTCTTGGGTTCGTTGGTGCCTGACCAGTAGTGGTTGCTGAAATGCAATAAGGTGAACTAACCCCTGCCAATTTTTCTTCCTGATCTAGCTATAGCACAAAGGTCAATGAATCACTCCCTGTATGACCTCTGCTAAGTGAATGCCAAACTAAGCTTCACATAGTTACTGTGCAGCATACAGTATTTAAGCCTAATAATACTTGCAGACTTACTCCGATCGTCTTTGGTAAACCACTCACACTAAAGTAATCTGTTCCATAAGAACATTGTTCCTTGAGAACATCTGTCATGGTACTATTTAAAATCTGTGAATGCCATGATGTATCTTCGAATGCAACACATAATTAGTTGCACATCTCACTTTAACGTATATTTTATTTCAATTTTAACCTTAAACAGTATGCATATAAAAGAGCCCACAGTATGAACTAATAAAAATAAAGAAACCATCTTGTTATTTTATGTCATTGCAGTATAAACTGCAAATTACAGTGCAAATAGTGTATGACATTCTTTCAGATTTACGGAATTGTGAAACTTTAGAAACACGGCATGCAAAAAAACCAAAAAGGATTAAATATTTTATTAAATTCATTTTTAGAACAACATTCACTATTTATCAAGGATGATTTATGTTTCTCAAAGAAAATATATTAATTAACTAACCATTCCCTATTGTCTTAAAAAATTGCTCTGATAAAAAAAAAAAAAAAAAAAAAGTCTGTAAATTGACTAGAATGTTCTACATTAACATTTAGCAGTACAAATCACAAGCTATATACCTCAGCTTCAATCATAATGCTAAAGTTTGGAACGTTTTAAAGATTAAGGGCCGGGTTAAAGCTCTGCAAATGTCCGCGATTTTCGTTGCAGGCTGGATGCGGAAGCAGCTATGTCTGTGATTAAGTATTGCTCAGATCCGCTTTCTCTTTTTTTCTGCTTCTCTCGGCTTCTATCGGTCTCACTCATTGAAAGGTTTTCTCGGCTTTTTCCGTGTCTAAAAAAAGACGAGGGACATGTGCTTGACATCTTTTTAATGATGTGGGTCAGGGTCCGACATCGAACCGGAAAAGAAAAATGTAATGTTGGACCTGCTCCGACATAAGATGCTCTGCACGAATGGGAACACGAAGGTATGCGTTCCTTAAATCCAGTGGTGAACCAGTCGCCCGGCCGGACAAACTGGAGGATGTGACGGTGCGTCAGCATTCAGAACATCCTTTATATATACAAACATACACACACACACACACATATATATATATATATATATATATATATATATATATATATATATATATATATATATATATATATATATAAAATATAAGGAATAAAAAAAAAAGCCTATCTACAGAAGAAAGATACGTAGTTTGCGTGAATTGCGTTGTGCAGTAGCTCATTTAAACAAGGTTTCTTTCCTCCCCGCACCAACTGAAAGTGTCCAGATTTTTCACTCTTGCTATCTAGTCACCCTACACGCGAGTGAAGAGGCCCTCGAAAGACAGAAAGGACTCCATCTTTTTTTTAAGTCATTGATTCCAGAAAAGCGGCAAGCCGGCTTTCAGCACGAATGCAACGGAAACACAACAGACTCGAGAAGGTATTTCCTTATCCACACCCAGCTAGACATAGAGATCTTACCTTACCATCTTGAGAGGGAAAAGGAGAAGGAATGACGGTTTTATTTCCTCGGTTGGCGGGACCGAGAGTCATCACAGGTAGGTAGGGGGGGGGCAGCTCTAGTATAGAGAGCTCAGCAATACCTACCTGAAGGGCAGGAATATCCCATACCCATGTAAGTGGTGGTCGTCTTCGAATTGAAAGGGAATTAAAAGTTTTAAAACATTCATACGTTCTTTATTAGTATTCTAGTGTGTTTACATTTGCTAGCCTCGAGTTTGATAAGTAGTGGAGCACTGTGACTTTGTGAATAATTTGATCAGAAGTAGGTGACGTCGCTGATGACGTAAAAATAAAATACAAATGTATACAAACATAAGAAATAAAAGAAAATATATCTAAAAAGCTTTACCATCACCGAAAGAGTCACTGTTCCACGCAAATCTCTCTGTGAGCAGAAAATAGTTTATTGTTTGTACGTATTAAAGAAATAATATGTGTTGTTTTATTAAACATTTAACTCAAACTGGTGCAAAAAAAGAAAAATTAATGAAGAAAACGGTTTTGTGCGTGTTTCGTTGCAACAGACACAACATAAATTATGATATTAATAGGCATAATACATATACTAATATTTGATACTGTAAATTATTCATTTTCAATTATTCAGTGTGTGCAAGTGTTGGATACAGTGGAGCGTCTTGAGGCATGTACTGTTTTTTTTGTTTTGTTTTGTTTTTGTTTTTTTTGTTTTGCAAATACGAGGATGCTTAGTTTAATTTTTTTTTTTTTTTTTTTTTTTTTTGATTAATACGGGACAGCTTTTGACAAGTTCGAAGCTGACTATAAAATCCGGTCCTGCTAAAGTCTTGCTATGTGATTTATAGCTACAATTGAGTAGATTTGGTCGGGTCGTAGCAAACCACTCCCCCGTCTCAACAAGCGATAGCTGCTTTTTGAAGGGCGAAAAGGGCATGTTTTGGTTCTGCGAAATTTCACTTGGAATTTCTCTTGTGTTTTGTTACCGTGAATGCTTTCGCGTTCTTGTTCGGTAAGTGCTAACTTTGATTTGGACTTGATTTAAAATGCCAAATTAAACCCATTGGCTACCATGTTATTACAACTCGGATTGAAGTAGACTTTTTAGGAATTTCTCTGAAGTAAAGCCATACACAGACTGTCATGTATTTTGGGTCCGGAAATAAGTGAGCCCAAGGAGAACTGTACAAAATCAAATGTCGTTTATTCCGTCCCAGTTACTCACAGAACACAGAAGTGCACCAGTGCCTTTGCTTTTATACTCTAGCTATGGGGCTACACATAACAGGCGGCCTTACACGTGTTGATATACACTGTAACAATGTTGTGCTGCTGTGTATGTGAACAACGCTCTGCAGCTGCAGAGCAAAACATCTCCTCCCCACTTAGAAGAAAACCCCCCTGCAGTCTTTTCCCTTTTTTTTCAATTATAAATTCAATCCATTAGTTTTTGTTGCTGAAGCTGCATGTGTTGTGATGTGTCTGGTCTCAGCAATGAGAAACGTGTGCGAAGCTGTCTCTTTAAAAACAGCTCTGCTGGAGTTTTCATTGTTCTCGACTGTGGAGTCGATCTGTAAACTAACAGAAAATTTGAAATTTGATGCTTTACCGACAAGCCGCGTTTATTACTTTTCTCAAATGCTTGTTTAAATGTCGTTCCGCAGCACCGTTGGAAGCTGGATGGTACAGAGCCGATCGAGTATGTCTAATACCATTTAGCCTGAGGAATTGTTGAAACTCCTTGGAAGTAAACTGAGGCCCATTGTCAGAGACGATCTCCTCCGGCAACCCATAGGCAGCACATAACCTCCTTAATACCTCAATTGTTTTTGCTGAAGTGGCATTTGGTACAAGAAGTACTTCAGGCCATCTAGAATATGCATCGATAACCACCAGAAAAGTATGTTTGTCTTTCTGCGTAAATAACAGATGACCCCTTCCAGACCCTGCAAGATCTGGTCCATAATTCGCTGAAAAACAACGGAGGCGCCAGCTACTCTATACGGTAGTCGGTTATACTTAAACAATCCGAGTGGTGTGTTTATTGTTAAGTATTTCTTTGAGTTTTCATTAGGCTCCACCTGCTGTAAGCTTGGGAGAGGTCTAACTTTGAGAATTTAGTTCCCCTTGCCAATTTTGCAAACAGATCTCTTATTCTCGGAATTGGGTATTGGTCCACCTCTAACCACGGATTTATGTTAACCTTGTAATTCCCTCAAATTCGTACACTACTGTCCTGTTTTGGCACACATACTAAAGGAGCAGCCCATTTGCTAAAGTCAACCTTTGAAATTATACACTGTTTTTCCATCTCTTTTAACTGGCTTTCTACAACTAGTTTCAAAGCATAAGGGACCGGTTTTGGTGTGGCGTCTTAGGCCACCCTCAGACTAGCCTTAACTCTGGTCATACAACCAATTTCGGGGCTGAAAACATACTGGTACTTTTTACACAGCGTGTCAGTAACTCGAAGTATTTTTCTCCAGTTTAGTTTTGGCTTGCTGAGCCAATCTCTGCCCAACAATGCAGGGCCATTTCCCTTAGTAACTAGAAGAGCCAAATCAAATATTTTCTTTTGGTACATTACACTTACATTTAGTTTACCCAACACATCAAGCGTTTCATTTGTATATGTCTTTAACACACAATGTCGGCTAGAGCTTAACCTTAGGAAACTTTTGTTTGTACACTTTTTTCCGAAATCAAAGTTACATCAGCCCCTGTGTCTATTTCCATTCTCACGACTACATCATTAACAAATAGTATGGAAATGCTAGAATTTGCAGTGTAAAAGTCAACATAGCAGTCAGACTCACGGTTACTGTTCTCGGAATCCATGGTTAATGCTGGAAACTCTGGGGTGTCCACTGGTCGATTTGCGAGGTAGCAAGCTCCGCCAGTGGCCCATGTCTTGCGACTTTCACCAGCCGTCTCTGCTTTCTTCTTCAGTGCAGTTGAACGGCAAGTTGACTGTGTGAGTCCCATTTTTACATAACCCCGACAATGTAAATCCTTAACGTAGCAGGAATCTGGAGCATGGCTTGTTCCTGAGCAACAAAAAAAGGGCTCCTCTTCCCCATCGGTGCCGTCTTTGCTTTGATAATGTTTGTAGGCGCAGTTGGCCTTTGAGAAAACTGCTTTGCGCTTTTCTTCGTCTCTTCTACACTGAGGCCATCTCTGTAGCAGCAGCCAGCATTCAATCCTTTGTAGAAGCAGCATTCAGCAACCTGTCTCTTAGTTGGTCAATTCGGAGTCCACAAACCAGTCTCGTAGAGCTCCGTCCAGAGATGTCCCAAAATGGCAATTGACCGATAGTTTCTTTAGCTGCGCCAGAAACTAGGCTTCAGTTTCTCCTTCCAGTTGGTTCCGTGTATGAAAACGGTATCGCTCGGCGATAAAGTTCTTTGGCATATAAAAACCCTTCAGCACAGTCTTTAATGCATCAAACCCCTTTTCGCTAGGTTTGACACCATGTGTCTTTCGGCCCACCACCGTTAGAAATACTGCTACCTTTTTATCCTCATCTGCAATTTCGTTAGCACAGAAGTACTGCTCAAGCCTATCCAGGTAAACTTCAAAACTTTCTTTGTCGAACTGGAAAACCTCGGCTAATCCTTCTTATTTCTAACGGCTGAATCCTTTTTAGCAATATCCCATCCTCGTCGCCAATTTGTTACGTATTTTGGGTCCAGAAATAAGTGAGCCCAGACAAGGAGAACTGTACAAAATCAAATGTCATTTATTCAGTCACAGTTACTCACAGAACACAACACAGAAGTGCATACGCGCCTTTGCTTTTATACTGTCGCTAACACTGGGCCCTACACGTGTTGAAATGCTAACACGCGGCCTTGCACGTGTTGGTATAAACTGTAACAATTTTGTGTGTGCTGTGCACATGAACAACACTCTGCATCTGCAGAGCAAAACACAAGACATACCACTTTATCGTTTTGTTATCTTGAATTTTGTTTCATGAGAAGTGAGGTACTGGTGGGATTAGGTGGAGTAGTGCTTGCTTAGAAGTGGTGCTTAGGGTTGTTAAGGTTAGGGTTTATCATCCTCTCTTAGTGGAGGTTCTTGAATTGCTTTTCCTTTCAGAAAGTGTCTTTTTTTTAATTTCATTCTGGTTGGAAAGGTTTAATAATCTGTTATACAATGGGGAAGGACTGGCAACATTACCAGTCTCCTAGTACTATAAACTGTCCCTTTAAAAGAAGATCTACAAAGAATGAATTGTCTAATTACATGACCCCAGTGTGAGGATGCCATGTGTACAAGCATTCCTTGTAGTGGTAATATTTTTCTGTGTAGAAACGGATTGAAATAAACTGCATTATAAAATTTTTAATGTAAAATAAATACTAAAAGAGGAAAGCTTTTGAAGTCCTATGTTCTGATGAGCTACAATTAAGCTTTATGTAAACTAATCTAATTTATCATTATGGGCAAATCCTTTTCACTTGGGGATATGAGGTGTGGGTGGGGGCTGCTGCCATATGTTTCCATGCCTTTCATTTGCAGGAAAGTGGTTATCTGCTGTTGATTTTGCTACTGCTTCGTTGTTCCACTTATTCCAGGGAGATTAAAGGATAACCCTAAGCAGTACGATATCATCTCTCTTGCCATTGCTATGAACATTTTGCAAAGCACAAAGAAAAAGGAAATCAGTTTTTAATAAATCTTTGTTGTTTGTAAGACTTAAAATTAGTAACAGGGGTCTTCAGTCATTTAGTTTTCATTCAGATTATTAACATACTCAAAGAACAGCCCTTGTGTTTTACATACCATATTTTCCCAAATCAAAGTTTCTCCTTTTTGACAACTAATATTTTTTTTAGGGGGGAGAGCAACTTGGAGTCAAGGAAGTCTTTGATTCAGGGTTGTATATATATTTGTGTGTGTTGTTTCTTCTGAGACACTAGCATTCTTATTGTTTGTCCAGAAGCTTTCCAGGCAGGTATGTTGAGAAGGTCTTGTGCTGTGTTTGGAGGGCTACTTAAGGTAGCCATTTTGAGAAGGTCTCATGCAGGTCTTGTGCATTGGGTTGCGTTTAGAACTTTCGTATGTAAAATAACCCGCAACAGTGTGTGCGGTAAGGCGTTTCTTATCGCACGCTCTGGGTGCATTGTGAGGCATGAGGCCGAAATTGTCTTACCGCACACCCTGGAGTGGGTTATTTTGCTTATAAAATGGCTACACTTTTTTCTTGAAAATAATTACACAAAATTGCTTTTTAAGGAAAAAAATAATAAATATATCATGTATCCTTCCACTGGGAAAAATAGTCCCTGAAGACTGTTGATTGTTACATATATTTTGTACTGTTTTTTATTTGCCATAAACATGTAAAATAGTAAAATTTTCGAGATGAAATAACATTTGGAAATTGAAAACAGACTGATTTCCCCCATCTGACTGAGGATTCATGGAACAGGCAAACACTGCACTTGACAAGGGAGGGAAGGGCTTCCGAGTGTTGTTTCTTTTTAATTAATTATTTTGTAGGAAATTATCCTACTCAGGCTGGTAACTGGCATAATTTCCCTAGATTGTAAACCAGCATTAGATGACATGTGGACTAAACGACTTCTGTGTCAGTTTGCGCAGTGCTGCAGTCCTTCCCGTCCGCGGCGAGCACAATAGAATTCTGTGCCGAACCCGACCTTGTTTAAAAGCCCAACGGTTGTGTCAGCAGAGAGCAGGACAGATTTTAATTATGTGTTAAATATGTTTCTGAAATGGGAAGGTAGTGGTGAGATCTATCTGTTGTGTCAAGTATAAACATTGCATACTCGCTAGTCAGTTTTATAAGGCGATATTTAGTTAATAAGTAGATGCCGTTGCTGTATATACCATATATATTACATGCTGAGTGAGACTTGCACAGTGATTTCTCAGATGGCTTTTGAATAATGTTACTGCGACAGCTTGCCTCAGAGTTTTCTTTGTTCTGTTCTCTGACTAAATAAATACAACAGTATATTTGCCAATTTTTCTGTAATTCCTAGTGACAGAGATGGGGGGATAAAAAAACAGATTGGGTTGAGTGATTTAAATGCTGTTTCAGTTGTATGTCAACATTTTTATCTACAGAAACACTGTTTAAGTAATTATTCCTATTAAGGCATAGTAACATTACTAGATCAGGTAAATAAGTTGGTCTATGATGTCATAGCTGTTTGGCAAGACAATTATTACCCCATGTCATGTGATCTTGTTCAGCACAGCTCTTAATTTATCCAAGCCATTTTATTTCTTACCTAACCTTAAATCACAGGGTCATATATAAAACAACAGACATTAAATGAAAAACTGCAGTCACATCCCTCATTTTAATAACTTTTATTTGCCTAAGTAGATGAAATACAGATAGCTAGTAGTATTGTAAATATTTTTCTTTTGTCTTCATGATGTTGTTAGTTACTATGCTGGTGCTTTTGCTATACACTCTGGTGATTTTAATGTAATATTTTAAACATTACCTTAAAATAGAAGGTTTTTTTTATTTATTATTTTTTATAATAATTGTGTTTTAGCTAAGTTGAATGTGACTTTTATTCATGATTTTCTTTCTTTTATTACAGGGGTTAAGGGTTGACTCTGTGGTTTGATTTAAGGTTATATAAAGATTTAAAAAAATGAGATTATATTGGCATATTTCCATAAAGAAACCCTAGCAGAACCATCTCTAACATAATTTCTATGACAACACAACACATTTGGAACCAGTTTTGCCCTGTGATCCAGATATGGTGCGGTACCAAGGATACAGATTAATCTGCCTACCAAAGTGCAATCAAGATTATTTGTATTAGTCTATCAATAGGCTACATACTGTTTTCAAATGTTCTAAAAAATATATTCTAAAAATATAAATGCAATTTATTGCACAATGCTGTTCAACACATCACCTTTACTTTTTGACATGTCATGTGACATTTCATTCAAGGACATTAATAAATAAAATCCATGTATACAACAAGTTCTGATCTAAACACACTCCAACTGACATATCTTCCTCGCAATAGGGGGAATTTAAAAAGATTTATCGTCCAAAGTGTACTCATTTTTTCCCAAAAGGTTTAAAAAAAAAAAAAAAAAAACACTTCAAGATAGAAATAAAGCAAAACTGTATTTTAAAGGGCTCAGTTTTTGGGTTGCTTTTACCAGCTGAATACAATTTTCTAAAAACATGTGTCTAACACATTAGTTTTATTTATTGTTATGCAAAATTAATTGGAAATTGTGGGAGATCAAATGTTGTGTTTATTTCAAGTTTTGTTAGCAAGTTTATTTCCCAATTTGAAAAAAATGTAGAAATATATACTACAAAAGAATTTAAAAAATCACCCACATTTTAAGACATATTTTTTTTGTGGTTTTTGAAGTGTTTATAACCATACTCTTAGATCAGGGTTTTTCAACGTGGGAGTATTTTTAAGGGTCTTATTCAATTATTCTACCTATTATTGCAACTGTGGTACCATTCAGTGGAGCAAAAATTGTAAAGGGGTATGTGACCAGGATGACTTGTGGTGATGTCAGACCAGGAAGAGAGAGACTGTACTACGAGTTATGAAGCGCTGGTGCGTGTATTGGTTGCAAATGAATAGTTTAAACAGAAAAACACTTTGTAAAAGAAAACGGCACGATGGTCAAAACAGACACTGAACAAACCAGGATCAGTGTGGTTTTAAATCCAGCACGAGTAGCAATTGTTTCTGTATTCTTTAGTTCTCGCCATTTCTGAACACCCAACCCTGATGAGTGGCTGAACTGCTGCTTTTATACAGTTGTGCCTGGGCTCGATTGTTAATAATTCAATTGAGCTCAGGCACATGCTGCACGTGAAGTGATTTGGCAGGGAAGGTAATTAACCCTGCCCTGCCAACCTAAAACAACAGTGCCCAAATACACACATTTTAAATAATAACAACACATAACCAAAATAATCAAAATACTCACAAAAGCATGGTGTACCTCGCCACAGGATACTTGAGCTGAAACCTTCAGACAGAAGGGGTACAGTTTTTAAAAAAGGTTGAAAACTACTCTCTTAGATTAAAGGATTGACAAATTGTAACCCTGCTATAAAATTGTTAAAAAGGGTTTCATTAATCCCAAACCTAATTTAGTTAATCAAATTGTGCTTTAAAAACATGATGTCTTTAATGGAATGTTTCCTTTGGGTCTACTGTAATGATGTAAACAGTAACTAATCTTAATACTTCCAAACCGCATTTCATTGTATTTTTTCGGAAATGGGTCAAATAATCCTCTCTGGGGAAAACCCCAGCTGGATTAATATAAAATAGAGTGTATGGCAGTGTAGGGCCCATCTTGTAAACAGTGTTTTGTGGTGTTTTAGTGATGGTTGACATGGGTGGGGTTAATTCCTGCCCCTGCCAAAAACATGTGAGAATGTGGCTGCTCTTAATTGAATAATTGGTGCTAATTGGGAGCAGACATATCCTATAAATGGAGAGCACTGGGCTCCAGCAGGAGGAGGGAGTTGGTGAGTGAATGCTGTGTTGTTTGAGTTATAGGTATAGTGTGCAGTGAAGATGCTTACCCAGCCTGACATTACTGTTTTTGCTTAACTGTTTTTATTTTGGCCTCTTTGCCCTTTTGTTGCTGTTTGGTTTGTGTTATTTTTGTGAAAATCTTTTATTTTTGTTGATTTGTAAATTAAACTTGCGCATCAGTGCTTAAACTGCAGCTTGTCTGAGTTTCCTTTGCTGCAAGTAAGATCTGGGCCCTCCGCACTATCCTGTCATAGAGTGGCATTTAGTTCCAGCACGTTTAGAGCTTAAAAATGCACCACATTTGGTTTTGTTCGCAGGGTCCACTGTTTATTAAATCCAGGATTTAGCTGCTAATGATTTTAGTCCCTTGAGGTGAATTGTGAAGTTGCTAAAATCCCTTGTACTAACTGAGCTGTCAGAAGGTCAAGTTTCTTACTGTCCTGAAGGCCGGCGGTTTTTTACCCTGATCTCTAAAAACTGCGTGTTACACCAACTTCTCAGGCATAGGCCTCCATTTATCAAAATATCTAAATTCTTCTATCTTTTCTTAAACAAAATTGCACATTAAAGGTTTGAATTACAACAAGAAATATAGTTTTTCATGAGGCCATCAATCAAAGTGATTTGCTATCATTAAGTTGGATGCTGGAGATCTGAGATAACCTTTAGGAGTCGTCCCCAGTACCAGGCCAGAGAGCATAAAATTTAAATGTTAAAGCAGTCCTTCGGTTTAAACATCCCACAGAAGTTACCAGCTGCAGGCCTCTGAGACTTGTTATTTTATTTCAACCAGAACCCAACTATTTATTTAATACCTGTACTACTTTCCAGTGCACATTAGAGCTTGCACAGGCCTTTATTACATTTTATTATGACCAAGTTAAAACAAAAACTTAAACTGTTACTGGTCCAGAAGGACCAGTATTTGGAACCATTTGAATGGTGTAATACCCTGCAGACTATCTAGCAGAACTGTTTCTAACATAATTTCCATCAGTGTCAACACAACTCATTTGGAAAGTGTTGCTCTGTGGTCCTGACATGGAGGCACACTAGTACTGATACCATACTCTTGTGATGCAGTGAGTTGCCGTTGTGTATTGGTTGACACTATAGCGATCACTGGCATGTAAAAATATTAAAATGTTGCCACTGAGTTACCATTCTACCAATGGCTTATATTATTGTAAATACCTTTCTAACCCCCTTAGTATAGAACATTGATCCAGTGAAGTGCCTATAACTGCATATGCACATGTCCAAAAAAAAAAAAAAAATCCATAAAGAAGTCCCTGTTTAGACATGCAAAACAGATATTTTAATCAAACCATTTATGTACAATATATATATATAAGTGGTGGTGAGTTTTCAAATTTATGGCAAATGTGACCTGGTTATATGTATGGGGTCTAATTTAAATGAAATGTAGGATAACGCAACACCAAAAACCAGGTATCATGTCACCACAGCCTGGTATTAACATGTGCATTTATAGGACTAAAAACTTTGAATGTACAGTGTATGGTGTTGTACCTGTACAGGATGCCGTCTAATATAAGTTTGAGTGTTATGGTTGTAAACGGAACTACATACATTCAAGCTTTTCATTGTAAAAAAATAAAGCTAGTGCAGGTAAACATTTAAGGCATATATGTCAGTTCAAGATAAAAGTAAGGCATGTCCATTTGTAAATGTCAGATAGCAAAGGAGTCATATTATATATAAAGTAAACTAACTCACTTTTATAACCTCAATGATTGTGTCCTATTAATGTGCACTTTAAGATCTCTGGTACACGCTGGAGACCTGTCAACCTGCTGGTTTTCTATGCATCCCAAGCATGACACAAAAACATATATAGTTAAATATTCTATAAAATAATCACAGATGTCATTCAGCGTACACCTGTACAAAGGTTACATGTATTAATGTCAGTCACAGGGATGTCCTAAAGCAGACAGCCCCCTCCATACCCACCCAACTTCTAAGTTACACTAGAGTGAAGTGTCAAAGCCAGTATAAAGATACAACCAAGATCGCATAGCACATCAATCCAGCACAGGCTTTCCAGACATTGATCTAATTCTATTCTGTGCTTTATGATGCATGAAGCTGTCAGATTAAGGGGTGTTCAGAAACCCACTCTAGTTGTTGGGGCTGACAGTCTGTATGATGGATTACAGACAAAACAAAAGGGTTATCACCTTCACCACAAACATTTGTATCATTTTTTTATAAGGGTGCTTCAATCAGCATGCAATCAGCTGAGAGGAGGATGCTGTGGGTGCACAATAGTCAGAATGTAGGCTGCAGCAAAACTATGCAAAACTGAAACACTTCCATATAGCGGTAGGGATTTTAAAGGCTCTTGTGCAGGTTTTTTTTTCTTTTTTCAACAGAAAACAGGACCATACTGTATGTAAGGTTTTCAGTTATGTCATGTTTCCATTACACATTATGATATATCCTCAATGGTATCAAACTGCTGTGCAGTTCATGGTAAATTTTTGCTTATTTCTGACATTATATGGATATTGGATGGTTTTGAAATGAGTACTGAGTTTGAGTTTGCTTTTGTTGAAAACATACTTGTTTGTGTTATCGCTATGATACTCAATGTTCAACAATTCTTGAAATAAAGCGTACGTGCTATATTTTGTGAACACAGTAAAAAAAAAAGAAGGTGTTATTGGGGTAAATATAGCGCTCTTTATAAATTATACAATGCATGCCTGGACCAATAAATAAATACATGTCTCATATATATATATATCAATTTGAAAGGAGGTATAACTGCATAGTACAGAAATTAAAATTGTACACAACAATTTAAAATGATTACAAAATAATTTATTTCAGAACATCGAATGTCATGACTGTCAGATTAAAATGTTAATTCCAAGATGTTCCTAGTTTTGAAGACAAACATCACATTCCCTTTGTTTCTGAGCAGTATTGGTTCGTAATGATTTGTAAATGTTCCACAAAACGGTCTGCTAAAATCCTTTTAGTTTCCCCGCTTTACAGTTTGTTGCATGTCTTGCACATAATGCAGCATACTATTTCTTTAGTGGTGCATTTAAAGGTTTGTGAAAGTTGAATGATGATGTATTGCCTCTGATCTGTCTGGGACCATGTTGTGGAACATTTATGAAGCATTTGAATCAACACCACTGAAAAAATGTAAACCTTTTTGTGTGCATGCAACAAAAAAAAGTTTCATATATATATATATATATATATATATATATATATATATATATATATATATTTTATATTTTTTTTTTTTTTTTTTGGAGTGAGTGAGGGTTCGGGTTAGGGGAAAAAGGTGTCCGAGATTGTAAATAAAGTAAATAGTTATAGTGTTAGAATGGGAGCGTGCTTGTGTAGATGAGTTACATTAATTTGATCGCCCACGGGTTCTGTTCTTGAGCTTGTTTTGTTTTATTAAAGCAGTTTCAATCAACAGTACTTTTAACACTAGACGGACCGGAGATACAGTCATATCTAGAAGCCCCGCAGCAGTCTTTCTTACTGCTGTATTGAAAACACTGTAAATAGTATAACGAACGGAGAAATGGTCGGATGTAATTTTGTTTTTTTTTTGTTGTTTTTTTTTTTTTTTGTTCCCATGGTGTATTGTACACTTTTCGGGGTCACACACACAAAACATGTAATTGTACACCCATCAACATGGTATAATATATATATATATCAGGTATATGTGTGTGTATGTTATGGTGTATATATATATATATATAATGAATGAACCTTTTTTACAAATCAAAACAAGAAAATAAATATCTGAACAGACATTGGTTTACGACATACATATTTATAAAACTGAAACGATAGCAATACATTTTTAACTTTTCAACAGCAATCGGTTTATTATCAGAGGCGCAAATGCGAATGAGCAACATAGATAAATAAACTAAGAAGAAAACATTTTACAGAAGCGCACAGCACAGGAAGTTATAAAACAAAGTCTAATTTATTTTTCTTTTTTTTCGACAAAATGGTATTCCTTACCTTCAGCCTTAGGGCTGTTCACAACAATACAGATAATGCACTTCTCCTCACTGCCTTTCTGCACAGGACACAGCTGCCCCAAAGTTTTATTTTTATTGCACTTGCCAACCTGGCATTGGCGTCTCTTGCGGTTCTCAGCGGGGTTGCCAGCATCAGCTGTGGATACATGCTTGGCAGTCTCCCTCTGTTCCAAATGCTTCATATGAAGTTCCTGTTGTAACTATAAAATACATTCTCTCCTTGATAAATTCTTCTTCATGCATTCTGTGTAAAGTACCCAGGAGTTGATGGCTGTTAGGTCCAATACATTGTAAAACGCCTGAAAAGGCCATTATTGGGAGCCAGCTTTCATGGAATACTTCAAAAACCACCAAAATGACTGCCGTAGGGCTTCTAGTGTTAAGTACCAATTGAACAATACCACTGGCCTGGTCTCTAGCTAATACTGTCACCTCCTGCTAGAAACCACAACACATTCAACGTTACACTGGTGTCAGAACAGAAGCAGGATCAAATGAACACAGCAGAGTTAATTGGAAGAGAAGAGAAGGAGCATCTGAGCTGGGGAAGCTCAATACAACTGTAGGGGACAGAGTAGGTAAAGGTGATTTGGAAGGGTGAAGACAAGAAGCTGCACAGAGAGGGAGACCTACTGCAGGCCGAGGGAGAAGCTTCAACTCAACTAGAGAACCAGAGAAAGGGTCGCTGGCACAGCAGAGCCTGATCTGAAGCAGACACCACACTGGAGCTGGGAATGTTCTCGTTGCTGACCCCTCCCCTTCAGCTTGATTGGGGAAGTCGATGGGCAGAGTAAATATGTTCCCGCGGGGGAGAGACGGTAGCAGAGCCCAGCTGCCAGCAGACGCTGCATTGGAATCAGGAACATTCTCGCTTCCCATACCAACCTACAGTGAACCACTGAGGGAAGCGACTGCCATGCAGCCAAAGAACCACAGATGGCTGTATGAGAGACACAGCCGAGGGGAGGAGCAACATCTGCTGCAAAGCTGAACCTGACAGTTACCACTGCTACAGGACAACAGCAACAGTATGAGGTGAGCAAATCGGACAGTGAGGGAAATGAGAGAGAAAGAGAGAACGACATTAATTGAGATGAGTGCGCAAGAAAACCCTGTAACAAACAAAACAAAAGTGATAAACAACCTCACCGTGAGACGGAACGGAAGCCCGCCATTAGATGAGAGGAGAGAGGGCCATCGAGCAACTGTGCAGACGCACCAGAGTCAACCAGCCAGTGAGGAGAACGCATGGGAAACTCGTTCACTGAGTGGAATGTGGACATACCAAAGTCAAACAGCCTGCGAGGAGAGCTCATTGTAGACTCGCCCTGAGGGAAATGTGGATGTACCAGAGTCAACCATAAAGCAAGATGCAAAAGAAGGAACAGCTGCAGCAGAGTACAGTAAATGCGGCCGTGAGTAGCGCAATCATCGAACCCCCAACTAAAATACCAACCCAGGTGCTGCTGTTATCCAGTAGTCCTCAAACCAAGATGCCCCACTACAATGGTATGACATCCTTGGAGGCCTTTATCACACAGTTTGAGCTAATGGCAGAGGCCCATGTCTGGCCTGAACAGCAGGGGGTGCACAGCTTGGCAGAATCATTGCAGGGAGTCGCTGCTGAAGTGCTCCTTGATCTGACCCTGGAGAGAGAGCATGCTACACCTCCCTTGTTGATGCCCTAAAATGCTGGTTTGGGGAGAGTGAATCACCTTACTGCATACAAGATAAACTCCAACACTGCTAGCAGGAAAGGGGAGAGAAATTGGGATCTATGAACGCCGATACAGCTCGACTGTCTCTAGGCATACTGAGATGAATCTGCCGGCTTCAGCCAGTGGATTGCTAAAAGTCTGCAGCCCCCAGAGCTTTGCCACCAGGTACGCCTCCATAAACCTGCTTTAGGCTACTACTTACTCCTTTGCTGGCATGACATAACAGACTTCTTCTGCAGGTGTGACTTGTGCTGCAGGTGCGACCTCTGCATTGCCTGCAAGGGCCTTTCTGGCTAATCCCACTCCCCCTACAACAGTTCCCTGCAGGTTCCCACATGTAACAAGCAGGGATTGAGGTCCTGGGGCCCATCCCATGTCCATAAGAATGTGCTGGTGGTGATGGACTACTTTTCAAAGTGGCCCGAAGCACACACACTCCCTGACCAAGAGGCCGGCACAATCACGTAGGCTCTTATCGGGGGCTTCTTTTCACGAGTCTCTGAAGAGATCCATTTAGATCAGGGAAGGAACTTCGAGTCAAGAGTGTTCGCCAAGATGTGTCACCTCCTGTGTGTAAGGAAGACCCACACCACCCCACTACACCCCCAGATCGTTGGCCATGTAGAACGATTTAACCGAACACTCTGCTCAACTCACTATCACCACCAGTCATCATTACAATGTGTGGGAAAGGGGACAACATTTCACTATGGGAGAGCTAGTGTGGATTTATGGGGACCGAAGAAAGAAAGGTCACTGCCCGAAACAGTCCGTGGCCAGGCCCTGCAGGGTATTGGATTTAAAACACTGTGTCGCTTCCCGCTAAAACCCTCCGCACAATCAAAATTACTCTACAGTGCCGAGAAAAAGTTTGTGAACCCCAGTGATAATTATGGAAATTCCATAGTTTTACCATAATAGCCTTCTTGAATCAAAACCAGTCTTTTCTTAAATATCCAATAGGGTTTATGTTAACCAATTCCATGTCTTTTGAAACAAAATAGTGTATGAATTAGACAATGAGTAATTAATATTCGGGGTATGTGAAAAAGTAAGTGAACTGGTTTTATCAGCTCAATTAAGGGCATAATTAGAATCAGGTGTTTAAATAAATAGGTAGATCTTCAGGGTTGAGTTTGGGAGGCCCCACCCTATATAAAGATCAGAAACTTATTGGTCTTCACCATACAGGTGTGTGGAAACATGTGATGCCACTATCAAAAGAAATCTCTGAGGACCTCAGAAAAACAGTTATTGATGCTCATCAGTCTAGAAAGAGTTCAGTCAGTTTAAAAACCATTTCTAAGGATTTGGGGCTCCACCAATCCACTGTCAGACAGATAGTCTACAAATAGAGAAAATTCAAGACCACAGTCACTGTACCCAGGAGCAGTCGTCCTACCAAAATCTCACCAAGAACAAACCAGAAAATCATCAAGGAAGTCACAAAGAACCCTAGAGTAACATCCAAGGATCTGCAGGCCACTCTCTTCTTGGCCTGTGTGAGTGTTCATGACTCAACTATCAGAGAAAGAC
The DNA here is from genome assembly GCF_017654505.1 of Polyodon spathula. Lineage (NCBI taxonomy): Eukaryota > Metazoa > Chordata > Actinopteri > Acipenseriformes > Polyodontidae > Polyodon > Polyodon spathula. Next base: position 22,579,790 of record NC_054542.1, read on the forward strand.
TGAGCAGGAATGGTGTTCATAGAAGCATAGCAAGGAGGAAATCACTGCTCTCTTAAAAGAACGTTGCTGCCCGTCTGAAGTTCCCCAAACAGCACATAGAAGATCCACAAGACTTCTGGAACAATGTTCTCTGGACAGACGAGTCAAAGGTATAACTTTTTGGCCTCAATGAGAAATGTTATGTTTGGCGAAAACCAAACACTGCATTTGAACAGAAGAACCTCATCCCAGCTGTCAAGCATGGTAGTGGGAGTGTGATGGTTTGGGGCTGCTTTGCTGCCTCAGGACCTGGACGGTTTGCCATCATTGACACAACCATTAATTCTGCCTAGTATCAGTAGATTCTAGAGGAGAACGTCAGGCTATCAGTCTATGAGCTGAAGCTGAACCGAAAGTGGGTCATGCAGCAAAACAATGATCCTAAACATACACGCAGATCTACAAATGAATGGGTGCAGAAGAAGAGATTATGCGTTTTAGAATGGCCTAGTCAAAGTCTGGACCTAAACCCCATCTTAAATGTTGTGGCAGGACCTGAAGCGAGCTGTCCATGCAAGGAAGCCCTCAAATGTCACGAGATGAAGCAGTTCTGTAAGGAGGAATGGGCCAAAATTCCTCAAAACCGATGTGAGAGACTAACCACACAATGTCTTTATGGCAATATTTTATTTTGCTTTGTGTACATTTTAATGTATAACCTCTGTGTGCTACCATCACTGTTAGTGTTACATGAGCTGTTTATTTGCAAATTAAACCTGTGCGCCTGCAGGGTGTGCCAATTCCAATCTCTGTCTCAATATCTTGCCTGCATAGTAGCGAATACACATACACACACACACACACACACACACACGTCTCTTCACTGTTACAAATATAAACAACCTACATAACAGCTAAACTTTTTGCAAGAGGAACAAACTGCACTGTGGAACAAACAAAAGAATAATAAAAAAAATTGGCTGTTTGTAGTAAGTTCTCTATATAAAAGAAACCCATCAACAACTTTGCGATACTAACTTCTACATTAAAAATGGCAATCATCTCACTGAGCATTTACAGGCCAATGTAATTGCCATAATTATTGTTATTATTTGTTTATTTAGGAGACGCCTTTATCCAAAGTGACTTACTGAGACCAGGGTGTGTGAACTACACATCGGCTGCAGAGTCGCTTACAACAACATCTCACCTGAAAGATGGAGCACAAGGAGGTTAAGTGACTTGCTCAGGGTCACACAGTGAGTCAGTGACTGAGCCAGGATTTGAACCAGGGACCTCCTGGTTACAAGCCCTTTTTTTTTTTTTTTTTTTTTTTTGAACAACTGGGCTACACAGCCTCCTATACCACTGGACCACACAACCTTGTATAATCAATGAAGCTATCTTAAACAATCTATTACACGAATCTTCACATAACCAAATTGTAGAAAACCCTTGTTGCAGTCATTTCTATTTACTTCCTAAAACAAACAAAACTACCCAGGCCATCCCGTTGTTCCTGCCCCACTGAATTCATCTCCAAATTTACCTACGATATCTTTAAGCCCCTTGTTGAATCACCGCCCTCATATGTCAAAGACTCTACACATTTTCTACTCAAATTGGATAATTTATAGAAGAGTGTTTAGTTCATTTGAGAAAAATCACATTAATTTCTAAAATCCTTGTGTTAAATTGAAGGACACCGAGACAGATCCAAAGCTGCTGCTGCATTTTTTTTAACATGGGTAGGGGTGCTGTGTTAATTTAGTTTGAGTTATTTTATTAACATAATTTGTCTGTTACTTTATTATTATAGTTTATTAGCATACACTTGCCTGTTGCTTTTCTCTTATTCTGTTCATTTCATATATTGATGCACATGCATCATGGCAACTAATACATATTTATATGTTTATTGATTCATATTGTGTCTGGTGGTTAACTCCTAAGGGGTATTCTCTTAGCAGGAGACTACTATATATGGTTTTAGTGGTTTTAATTGCAGGAGCCACTCACACCCTCTTGCCATGTGCTGAAGCACTGCTGTACTGAGTATGCATTATTAAAAGTGTTGAATAATGGAAATTGCATCATTCGGGTTTGCATCAAATTTTCTGAAGAACATTTTAAAAAGTGACCAGAAAAAAAAAGAAATCCATCGTAATGGTAGTAAAAATAAAAAAATGCACAATATACTTAAACACTGCCCTTGCTGCTTTTTTTGTGCAGGCAGAAAGGTGGAGGATAACATTGCTGATCGGCTGATGAAGACTCCGTTTGCCGTGCTAGATTACACAGAAAAACTATAACATTTGAAAATAGGCCACTACCAAAAATTGAAAATTCTGACAATAACAGGTCATTTCAGAGTGGATTGGCTGACCAGGGGTTCAGCTAATAACCACCTTTACTGCTGGCCCTGTTTACTTTTCAGTACCTGTGGTAAAAAAACTCACATGGACAAATTATGACTTTTACTGATCCGACTATAAAACGTCATAGCATATCTAGCTCGGTGACGAAAAAATGCCAGATTCACTTGAGGAAACTACTACGCAGGGAACTTACAGAAATAATTGTTTGCTACGTCGAGTTCCTTGCTGTTGTCATTGAACAGGCAACCGTGTTTGGCCTCATAATGGTTTGTAGTTGTGCCTCACCAGCCACCACTGGTACAGAACAGTATGTCATTATTTTGTTGGTAGGGTGTGCTTGATTTTTGTCTGCCTTTCTCTTGCTTTAACAAGTTTATTATTTATTTAGTTATTTTTTAGCAGGCACCCTTATCCAGGGAGACTTGTTACAAAATATCACATTGTAGAATATCACATTACAGAAAATCACATTACAGATAACAGCAGTTATAAAGTACAGTAAAAAATCAGTAGAAAATAAGACCAATTTCAAATAATAGTAAAATAAGGAATACAGTAAGTAATTCAATTTAAGAGTGAATTTGACTAAGAGCAGTTAAACTTACAGTAAAAATATTTGCTTATATGAGTAAAGTCCATTAGGAGCAAGTAGTAAGTACAATAGATGGATAAGAACAATTTCAAACACAAGCAATTACAAAAATCGTGAATGCGGATACCTATAAGAGTAAAAGCAAGTACAAGATACAGGACATAGTTATAATTAAGAGCAGTAGTAGAGCATGGCAAGGTATGGAGCAGTTCAGTGCAAGTACAAGCTGATGCAAGTACTGGTACAACTGGGTGCCATGTAGTCCAGTATATTCAACAATTGTGAGGTTTACAGATGCTGTCTGAACAGATGTGTCTTGAGGAGGCACCGGAACGTGGTCTAGGACTGAGCAGTCCTGATATCCATGGGTAGGTCATTCCACCACTGAGGGGCGGAAGGGTGGAGAAGGAGCGAGCTCTGGAAGCGGGGGAGCGGAGGGGGTTACAGCTAAACTGCTGGGGGTGGAGGAGTGAAGGGTACGAGAGGAGATGTGAGCAGCGATAGGGAGCCAGTGTAGGGAGCGGAGCAGCAGTGTGTCATGAGAGAAATGAGGAAGGGAAAAGACAAGGCAGGCAGCAGTTTTGGATGAGCTGGAGCGGACGATTAGTAGAGGCAGGGAGGCAAAGTATGTTAAAGTGACATGGTCTTGAAATCTAAATGCTTTATTAATGTTGTATACAGTGCATTTTTAAACATACACTGGCCGTGTGTAACTGTTTATTAGACTAAACCATGATGGGCTACTGTTTTCTTGTGTCTGCTGGCTCGTGGAAAAAATGAGCTTCACAGCCGATTTGGGGTACAATGTGAAAAAGTTGAAGTGTTATTGTTATCAATATAATAATAAGATTATTCTGCTGCTGGGGGCTTAAGAGGACCGCAAGCCCTTTGTCTGTTTTCTGCCTCCCACCTTTTGTTGCCCACCAGCCACAACTGCAATCAATAGTATTTTCAGTTTAATTATTTTTATTATTGTGCTACACCATGACAAAACTTAGTTTGCTGGGTGAATTCCCTTTCTTTTAAGAATGTTAAAAGAATAATAACCAAGGCTTCACAAACACTGATGACTTAATTGCAAAGCTGTTATCATTATTTTGTGGATTATACTGTTTTCAGTACATTTCCATTTTGATCCTGGTGTAGTCACTGTAGGTTCACAGCCTGTGCAATAAGTATTAGGACACACCTGGAACATTAAACTTTATTTGTAGCTCAAACTGTACAGCTTTAAGTGATGTCAGGATGTAGGATTATAATTCTCGCTTCTTAGGAAGTGATGCTGAAGAATAAATGGGCTTCACCCATTTCAAAGTGAAAATCAAATCTACAGGAAGATTGAGGCACTTTCACAAAAATAGCTCTGAGATAAGAAGAATATTTGTTTTTGCACCTTGGTTATTACCTCTTTAATAGTACTACCTTTTCTTTGATTGAGTTTAAAAATAGAGTTGAGATCTAATATTTGACCTGATAAACCCTGAGCACAAATTTAAGCAAATCATAAAATTATCCACAATGAATTTGGAAATATGTATTAATAAATTGGTAGCTTACTGTTAACTATATGATACCATGATAATTCATTTTATTATCACCGTGTATTGGTGCATACCTATGTAGTAACATTGCTATGCTACTACTCTAGTCATTGCTTGCCACTGCATTTCAAGTAAAGATCGTTTGATACTGGCTTCTTGTATTCAGAAACAATTGAAACAGTATGCACTCAGTGAAATGTACACTAAAAAGTTAGATTCTAGTGTTGCTAATATATATAGTCCCCAACATATTGGATTTTTGGTATTTATGTTTTGTTTTCTGTTTAGCAATGTCACAAATGGAGATTTAATTTAACTTGGCTGATTAATTATAGCATGTGTCTCTTTTACTAGGTTCAGTAAAGACAATTTCAGCCAGAAAACCACCTTAATTGTCTTAATTCAATTTAAACTAAAATTGATTTGCTTTAATTCCATTTCCAATTTGAGTACAAAACATGACTTTTCTAGCTGCTTATTTGAATTAGAGTAACATTAGTATTTTTTGACCTTTTGCAGAAATAATTCTACTGATGACGTCGTGTGGCATTTCCCTGTGGAAAATAGTTTAAATTTAGTGTGATTGGTTGAAAAAAGTATATATATATATATATATATATATATAGATGGGCTTCAGTGAGTTACAGGAAAATAATTCCATCTAGGGTTTCTGTGACGTCATAAATTACGAGACCGAAGGTCAAGTAATTTATTTATTGTCACAGAAACCCAAGTTGGAATTGTTTTCCTGTAACTCACTGAAGAGGCCCATCTATTATGTTTTTATAATGCATGGCTACCCGTGTGATACTAATATGAAAGAAGACGAGGTTCAGCAGTACAGTTGGGTTTTTCAAACTTAGTGTTTCAGTGTTGTACAGACATTCTATGTCGTTATCCGTTAGTGCTTTAGTTTGTTTTAATTTCCCGTTCCTCTCCAGTTTCTCTGAGATATGAATGTACCAGCTTTTACATCTTTTTTTTTTTCCAGCATATTCTCATTTTGTTTGATCATTGATCATTAGTGGGCATTTGTGTACTGTGGATGTTGTTTAGTGATTGGAACTAAGACATTTTGTGTTTGAATTGAAAGTGATGGTCTCGAGGAGTCGAATGAGTCAAAGTTCAAGTATATTTTCATCTAGAGGAATTATCACTTTTTGACATTACTGCTGTGATATTTTTTGCAAATGGCTCAGGATGCAAATATAACCTTAATATATATATATATATATATATATATATATATATATATATATATATATATATATATAAAGAAGAAAAAAAAAAAACTGAAATATCTTGCTTGCATAAGTATTCAACCCCCACACATTAATATTTGGTAGAGCCACCTTTCGCTGCAATAACAGCTTTAAGTCTTTTGGGGTAAGTATGTACCAGCTTTGCACACAGTGTCGGAGTGATTTTGGCCCATTCTTCTTGGCAGATTTGCTCCAGGTTGTTCAGGTTGGTTGGATGACGCTTGTGGACCGCAATTTTCAAATAGTGCCACAGATTCTCAATGGGATTGAGATCAGGACTTTGACTGGGCCACTGCAGGACATTCACCTTTTTGTTCTTGAGCCACTCCAGTGTTGCTTTGGCCTTGTGCTTGGGATCATTGTCCTGCTGAAAGGTGAATTTCCTCCCAAGCTTCAGTTTTTTAGCGGACTGAAGCAGATTCTCTTGCAGTATTTTCCTGTATTTTGCTCCATCCATTCTTCCTTCAATTGTAACAAGATGCCAAGTCCCTGCTGATGAGAAGTATCCCCACAGCATGATGCTGCCACCACCATACTTCACTGTAGGGATGGTGTGACTTGAGGCATGGGCAGTGTTAGGTTTGCGCCACACATAGCGCTTTGAGTTTTGGCCAAAAAGCTCTATCTTGGTCTCATCTGACCACAAAATCTTTTCCCACATCGCAGCTGGGTCACTCTCATGCTTTCTGGCAAACTCCAGACGTGCTTTCAGATGGTACTTTTTGAGTAACAGCTTCTTTCTTGCCACCCTCCCATACAGGCCAGTGTTATGCAGAGCTCATGATATGGTTGACTGGTGCACCATTACTCCACTCCCAGCCACTGAACTCTAACTCCTGCAAAGTGATTTTTGGCCTCTCTGTGGCTTCTCTCACAAGTCTCCTTCTTGTTTGAGAGCTGAGTTTTGAGGGACAGACTTTTCTTGGCAGTGCCTGGGTGGTGTGATGCAGCTTCCACTTCCTGATTATTGATCCAACTGTGCTCACTGGGATATCCAAACACTTGGATATTATTTTGTACCCTTTCCCTAATCTATGCATTTGTATTACTTTATCTCTAACTTCTGTAGAATGCTCTTTGGTCTTCATTTTCCTTCAGATTCACAGCCTTACCAATGATCCTTCAACAGTGGGGTTTTTATCCAGAAAATGTGACAGCAACTTTAATGGTTCACAGGTGGAGGCCAATGGTAAGGTAATTGTGTCCTCGTTAGGGCAATTTCTTTCATCGGTGCAAACTGGGAGCTTTCACAGCACAGGGGTTGAATACTTATGCAAGCAAGATATTTCAGTTTTTTTATTTATATATATATATATATATATATATATATATATATATATATATATATATATATTTTTTTTTTTTTTTTTTTTTTAAAAGGATTTTATTACAGAATCACCATAATTGGCTTCAATTAACTATACATAAGTGGTACCCTGAGCGGATTCCAAGGACATTCATATTTAAATAATATCTATTCTAAAATATTATTTTGGTAGGTAGTTCTGAATCTTTATAATAAACTACAGCCTATGTATAGTTTTTAATAAACTATAGCCGCTGCAGAATTCAATTAGCCTTTTTTTTTCAATTTCTGTGCCTCAGCTGTTATTTTACAGGTATCCATTTTTACTGGTGCTTTCTATGATGCAGACTTAATGTACTTTTTCCCTTTTGTTCTTTGCTTTAAGTGCCAAATGAAAAAGTCTGGCAGCATAATGGATGGCAAAAGAGCAAGACTGCTCTGTATACACAATAAAAGTTGTACGTTTTAGGTGATAATTTAGCAAGTGCTTCCAAGTCACAGACAGCACAGTTACTAATAATTAATGAGGAACAAAAGGGATGACGATATGGGCCATTCTAGACAAAAGACTTAGCAAGCTTCCCCAAAGGAAGGAGAATGTTAGTGACATTCATCCCCTGCCATGGCTGTAAATATAAAGTTCCATCAGTAAATTAGAGCTTTCAATACATACCCTGCTTGCACAAGTGCAAATGTACAGACAGATACCTCCATATAATCACAAAATGTCTAAACCAAGTTTCATTGCAACTGATTGATCTACATGTAAAACGCAAAACAAAGTGCTTCTCTTGATATATGTAAAGCTGTGTGTGACAGTTGACACATTGATAGACAGTCTCAATATATCCCCAAGATTCTGATACACTGAATAACGTATGATAAAGAATTTTCTTTTTTCAAATTTGATCATAACCTGATAATGGTTCTCTAGCTATACATAAAAACTGACAGACAGACAGACGGTCAGGCAGAGACAGCCATACGCCCCCAGACAATGACACACTCCATTACTTATGCTAAAAATTGCCCTAAGTAAGTTTTGACACAATTGGATGAACAATTCTCTACACTATATGCATCCCAATAAGGAGACGAGGCTGTAGTCGTTGAAGACTATTCACGTGTGTCTCCAGAAAAAAAAAATCTTGTCTGAACATGATGGTCCCACAGTGTTTGCAAGTAGTTTCTATCTATTTATCCAGCTCTGTGTCTTGTTTGGGACTGAGATCACAGTATCAACCTAACCTGTACTTGACCAGTATATGTTATGAATACAATTAGAACAATTCAATATGGCAGTGCTGGACTGTCTAAAACCCAATCCTTTCTTTTTTCCACTGAGTATCCTTTAACAATTAGTATGTCAAGCTGTGACGTCCACTCACTTTGATAAGCAGGTTCATAGGTTCCTTTGGAGAACAGTAAAGACTATTAGCATGCACACAGTGTTTAGTCAGAAGTTGTAATACAGTGGGAATTCAGCTAGCCGGGCTGATGTGAAGCATATGATATTACTGGAAGCAATCTGCTTTAATATTAGACACTTCACTGCAAGGAATTTTAGGGTTACCAGAGGTGAAGTGCAGACCGGTGTGAAAAAAACTAAGGCTATAAAATATTAGCCAACTTTGCCAGTCTCTTAATTCCGTCCCATTACAAATAGCAGTAAATTATTATAAATACCCTATAAAACGGTTGTGAAACTAAAGTGTGTGTATAATAGGCTACTTGTGACACATTAAAAAGCTTGTCTTGAAGGAAGACAGATGGGCCTATCAGCTTTGTGTATAATGGCCCACCTGCCAGTCAGTGCCACTTGGGAATATTGCTCACAAACAGTGAAATGTAAAGCAGGGAAACCAATGGAAATATTAAAAAAAAAAAAAAAAAAAAAAAATCATACAATCTACAAACGCAAACATCGCAATAAAGGATTTTCTTTTTTTCTCGAAAGTGGAATAAATCTCAATTTGAAAGAATTGGTGTGAGGGGGAAAAAATCTAATATGGAGGAAATGAATATTCTTCAGTTGTGTTCCTCTGTTCTGCTGTGCATTTGTATCAATGTAATGATGTAATAAAAATTCATGATGTGTGCATGTTAACCACATTACACAAGTCTCTTGAGTTTCGTGACATGAATAAAAAAATAATAATTTTGATGCCTAATTATTTTTGGTCTTGACAGCCTGAGAGCATTATAGCGGCCAACATATTGTAGGGCACAACAATTTCCTGTTTGCAATGAAACATAACAGCTCTGTGTGAACCCCTGATTATCAGCTATAATGAGAACATCTCAGTAAACATTAACACTTTGAAAACCTTTTCTGCATAGGCACATTCTAGGAACAAACCAGCATGGAATATATTACTGGCTAATGAATTGTAGAATCACATTTTTGTGATTTTTAAATAATAATAATAATAATGTAACCCACCTGTGCATAGTAAGGCTGTTTTTTTGTTAACATATAAATCACGACAGCGCTAGCTCAACTGATTTATCAAAGTCGCAGGAAGTCCGAGATGTAATTGCAGCCTTATATGTATAGTTTTGGTGTATATTTGTTATAATACATGGTGACATAACAGACAGAAATTGTTTCATAGCAGTAGCAGTGTTTCATTTTAACCAATTGTTGAGAGTAACCATGGAAAACAGAATTACATTTTTTTTAAAACAAGTTTATTTTTTAACAGTTCATTTGAATTTTTTAGTTTTTATTTTATTAACATTTTTCAGGGGTGGGGCACGGTAAAACTACATTTATTATTACTCAAGCCCAATTCGCACGGGATGTTAAAGTACAGTGGCTTGCGTATTAAAGTATTGGAATTAAAAAGGATTTTCTGGGAGTGGTGCATTGTATTTACAACGCTGTCGCTATCGATTGACCTAAATCGTTCTCCCGTCCTTCATGGGGGGGTTTTCTCCTTCGGCGGAAACACAAATCAAAAACATATAACATATTATGTAAATTGATTGTCTGTCTTAAGTAAGGTATCACCCCGGTCACAAAGTAAAACTTTGTTGGCCACAACTTTTGCATTAGTCCCTTTCAAGTCTGTATTTGTACGCCATCTGCAATCCAACAGGGGAACATTCAAAGTTTCACAACTTGTCACCTAAACTGAAATGCAATCAGCCCACAGCACTAATGCTGGTCCACCATAATTCTCTGTTTCCCCAACCCGTGGCATTTGTTATCGTAAATAGCTTCACAGTTAAGGACCGTGTAAGACCTGATTAAGGGCAGGGACGCTACTGTTTTTGTAGGGGTTCTTTGCTAGTTCTACAACCTGGAATGTAAAATGAACACCTATTTTTTTGCCTTACAACCTTTCTTTAAGCAATGGACTTTTTTGTATCAGCCAAGCTTTGATTTACACAACATGCCTACCACTCTGAAGATGCAAAATATTTTTTATTGTGAAACAAACAAGAAATAAGACAAAAAAAACGAAAACTTGAGCGTGCATAAGTATTCACCCCCCCAAACTCAATACTTTGTAGAGCCACCTTTTGCAGGAATTACAGATGCAAGTCTCTTGGGGTATGTATCTATAAGCTTGGCACATCTAGCCACTGGGATTTTTGCCCATTCTTCAAGGCAAAACTGCTCCAGCTCCTTCAAGTTGGATGGGTTGCCGCTGGTGTACAGCAATCTTCTAATGTCATGCCACAGATTCTCAATTGGATTGAGGCAACAAAATAGGAAAAATGCCAAGGGGGGTCAATACTTTCGCAAGCCACTGTACCACGTAAACAGGTGGTTTCTGAATTTTTGCTAACAACGGTGAAATTTAGTCTTGTGAAAACTGTCCATTTCTTTCTATGCCAGATAATTTTCTCTGAGAATCCTGTTTTTTTTTTTTTTTTTTTTTTTTTTTTTTTTTTACAGGACATCCGGAGCTGCTGTTTTCAAACTTCAAACTCAAGTGTCCTGTGTCTTTTTACTCCCATGCGAATCGACCATGTCAGTGTTATGTTACAAGTCATACAGCATTTTCAGGGTATTCGCCTCGGAGCAATACCAGCCTTCATAATAAACCATATAATATAATATTAAAATTGATAGATCTGTCATGAGATTTTACAGTTGGGCATAACCAAACTGGGGACGGGAGAAAATACAAACCCTAATTGTCAACTCTTAAATAATGTATGCTTTTAACGGTGCATTTAAAGATTTGTATGGAAATACATTTCACTCAAAAGACAAAATGGTTATTCTAGCCTTTGGGCAATAAGTTACAACAAAATTAGTTATTTACACCCGGTTCATTGTTTAGAAATCATGCACAAAAGCACCATCTCTGACCACAGTATTGCATTTCATTTTGAATTTGCTGACTTTCCTTGATTAAAAACCAAACCACATCTGGGAGGTGACTAGACATGCTCTGCTTTTGACCGACTCTACGGACATCTGGGGCCCGTTTCATTAAAGTTCTACGATTGCGATGAGGTTGCAAGGACGCAGAGGTCGTTGCTTTGTGTGTTTCATAAAGCACTTCGCAAGTGCTGTCGCTTGCAATCATTCTTCAGCGATCTGCACTCAGAAAAATAAGTAACTCGATAATCCACTTTAAAGCCCAGTGACCGATTAGATAATTACACAATGGCAGGTGAACAAAGGAAAACCACATTTTGCAAGGAAGAAATTGATACAATTATTGAAATGGTTGGCCAACACAAAGCTGTTCTATTTGGCAAGTTGTCTGGAAGTTTAACTAACAAAGACAAGAAAAAAAAAAGTGGCAGATAATCACGGATGCAGTAAATGCTTTAGGGGTGGAGCAGAGAACGGTACCTGAAATAAGAAAAAATATATAGATCTAGAAGGTAGAATGAAATTAAAAGCAGGGAAAAGAAGACGGGAGATGAAAAATACCTCAAAGGAGGAGGAAAAAATTGTCTAAATATAATTGGTGAAGTAGCTGTTGCTGGTATTGAGAGAGGATTGGAATAAACAAAAAAAGAAAAGCAGATAGCTAAGCTCTTTCTGCTGTCTTAAAAACATTGGAAGTAAACACGTCTTTTGTTATCTAAGTAAGCAATAATGAAAATAGATAAATAGTTATAAGTTACACGACTTGTTAATAAAATGCATTACTATTGTTATTATTATCTTACCCACTGTCTCCCAATATCTCACCAATATCTCCACTGGCAAAGTGATTGGCACTATCACAATTTGCCCAAATGAAACTGCCAGAAGTGGTATATATCATCAGAACCGCACGGCCCGAATTGGTTTATGCTGCTTATAACATGACTACCTGTCATTTAAATTAAGACAAAACCAGAAACTTTCACTGTGTATATATCCACAGTGTAAATAATCCCAGATTTTAATTCATTGTTCGCTTATTAAAAATAAATTGCACATGTTCATTTATTGTGAATTTCTGCATCAAAAGTGCCAGCTCACTAGAAACTAGAGGGCTGAGCACAAACTGGATGATGGATGGAGTTTCAAATTACACTAAGGAAGTAAGGAGAGCAGCTGACAGAGAGACTGAAGCCGGATCTTGACGTGAGCTTGTTAACTCATTATATGCAAGCATTTACTATAAAGTTTACACATATTCTAGTAGGTTTTCATTCTTTTGGCTCTCAAAATATGTTTTTGTTATTTGTCAGACACCCTTGCATCCAAGTCGTGCCAGAGAAAGTTGACGATCAAACCAGACTTTACGCACCAATCCAACCGTGGTATCAGGGGACAGTACCTCAGTTTCCTGCAGATGTTTAAAATCCAGGCTGGTAATTCGGGGGTCGTATCTGGCCTTGTCACCTGCTTTTCTAAGAGTTTTCCTGACTGACGTGAATATATTACTGCTGGTTTTAAACTCTCTGTCAGCAGAGATATTAAAACTTTTACTGTTAAAATATGTGTTTAGTCCAGCTCAGTGTTATTAAACTGGAGACTGAATACCGGTCCTTAGTTTAACTTTTTGCACTGACATAAAATTCCCTTATGTTGTTGAGATTTTTTTTGGATTTATTTCCATAAAATGAATGTCCATATTTTTTTTTTCTTTAAGTACATTAACCATTTATTTTTTTCAAATGGACTGCTGTTTTCACTCAGAAAGTTGATGTTGTACCAGTTATGTGTATTTTCATCCCCAAATATGTTAAAGGAAATAAGTGAAATGCCACTCATCTTTGGCAGTGGTTTCTAAAAACAAATAAAATGGCAGTTTGTCATGGAATTTAGAATGTAGTGGTGCGTAGTGATTTATTCAGTGTGAAGCGGCTCATTAGTATGCAAGCCATGGTATTCGCTATATATACCTATGGTCATGTGATGCTGTTTAACCAATCAAAGGTGGTTATTTTTCCAAGCCGTGTTTTTATATATATATATATATATATATATATATATATATATATATATATATATATATATATAATATATATATATATATATATATATATATATATATATATATATATATATATATATATATATATATATATAAATTAAAAGAATGAACTAATTAATTCCAATAAATATATAAAAGTTAAAAATAATTAAATAAACAAAATTAATTCAAAAGTTGTGCATGCTGATGTGCTGGGGAGACCAAATCAAGGCTGATCCTCAGAGCCAGCATTGCATGATAATATAAATATAAGTTTATATAAAATAATGTTAATTAGAATTAATATAGATTTAAAGATATAAGTAAAAGTGATGTCAGATATAGAACACCATTACATCATGTAAGAATAAATCATGGATTTGAATATAAACAATAACAAGTAGTTGTCATGCCTTCAAACACCTATAAATACCTCCAATGTTTTGATTCAAAGACAGGCTCCCTTGAGAAAGATTTGTACAACATATCAAAACGTTGGGCAGCTGGCTCTATGAGCTAAAATATATTATTGTGTTTTATACATAATATTATCCTACAAAGGAAATGAATGGAGGAAGTGAGAGGTGGACTGGAGTATCACACCAATCCAGGAGGGTGAGACAGGCGGATAACAAACTTAAGAGACTGAAGGCACAGAGAGTTAAGTATAGCTCTCATCAAAACTTTATAGATAATTGTATAGCACATGCAATAGTTCCAATTGGTTTTAAGATAAAACTAAGCGTAAACATGAAGACTAATGAAGCAGAAACATTAAATGTAAATCAGATATTGAAAGAAACTTCATTTAAGGTAATGCAGGAAGCTCAATTGACAGACAAGACGCATAAGAGAAATAAATAATGAAATAGAGAGAGTTATAAATGACATAAATTGCATGGTTCCTCCATCAGACAGTTACTTCGTAAAGTAGAAAACCTTGCGAACAAAAAACTAGAACATTTGAACAACAAAAAAGTTAATGAAATTACACAAATTAATAGATCAACCAGGATTACAAAATAGAATAGGTCTAGAAAAAATTAAAATTTCAAATCAAAACAAAAACGAGAATAAGGAAAACACTGCTGAAACACTTTCAATTAGATTTCTTGAGCAATGCGAGTATAATAGTTATGACGGTTACAGCATAGTTAGAGAAGGATGGAAACTGTTTCTTTAGATGTTTAGGTGTGGTTTTATATGGTTCAAAAATGATCATCAAACAATTAGACATAATGTAATAGGACTTAATGGAAAACAATATAAAACGATATGAAATGTACATCGACTCAGTGACCCATATTGAAAAAATGAAATTAAGTGACAGCAGTATAGATTCTTGGGCTACAGAGGCAGAAGTTCTGGCAGCTGCAGACCTACTAAATAGGCCCGTACACATATACACAGACTTAAAGAATAAGGATTGTTTTGAATATGAAGGCACAATAGAAACTATTACAAATAAGAACGATCCAATTAATATCTTATACAACAATAACCATTTCTCAGTTATTGTATTTTTCAACACTGAAACCAGAGGAACGTCTGAAAACTGTGCCATCATTAAGAAAGACAATCAAAATACATCTAAAACAGTAAAAATAAACCAGTTTAAAGTAAACAATAAAATGCAAAATAGAGAATTAAACAGGATTAGGACAGAGAATTCAAAACAGAAAGATAGGAGACCCAGAAATGGAAATGGTACCAAATACACTAAAGATAAGACAGAAGACATAGTGTTTAATTTATCAAGGAAAACTTTAACCACATCCCAGAAAGCAATATTGAATAAAGGACTTAAGTTTATACTGACTAAAAAATACATTGATAAAGATAAACTGGCCATCGAATTAAAGGAGTGGGAGAGACGCATGAGATTAGCAGAATATTTTTTCAATGAAGAGATCTCTGATTTAGAAGGTAATTATGAGCATGGGATTAAGGTTAATAGTACAAGCACGTGGACTCCTCCGGATGGAAGAGACAAGTGGTCAGATACGTATATTGAAGTAGTTAAACAAGAAATTATAGTAAGACTAAAGAAAAAATGTAAACTTAATTTAACCAATATTGAAGAACAAGCTATGACTGAGTTGTTAAATGATGATGATATAAGTATAAGATAAAGGATCGGGAATAGTGATAATGAACACAGGTGACTATATGAAATCTGTAGAATATGAATTAAAGAATACGGATACATATGAAGAAGTTAAAAGCAATAGGATCAATAAATCGGTAAAAGAGGTTAAGGACATTGCAGAGAGACTATACAATAAAGGCATTATAGCAAAAGAATTAAAAAAATACATGCAGCCACATAATGCAAGAACAGGCCTAGCAAGAGGAAATCCTAAAATGCACAAAGAAAATCACCCTATGCGAATGCTAGTCAGCATGATTGATAATCCAACACACATAATAGCTGAAATAGCAGAAAAACAACTTAGGTCACACGTTGAGAAATTACCAAGCTATGTTAAGGATACAACACAATTTTTAAAAAGACTTGAATCACTAAAGCACAACCTTCCAGAGAATACAATTTTATTTTGCATGGATGTAAAATCCTTGTATCCAAATGTCCCTCGTAAAGAAACTTTAGAAGCTTGTCAAAAAGCACTAGATAATAGACTAGATATATCAATGCCCACAGCAGAGGTGCTGAACATGATCAATGTAGTTTTAGAAAACAGTTATTTTACATTTGTTGATAAAAATTACAAACAAAACGATGGTACAGCAATAGGATCTAAATTAGGAATGCATTTTGCCAGTACATACATGGGGAAATGGGAAGAACAATTACGTAGAAAATCAGAAAGAGAACCTTTAAAATACATTCGGTTTGTAGATTATATTTTTGGGGTTTGGACACATGGAGAACAATCTCTTTTCCAGTTTCATAAAATGGCAAACAAAATACACAGTAATATTAAGGTGGACCTTCAATGGACAAGAAAAAAAATAGAATTTTTAGATACCATAGTAAAACTTGAAGAAGGTTCAATTGAGACCGATCTCTTCTATAAATCTACTGACATGCACCAGTATTTACACATGTCCTCTGCACATCCAATTCACACTAAAAGGGCAATCCCAATGGGGCTACGAATAAGAATACGAAGAATATGCTGTAAAGAAAATGACTATGTAAAACAAAGACGAATTAAAAACAAATCTTAAAAAAAGAGGATACAAAGAAAGAATTATAGAGACAGAGTTAAGAAAAGTGGATAAACTAAAAAGAGATGATCTACTAGATTATAAAAATAGAGATAAAAAGGTCAAGAGCGTCCCATTAGTAATGACGTACTCTAAACTTTTGCCCAATATTTCTAAGATAGTTTGGGAACACTTGCGTATTCTACATAATTAAAAAAAAATTGAAAAAAGTGTTTCTTAAGGCCCCAGTTGTAGCATTCAAAAGAGAAGCTAATTTAGGTGATATTCTAGTTCACAGTAAACATAAAAGAATAATTGACAGAATAGGTTCTACAAATACTTGCACTAATACATGTAAAGTTTGTAAATACATGGACAAATATAAGTAGAAATATAATTAAACATAAGAACATAACATATCCACTAAAAACTAATACCTACTGTAAAAGTAGCAATGTTGTTTATGGAATAGCCTGTGAAAAATGTGATGAAATAAAATATGTTGGAGAGACTGGAACAACTTTATAAAAGAATTCAGAACCACCTTTCATTAATTAGAAATAAAAAAAATGAATGAACCAATAGTACAGCACTTCACCAGTCAAGGACATGACATAAATGATGTCAAGTTTGTAGTATTAGAACAGCTAAAATTAGACAATGCGACATATAGAAGAATAAAAGAAAGTAAATGGATAAATAGACTGAACACAATTATGCCAGCGGGACTCAACAGGAAAGAATGAACTAATTAATTCCAAACGTTGGGCAGCTGGCTCTTTGAGATATATGTGTAGTAGCGAAATAGATTAACGCAGGCAGGCGGAGGGCAAGCACGAACCTGGGACCTCTCGCACTAAAGCACAGTCGGCTCTTTTGCAAGGAGCATATATTGGATTCATGTCCCTGTGTGTGATTACGTCATCTGCCAGCCCTGCTGCTGCCTACCCCCTTGCACGCTACACTTTCCTCTGCCAGCCTCAAGTCCGCCCCGGGCTTACTTACCAGGCTACAATCCGACGAGTGCATCCCACTCTGACACCAATGTAGCGATCTCGGTTAACGCAGGCAGGCACATCACACAGGGCGAGGCAATCCACAGACAGGCAGGACGAACCTGGGACCTCTCACACCAAAGCAAAGCGCTGATACCGCTGTAGAAAAGAGACGACATTACTATTAGATTGGTGCATTACTAGCAAAGGCATCATAATAGATCTGGATCCAATGCAGTGCTACTGATATGGTAGCACGCTATTACTGACATGATACCATGGTAATGAAATATATACAGTGACAATTAGAATCTCTCTGCCATTTACTTTCACTGGAATTCCACATTGTTCCTTTTGTTCTGTTAAAACTAATACATTACAGTTTGGATTAACAAAGAGTCCATTGACAGCCTGTTGCTGAAATAAATTACTGTTTTGGTTGAAGTCAAAGTCAGAGTGGAAGAGACACTTAACTGATTAAAAATCAGGACCTTAAAACAAGGAAAGGAAAAATCACTTGTCATGTAACAGCTTTAACTGGTGGATGCATCTGGTGTACTTGGGAAACCTTTGTATAAATTCCATGGCTATCATGGAGCATACCACCAAAGACAGTTATTGTACCTCCTTGTACACGTGAAGCAACCCTGTAATTAATCAGGACAAGATTATCATTAGGGATGCACCGAATCCAGGATTCGGTTTCGGATTTGGCCGAATACTTAAGATTCGGTGAACCGAATCCTATATCCGCCCAGATGCACATCCATTTTAACACTAGAACCGCTACAGGACTGTCAATGCAATGCTGTTATCCATTAAAAAAAGCAAGAACGAAAATAACGAAAGAAAATTGCAGATTTGTTTACATTTTAAATCCAAACCCGTCAAAATAACTACCATCTCGGTTCTAGTGTTAATACATCACTAATCCAATGTGTATGGTTCTTCTTTGAATAAAAGACACAAATCTGGTATTGAACTTAACTGTTGTATTTAATAACAAGAACATGTTTGATGAACTCTTTCTCAGCTCTCAACTCCCTAAAGTACTGGTGGCGCACACACTAAACACACCTAACCCTAACCCTAACCCTAAACACAAGCAGCTGCTGAATGCAAACATACCCCTGTATGCAACAGCACATTCACATCACACTTTTCATGGAGTAAAGTTATGCAGCAAACCTGTAATATGTAGTAACGGCAAACTGTTTTAAACTTTTGTGTTCTAGAGATCATACTGAGATTTTTAAAAATCGGTGCCCAGAAATGTATATTATTTGTTTTACACAGTAAATAATATCTATCAAAATAGTGCAACACCATTATTATAGATAACTTTGCACTCACCTGGAAACGATCATCGCAGGCAGGTGTGTGCTTTTGGTAACAATTAAGTAAAACAATTCAATAAATTTAACTACAGTCCACACAATTCACACTCACTTTACTGAGTACATTGCAGTTTAGAGAGGTGAGTTACAAAACCTGACCTGCCTTAAGGCCTGTCCTGAGATTCTGGAGCCTGTTGGTAACCCTACTCTCAGATCAGGTGACACAGGTTGAAATGTCATTAAAGAAAATAGAGGGTTATGGCAAAGCTGCAGCTCTCCTTTCTTGTAAAGGTAAAGTAAACAGTTCTGTATTTCTATTGTGGGGGGAGGGGGTAGGAGTAAATTGTGTAAGTTTTAAACTGAAATCTTATCCAGGGATATATTTCCATTCAGTAATAAAAATACTATTAACTAAAAGGCTCAAAACTATAGATTGTGTGCATCCCTTGTAAGTAGCTGCCAGTCTGTTTTTCAACAGTTTCCTTCAATTTTCTTTCCTTTTCAATTTTCTTTCTTTTGTAGATTCAGTATTTGGTTCGGTATTCGGACGAATCTTTTGAGATGGATTCGGTATTTGCCCGAATCCCAAAAATACCTCAACTTGAAATACTAGGTCATTTGTTTAATGATACTGCAAGTTTACTTCATACCATGGGGAGACAGTTATAAACTGTTGTGAAAAGTGACCAACGCAGACCATTCTGCTACATTTCTATGCTATACGCCATTACTTTGGGAAAGAAAAATAGATTTATGGACCAAATCTGACACTTTGTTTTAACAAACCTAAATTTAAGAACTGGAGTCTGTGAGCTCTACAGTGCTGCTTTGCCTTCTGTGTATGTGTGACTCCATCCACAGTCAGGACCTCAAACAACAGAAAATGCCCACTCGCCAAGCTGTTGTAGATGGAGTATTCTTATAGTGGTGTTTATACAATACCCTTTTGTCACAGGGTTAAGTGTAGTGTGCTGCAGGGAAGGGCTCTAGGCTTTTGTAATAAGATTATTTTTCCCAATAATGTGCAGTATTTTTTTTTATACTGGTAGAAAACTCATTGCATTGTTGATTAGTCTACAAATTATTGTGGGTGTTCTAATTTGAAATTTTCCAAGGCAGCATGTTGAAAGCTTTGATGGAGCTCCAGTTCAGAGCCACAATTTTCTCCAGAGATATCTTTTTAATATAGTTGTGATTTGTATTGTGATTATGAAGTTACAGCAATATAAAAAGCACTTATCTAGTACTATTTACTACTTATGATTATGACCAAGATTTATTAAAAGAGAAATTATGCTGAAATTGTTTCTAGTAAAAACTCATTACTTGGAGCATGGGATAAGCATCAAACTTCGATTTTTCATTTACTCACCTGAAGTGGACTGTTCCAATCTCTTTGGGACTCTTCTATTACCCCCAGTCTGAACATTTAATCAATTTCCATTTTTATTACCTGCGTTTTGCATTCAGGTATATGGTATGGCCTCTGGCGAGCTGGCACCCCCGGCTCAACTTCAATGTGAGGGTGGGCTACTTGATTCTGCCCTGTGATGGAAGAAAACACATCAGGAAATTCCGCCACCAGTGCCCAAGCCTGACATTTCTGTGTCGGTGTCAGATTGTCAGCAATCTATACCGACCCTGTTTTCGCCAACACAGAAGGATCAGGTCCCAGGTCTGTGACATCATCTGCTTGCATCACTAACAATGTCTTATGTTGCAACCAGGGCTTCTAGAGGTTCACGTGATAAATGAGCTTTTCTTTCCGTCACTCTGGCTGACAAATCTCATAGTTTACCGTCCCAATCCGGCATGTAACCTCATAAGGTCCTTGCCACTTCACCAGAAGTTTAGGCTTTGCAACAATAGAAGCACTTTTTCTCCAGGCTGAAACATGCGTAACTGGGCTCCTCTGTTGTATTGGGTCTCCTGTCTATGTTGAGCCTGCTGAAGATTGTCATGTGCCAATCCTCCCACAGACTCAAGACGTTTGCACAGGTCCAACACATACCAGACAGTATTGGTCGAATTATCCTGCTGTTCCTCCCACTTCTCTTTGACCAGATCGAGCACACCCCGGGCTCTCAGCCAATACAGCAGCTCGAATGGAGAAAACCCAATGGAAGCCTGAGGCTCCTTTCTGATAGCAAAAATAAGGGGAGGAATCAGCTGGTCCCAGTAGCACACGTCACTGTTAACAAATCTGCGCAACATGTTTTTGAGGGTTTAATTAAAAAGCTCCACAAGACCATCGGTCTGAGGATGGTAAACCAAGGTCCTAATGGTCTTAATCCCCAAAAGTTTACGTTCTGCGGACTAGCCGGGACATAAAATTGGTGCCTTGGTATGTCAGTATCTCCCTGGGGATCCCAACCTGGGAGAAAACCTTCAATAGCTCATTGGCAACAGATTTAGCAGACGCAGATCAGAGGGGGTGGCCTCTGGATAACTCGTAGCATAATCCAAAATGACCAATAGGTGCATGTATCCCACCATACTCCTCTAGCAGTCCAATTATATCAACTCCAATACGCTCAAATGTAACTTCCACTAGTGGCAGCGGCACCAGTGGGGCACATGGGACAGCTCTAGGGCTGGCCTTCTTACACTACCCACAGCGTTCACAAAAATGCCAGACATCACCATCCAGCCCCAGCCAATAGAACCATGTCATGAGCCTAGCTTTGGTCTTGTCCCTTCCCAAATGAACAGACAAAGGAATAGCGTGAGCCAATTGCAACAAATCCTCTTAAAGGGCTGTGGAATGAGCAACTGGTGACACACTTCCCCCGTCGGGTCATTTTTCAACCCGGTACAAGAGATCTTGAGGGTACATGACGGCACGTTTGGCTCGACCACTCGACCCTTAATCACAGCTTCTTGGTCAAAGAGCCTGCCAAGCACGTTGTCACACCCTTGCTCAAGCCAGAAGTCACAGGAGCAAGCTAAAAAAATCAGTTCCTTTCAGCTTGGGATCGGGTCGGTCCTGAGCCGAGGCAGCCGAGCCAGACCCCTAAGCTGGCTCCACGGCCTCCCCCCAGACTCTTCACCAATTGTACCCCCTTGAAACCTCTCAGAATCCCTCCATTGCCAGCCCTCATTCTTAGCGTCCCATTCCTGGTTTGTAATCCAGTTTTCGAACAGTGCTGCTGTCGTTCTTCTAGATGGGCAGGGCTGAAGAAATAGCAAAGCACTATTTTTATAGGTCCATTGACCCCCTAAGGCCTGCCTCTCGACCACTCAGAGAGAGGGGTAGACAAAACACCCTCATCCAACCTCAACGTGTCACTGCCATGATCGAAAGGTGGATCTTACGGGGCTACTGACCTCGCCCTACAGGATCATGCATGCATCAAATGGCCAGCACAGACCTCTCCCTGTTACTGGCCATTTTCCAGAGTTGGTTGATATTTAAAAAAACTAAAACATATGTTTGTAAGTGCTTTTTATACTATAACAGCAACATCACCATAACATCAACATTGATTGAATGAATAAATAGCCTTCACAAAATGCTGGAATGTCTATCCTTGATGATACCTTGTGGTGGGGTGCCCCGCCCCTGTGCGTATTTTTGTGTTTTGTGTTGTATGTGATATGTTATTGTTGGTGTGGATGGGGTGGTGGTGCACAGGGTATGAATTTGGCTCTGTAGCACGAGTGATTTAAAATGTATATTTGTATTTAAGCATGGGAGCACAATTAGTTAATGTGCAGTTGTAATGAGATTCCAATTAAATGACTGAAAAAGAAAACAAATGCTACTCGTGCTGGGAAGCAGCAGCACAGTACTTTTGCGTTCGAGATTTGTTTTTCTTTGAACCTTTATATTTGCTCTTTGAGAGTTGTTTCCGTTAAAATATTTATTTTTGTGTTAATACATTTTTGGTGAAAAGCGTACTGTACTATTTATTGATAAAAAGTACTACAAATTGATTTCACTATGTAACACAATTTTTGTTCCTGGGTAGTAAGTGTTATTTCCTAATTGCTTATCCCTCAAAAGTATAGAAAATGGCTATTATTCCCCACAAACTTTGCTTTTGTGACCAGGACAGTGATATTTTGAAATATCACTATTTCCAATGAGAAAACGGGAGCTTTTGTGTCTTTTTGTTCACATAAAGTCAGAAAAAAACAACATATGAATCCAAATTAACATGTATGTATACTAAAGTAATACAAAAATGATTACAAAAGATTTAGAAGTGAGTAGTTGTTCGAGATTTACGATTATACTGTAAATAAACCGACAAAAAAAGGAAGAGTGGACAGGTCTATATAAATTAAAATTAACAAGTGGTATGAAACACGAGGGGGCATGTGTCCCCCTCCCCTGCCCCCCTAAATGGTGCCCCTGGTTACAGTGGTTGTATTGCTTCAATAAATGTACTGAATACTTAGTGTACAAGACGTTGTAAGAGAAGTGTTATGGTAGAACAAGTACGAAACAAAATATATGCCAACACTAATCATTTATATTTCACACACCGGTTATGTAGCGTAAAAATGGGTGGCATCGAAAATATACTGTTCCTGTTTCTCTGTGGGGTTGCAAAAAAGATGTTCACTAAGTGTGAAGTATTTCGTTGAGCTGTGTTTCGTTTAGGAGAAAATTAGCATTTATTTTCAACAGACTAGGGTGGAACCAGGGGAATAATTGTTAGGAAGATAAGCTGATGTCATAATCACCAGAGCCTACTAATCAAGCCCCTCTCACCGCCACTCCTCAATGAGTTTTTAGTGTTTTGTGGATAAGTGTGGGTGGGTCGCATAAATAGTTCTGTCCTGATGAGAAACTATAGTCATCTATGTTTGCTAAGGAATAAAAAATAAATAAATTTAACAAGTTGCTGGTTCTAGAATTTAGAGCCATAGTGCCGAATTTGCACCACTGTTAATTAATCGTTATTTTAAAGGTTGCAACCCTACTTTTTGGGTTTAAAAATAAATTAGCAAGAGCTGTATATGAGAAGATCCCAGTCAGAGGTTACAGTAGCATACTATCTGTGCCTGCAGTGTGAAACAGCTGATATTTGAGTCTCAATTTTTAATATTTATTTTTTAGCAGAATTTAGAGCTTGTATGAACTGGAAAACTTTTTTGAATCCCTGTTTTCTTTATTTATTTTGTAAACAAGTTAGCAATAACAAGATACATTACAAGACATTTGATATATTTTATTGATTCAGCCAATAATCCATGATTATTCAGTTTTGTGGTAGAAAACATTATTTACTAAAGTTTAGAGAACAAATACAATGCAATACATATTTTCATTACATTTTTGGCCTTTTGGCCTCACCCCTCGAGGTACTCCTGCCCATAATTTAGTTTGCCTATAGTAAAGAGGCTGACTAGGGAAATGTGGCAAAGTGGTTGATAGTGGGCAGGTGATTAAAGAACAGACAGACAGTTGTAATCCAAGTGAAAAGGTTTGTTTTATTTATTTTTATGTCCAGTACCCCACAGCAAAACAAACAGTAAATAATAATGCTGGTAAGTAGTGAAGCGGTGTGTATTACTTACATTTATAATCCCTGGGCTGGTCCCAGAATAATAGTCCTGTTATTGTATCCCCACATTAAGTACAAAACACATAGAAAAGTCAGTTTATTGCGTGAATTAGTGATTGTGGTATAATACAGTTTACAGTGATACGAGTGAAGTGCTGTCCCAGGTTTGTGCTGGCCTCTGGTGACAGATCCGGAACATGTTAGCCGTCTAGTGATTTACAAACACGGATGAGTACCACCAGATACAAACAAACAAAACACTCGCAGATATTTTTAAAACACAGGTTTATTTCAACAATGGTTACTGCATCTCTCACGATCCTTAAGGTTCAAGTTCACAAACCGAACAGATTGCAATTCTCCACCCCCCCTTATATGCTGACACACATGACCCCTTGGTAAAGCTGTCTTTACAATCTGCAGCTGTTTCCCTTCCAGGTCGATACATTCTTGCAACGGAGTCTCGTCTTTTTCCAGACTGACTGACTTCCCAACCCGAGGAAAGAACTGTTAAGTCAGCCCGTCTAAAGAACTCAGCCCTTGCTTAACGCCCTCACAGGTCAGGAGGGAGATTTACAACCAAGGTTCATTAAATTCACAGGAAGCCACGGGCAAAGGGGCAGAATAGGTGCCCTCCCCCTTAGACTAAGCCAAATAACAGGTGGAGGCAGAGGAGGACGGTCACCAGTAAATTATGCAAATTAGTACTATCAAAGATTCAAACCTTCGCTCGTTACAGCCCCAGTGATGTGTAAACCTAATTCAACTAGCTTAATAAAACAATGCATGCCTTGTTTAATGGACTTCCATTCTTCATTTTTTAGCATAGGATAAGCAGCACTATTTCATTTTCATGACATGGTTAACTTTCAAAGCATGATGACGTTGTGTACCCCTTCTACTTTTTAAACTTGAAATAATGAGGTACGCAGCACAAAATGATGGTTTATGTTAATCTAGCCAATATTAGTAGGTATTCACCCTGCTATTAAAAACATGCTGCAAAAAAAAAGGTTACAGAGAGCTACAGTACAGTAACTGCTAATTCAGTTTTTTAAGTTTAATGAGGGCAATACTAAACACTGTAATATGAAAGACATGATATTTGAAGATAGAGGAGTTTGAGTAATTTAAAGCAATACGATTAAGATAATTGACCAATTCCAGGATTTCCCAAAATATTCCACCTATTGACAAGTCTTAACTGAGAAATTATATTAAATCCAATTTGAACTCGCTGCATGATTTTTATACCTCAGCCAGGCTTAAGCATAGCCATATCAACTTGGTCCACTGGGAAATCATGTTTCCCCAGTCAGGTCACAACTACCACATGCATATATTCATAGATTTACCATTTTAATGCTATTGTAAATCTTTTTAATTTAGAAAAACAGTTCAGTTCATCCATAAATACAGAAGGATGCATATGTATGTAGTTTATGAGTGTTTTTAACAAACCAGAAACATTCAACCAATCAGAACAAAGTTTAAACGTAACAAATTTATTAAATTTCAAGTTTGCAAGCAACAGATTTCCATCTTTCTCTTTTCTTACAATTTCTAGCAGATACAAAGTTTGGAACATACCAATTTAGTAAGTGCAAGTTGGGCACGGCAAGCAAGAGGATCCGCGTCTGTCCTTTCTTCTATCTCCTGACAAGGGCTTGAACAAGGTTAACTATTGCTTACCTCTGTATAACTTTACATATTTGATTGGAGGAAAATGCACACTTTGAAACAGTGTAATAAATAATAGTTTTATTTAATATATATATATATATATATATATATATATATATATATATATATATATATATATATATATATATATATATATATATAATGTGTGTATGCATAAAATATTTTATAGACTACAGCAACAACTTGACCTGTCAAAAATAAACTTGGGTTACCTAACTCCAAATTTGAAATCTGAAGTGAGAACTTTGGGTGTTATTTTTTACTCTACCTTAAGTTTTGAGTCACACATCAAAAAGATTATAAAAGTTTTTTTCTACCATCTCAGAAATATTGCCAGAATTAGATTTTTTATGTATTTTTCCGATACAGAGAACGTACATGCCTCTATTTCTTTGAGATTAGACTACTGTAATGCTCTGTTTGCTGGACTTAGATGCCAAGCTGTATCATGACTACAGCTTGTGCAAAATGCAGCTGCAAGGGTCCTCACCAATTCAAAAAGGAGAGCTCATATAACTCCAGTTCTGGCTTCTTTGCACTGGCTCCCAGTAATATATAGAATTGATTTTAAAATAATTTTGCTCACCTTTAATGGTTTGTCACCTGATTACTTGTTTTTTTGTCCCCCTATCAGCCTCAGTCGAGTGTTTGACAACTCAAAGTTTTTAAATATTATAGACTAACACACACACACACACACACACACACACACACACATATATATATATATATATATATATATATATATATATATATATATATATATATATATATATATATATATATATGTGTGTGTGTGTGTATATTATTATTATTTTTAATTCCTTAGTAACCATAGGTGATGGTAGTTTCTTATTGACCCACCCACAATCATCACCATACACAGGCTTGTGTCGTGTGGGAAGTTTATTAACTATAGAAACTGGTTGCAAACATGTCTTCACAGTGTACTTTCACCCAATTATCAATTACATTTGCAAGTCAAAAGGGTATGTGGGCAATAGTATAACTTGATAGGTAATGATAAATGCATTTTACGGTTTTCAAATATTTGTTAAAATTAATCAACAACGTGCCAACCTTTCCTTCTAACTCTCGAGTACTGCTGAATTAATGAGCACTTGCTTTGCTATGTCGAACATTTGGGCTACTCAGGTCTGCCATCTTCAGTTTCTTAATATTGCAATGTTGGTCTTAACCGATTATACATACAAATATACAGCACATGATTGTGTCTGAAACCATTTATCACAAAACACTCATATGGGGGGTGGGGGGAGTTGATAATCAAGCACCAGTAGGCTCTCACCAATTTTCAAAATGATTTGCAACCTTGCATGAACATCACAACTGTCCTATTATTACAAACCCCAAAAGGGGATACAGTCGAGTATTTTCGGTATGCTGAATGGTGTATTTTATTGGGGATTCATTTTCAGATTAACAAAAATTAACAAAAGATACGTAAATAGTTTCTTTTGGTGGTTTGGCAAGAATAGGGTTGAAACTCTCCAACCTCCTGAAGCAGTGGTGTAGTCGAGGGTATATGCAGGAAAATGGTGTTTACCCACTGTGGCAAAGTGCCCGCCCCTGTGTGTATTTTGTGTTATATGTTG
The DNA here is from genome assembly GCF_017654505.1 of Polyodon spathula. Classification (NCBI taxonomy): domain Eukaryota; kingdom Metazoa; phylum Chordata; class Actinopteri; order Acipenseriformes; family Polyodontidae; genus Polyodon; species Polyodon spathula. The sequence continues at coordinate 22,607,567 of NC_054542.1, forward strand.
TGTGTTAATGTTGGTGTATAGTCATTGGTACACAGGATATAAACGGGTCTGTGTAACACAAGTGTTTAAACTGTATATTTGTATTTAGGCACGAGGATTGCACAGCACTTCACGTGCAAGTAAAAAGTAATAATATATGAGCATGGGGAATTGCACTTTTATTTACTCACGTGCAGTTGTACCGCGACTCCAGTTGAATGATTAATTAGCAATCGAGTCTCGGTACGCTGCATGTTTTCACTCACTTGGGGTGTGTGTTCGGTGAGTGGAGAAAGGGATTGGAGACGGAGGTAAAAATAATAAGAATAATAGTAATCATTAAAAATAGCAGCTCACCGTGTTTTGTCTGTATAGTCCGTATTGTTTGTCTTTTTGTTTTGGCAACACGTGCCGTGTCCTGTATCTTGTTTGTCTTTGCAACCTTTTATTTTCTGCTTGTATAAATTATTAAATGTTGAGCGAGACCATTCGCTCAGCTCCACCAAACTCCACCTCTCTTTTTGTTTGTTTCCTGGTTCCTGTTTCTGGTCTGATGTCCCCCACTCCGGCCGTCTTTGTGACACCCACTTTGAATTTGGGCAATATAGTATTTATCTACTTCTCATATAAGGGATACAGAGTTTACTCATTTGTACTTGTGATATGCACGTTAAAGACAATATATTTTAACAGTGAGCATGATATGTCCGAGACTGACAGCTGAGAGCTTTCAGTCAGAACTGTGGCACGAGTAGGGGGGCGTGGCCACTGGACTGTGTGTTCAGTTTGTGTGTGTTTGTTTATGTTCTGTTAATAATCTGTTAAGCACACTGGACCTGCAGGGCGGTGCTAGTAGCCTTTATCCTAGCCTGCAAAAGGATGCTCACAGAACTGTTCAGTGAAAGGCACCTTCGAGTCACACGTGAACAGCACCTGAGAAGGGATAGAACTGTATGTGGTGGGTCGGGGGAGGCTCTGGTTGGCTGAGGACCAATAACAATGTATCTGTTCATGTTTATTTGTTCAACTCCACCAAGCAGGGGAGTTTACCCACATTTTTATTTACCACTACAGCACTGCCCTGAAGGTAAACTGATTCCCTGATTTCTCTCTGTTCCAACCAGAGTAGGTGACATATCGTTAGAGGAGAGCTAGAGAGCTTCTAGTTACAAACCAACAAAAAAAGAAAATAATGAAAAGAGCCTGTCTGAATATGTGCCGACATGGTAAGTTTTATATATTGAGAGATGTGTTTTGTGGTTGTTCATCTGGAAAGAAACTTACCTTTAAACACTCATTCCACTTTCCTGTCTGATCACTCGGTCAGTCCTGTCACTGATTTTTTTTTTTTTTTTTTTTTTTTTAGGAGATTGTGTGAAATAGCATGAGAAATCAGAAATTGAATAGAAATGTTTTCACCTTTAATGGATCTACTATAGTGTACATTTGCAGAAATTAACGTCTATTGCCACATTCTTATTTTCAACATGTATATTGAGTCATGCGTAGACCCACTTCTGCAATTTTTGCTAATTTTAATGTAGGGGTGTGCTGAAACTCATATTTTCCAAGTAATTACCTTAATAAAAATGAATACTTAATTTAAAAAACTATATGAACAATTTAGATGTTTGATTTTAACAACAAAGAAACTACAAAATGATACCTTCATATTAGATTTTGAAATGTCACATTTTTCAATGTCAGTTTTTCATTAAGTATATGGAAAACTACCAAGTGGTATGTAAATTAATATGTTAAGGTAACAATATGCAGCAGGTTTCATTCAACTTTATTAGTTTACTGCAAAGCTATGTCTTAGTTGGTGCTTATCTTGGCGAGAGCCGAGTTCAAATCAGCATGAAGTTCAACATCCACTCTCATGTAATGGAAATTGTTAATTCTATTGTGTGATGCAAAACTTTTGGCCACATTTGTAAAAAGGGAATATTTATATGACTGATAGTTTAACAAAATACAAAAGTTTACCATCTGCATGCAAGTTTCCCCTTACTCCGATGTATAACGCACAAAGTTTTATGTTGTTTAAAATTAATAAAGTACCAGTCTTGGTGTTGGTGGACACAACTGCAATTACCATACATAATAACAAACATTCTCATAAAGGTTTTTCAAATGAATGACCCCGAGTGGAAATATTTGTATCAATCAAAAAAAACAAAAAAAACAATCCACCGCTGCCTGTCACACTGTAGATGGTGAACATAAAAACTGGCTTCATTTTGCACAAATCTTTACCAAACTTTTATTCTACACTCTTAGCCTCATATAGACCTTTTCAAATAGATTTGGTTATAGTCCGATACATTCACACAAATATTTTAACCAGGACATGAACTATTTGTTTCACATTTTTACTTTTTGCGATTGGGAAGACCCACAATCCTCATAATGAGGTTACAAGTAACTGTATTTACTGAGAAGAGTAACTGAACCTCTTTTTTAGCTTGTATGCGAGGAACAAAAAATGCTTCAATCTAATAAAATATAAATAAACTCCACTTGCATGTCTAGTTCATCATTAATTTAACTTGTGTATCTAAAATGAAGAACAAGGAATCAACCCAGCATTAACTTAATCTATGCCACTAAGCCCAAGTTCAGGTTCAATAAGCAGAACCAGTTCTTGAGAGGGGGTTCAAGCCAAGTGAATTAGTGTCTGGCACTGGGTCAGAGCACCACCTGCTCTGCTGCTTCCCCAGTCTTATTTGAAACGATGCAAATTGGTGACAAATTATTCTACCCAGGATCTAAGCAATATCTCATTTAAATGATTAAGATATGGCCAAACTGTGTTCTCATTATTTGCTAATGATACACCTCTCCAACTCCAGGGACTAGACTTGAGATTTCTACTGCCCAATGTTGCAGTTCTTGGAGGTGTTCTAGTTGAGTAATGTGCTCTTAAGCAAAGTAATAATTTCCACTGACAGTAAGGCTCACACTTGCTTAGAATTATTATTATTATTATTATTATTATTATTATTATTATTATTATTATTATTATTATTATTATTAACTTTTTTTAAATGTATGAAAAATATCATTCACCAAGAAAAACAAACGGTAATTTGATAATAAAGCTTTCCCTATTTGTTAAAAACAGAATTCTACCAGTAACTTTGATTTGTCAAGTCTTTGAGGGAGTAGTTTTCTTTTGCCGGTAGTAGTAGTCATAGTTCAAAAACTTTATCTTACTTATGACCTACTTACGCATCTCTAAACATGTAAAATACAGTGCCTTGCAAAAGTATTCAGACCCCTGACCAATTCTCTCATATTACTGAATTACAAATGGTACTTTGAAATTTCGTTCTGTTCGATATTTTATTTTAAAACACTTAAACTCAAAATCAATTATTGTAAGGTGACATTGGTTTTATGTTGGGAAATATTTTTAAGAAAAATAAAAAACTGAAAGATCATGCTTGCATAAGTATTCAACCTCCACACATTAATATTTGGTAGAGACACCTTTCGCTGCAATAACAGCTTTAAGTCTTTTGGGGTAAGTATGTATCAGCTTTGCACACAGTGTTGGAGTGATTTTGGCCCATTCTTCTTGGCAGATTTGCTCCAGATTGTTCAGGTTGGTTGGACGACGTTTGTGGACCACAATCTTCAAATAGTGCCACAGATTCTCAATGGGATTGAGATCAGGACTTTGACTGGGCCACTGTAGGACATTCACCTTTTTGTTCTTGAGCCACTCCAATGTTGCTTTGGCCTTGTGCTTGGGATCATTGTCCTGCTGAAAGGTGAATTTCCTCCCAAGCTTCAGTTTTTTAGCGGACTGAAGCAGATTCTCTTGCAGTATTTTCCTATATTTTGCTCCATCCATTCTTCCTTCAGTTGTAACAAGATGCCCAGTCCCTGCTGATGAGAAGCATCCCCACAGCATGATGCTGCCACCACCATACTTCACTGTAGGGATGGTGTGTCTTGAGGCATGGGCAGTGTTAGGTTTGCGCCACACATAGCGCTTTGAGTTTTGGCCAAAAAGCTCTATCTTGGTCTCATCTGACCACAGAATCTTTTCCCACATCGCAGCTGGGTCACTCTCATGCTTTCTGGCAAACTCCAGACGTGCTTTCAGATGGTACTTTTTGAGTAACGGCTTCTTTCTTGCCACCCTCCCATACAGGCCAGTGTTATGCAGAGCTCATGATATGGTTGACTGGTGCACCATTACTCCACTCCCAGCCACTGAACTCTGTAGCTCCTTCAAAGTGATTGTTGGCCTCTCTGTGGCTTCTCTCACAAGTCTCCTTCTTGTTTGAGCGCTGAGTTTTGAGGGACAGACTTTTCTTGGCAGTGCCTGGGTGGCGTGTAGCAGCTTCCACTTCCTGATTATTGATCAAACTGTGCTCACTGGGATATCCAAACACTTGGATATTATTTTGTACCCTTTCCCTAATCTATGCATTTGTATTACTTTATCTCTAACTTCTGTAGAATGCTCTTTGGTCTTCATTTTCCTTCACATCCACAGCCTTACCAATGATTCTTCAACAGTGAGGTTTTTATCCAGAAAATGTGACAGCAACTTTAATGGTTCACAGGTGGAGGCCAATGGTAAGGTAATTGTGTCCTCGTTAGGGCAATTTCTTTCATCGGTGCAAACTGGGAGCTTTCACAGCACAGGGGTTGAATACTTATGCAAGCAAGATATTTCAGTTTTTTTTTTTTTCTTAAAAATATTTCCCAACATAAAACCAATGTCACCTTACAATAATTGATTCTGAGTTTCAAGTGTTTAAAAATAAAATATTAAACAGAACGAAATTTCAATGTACCCTTTGTAATTCGGTAATATGAGAGAATTGGTCAGGGGTCTGAATACTTTTGCAAGGCACTGTATGTGTATTTATCTGTCTTATTCTTCAAAGCATTTTGCTAAGCTAGTTGAGTCAGCCTGCTGTAAAAAGCTAGTCACTTTGAGCCGATACTAGCTGTGTGAGAATGTGGGGAATGGTGGCTATGGAATGATTAAATGCTAGTGGGCATCTGTCAAAAAGACGGCTGCAGTGGGTGATGTCAGACCAGAAATAGGAACCAACACAGAACGCGGAAATGGTGAAGGCGCTGATGCGCTGTTTAATAATTAAACAGACAGAAAATAAAAGGTTTGTAACAAAATCAATGACACCAAAACAGGGCACGGCACTTTAGCCAAAATAAATATACAAAAAAAACGTACTAACAGTAAACAGACAGTGGACAAACAGAACACAAGTACCGTGCTGACACTTCCAGCACACAATAGCAATTGTAATCCGAATAAATCTCCTCTCTCTCACCCATTCTCCACACACCGAACACTCAACCCCGAGTGAGTGAAAACATGCTGCTTTTATGCAGCTGTACCAAGACTCAATACCAAGATTGCTAATCAATCACTCAATTGGAGTCTTGGTACAACTGCACTTGAATTAATAAACTGCAATCCCCCGTGCTCAAATATACATTTTAAACCACTCATGTTAAACAGACCCATCTATATCCCGCAACACAAACAAACAGCCCAGGGGCAGGGCAACATTGCCACATAACCCCCCCCCCCCTTGTGCGTAGCACACATGGCCTCAATGGCCACCTCACCCCTTAAGATCCCCAAAGTCTCGCTCAAAGTCTCGGGGCAAGAACATGGACTTTAATGGGTTGATGGGCGGCAATGCTGCCAGTAGCCAGGCTGCTACTGGCCATGCTGTCAGCAGACTTGCTGACAGTGGGGCGAGTCTCTCCTCCTGCTGTACCACTGGCAGCAGAAATGCTGCCAATGATGCAGCTGTCAGCAGACGTGCTGACAACTCCCAAACTGACTTCTTCAGCTGGACAAATTCCAGCAGGGGAAAAGTTGCTGGCGTTGGTGGTCTCCAGACCTCCCCCAAGATCTCCGGCAGCGAAAGTGCTCCAGGGGGAGGTGGTCTCCTGACCTTTCCCCCATCATAGCTGGCAGCTCCCTCTGTGGGGATTCCAACCCCCAGAATTCCTGCAGCAAAATTGCTGCGGGGGAAGGTGGTCTCCTGACCTCTCCCCCCATTCATAGCCGGCAGCTCCCTCTGGTGGGGCTCCAGCCACACTGACCCCTGCGGCCAATCAGTGCTGACGGCAACCCCTGGCGAAGCAGTTCTGGCGACCCCAGGCGAAGCAGAGCCAGCAGCCCCAGGTGAAGTGGAGCAGCAGGCAACCGTAGGCGATGCAGAGCTGCAGGCAACCCCAGGCGATGCCAGGCAGGCATCCTTGGGTGAAATGAGACAGGCATCCTTGGACGAAGCGAGGCTGGCATCCTTGGGCAATATGAGGCAGGCGTCCTCGAGCGATGATGTGCGGGGAGTCAGGACACGCTGGGGTGCGGGTTTTGGCCCTCTTCTTGGCCACTGCGGCCGGGCGGTTTTTCCCCTTGCTTCCCTAGACAGCCTATGCAAGGGCTGCTGAGGACCGCCAGCATCCAGTCCTGGTCCTTCTGGTGAAGGGGGAGGCAGCTCCTGCACCTCTCCACCTGATGGTAATGGAGACAGAGTCAACTCCAGCTCCTCTCTTCGTGATGGTGGGGGAAGTGATACCAGCAGGCATTCATCCTCTGCTGGTGGACGGGGACCCAGCAGGCATTCACCCTTTGCTGGTGGACGAGGACCCAGCAGGCATTCACCCTTTGCTGGTGAAAGTGGCGGAGGCAGAGGCAGCTCCTGCTGCTCTGCTCCTGGCAGTGGGGGTGGTGGAGGCAGGCTATAAAATTAAAGGACTTCTGTTTTTGTGGACAATGACAATTTGCCCTACATCTGCAAAGCATCAAGCTACTAACAAGCTTTGACATTTTAAACACAGTCTTTCTACTTGTGGCTCTTGTTTTGAACTCTTCACTCATAGTTGGTGACAATAAGCAATGTAATGCCAGTTCACAGAGTGGTTGTTCACAACCACAGCACTTTTTGGCTTGAATTGGACCCCCATTGCCTCACCATATAAAACTGCAAACATGAATAATGTCTTGGTTCCTCTTCTACTCTTAAGTGACAAACCAAAATAGCACTGTGCAAGTCCAGGCTTGTTGGAAAGTTTACAGTCTCTATTACAGAAGAAATATGACTTGACAAAAATTCTTAGACTACACAGGCTCTGTTCTTTGTACATATAACGGCTGTTTTCAACAACAGCCTAGAACATTTTCATAAATTTAACACATTTCTACAAAACTGGGTGATTTGTCTTTTTAATTCTTTTTTTTTTTTACTCAAAACTTGTTTGTTTAATATTTTTCTCAAAGGGAAAAAAAATGCAGGCTCTGGGAACATTTGTGTCTCAAAAGCATCTTCACATCATTCGAATCACAAAGAGTTGGGCTCATTCCCTTAAAGAGACAGTATCACTTCTATCTAGTTTTAACAATAGCCATGAAATACTCTGTGCCTTGCTGTATTGTTTCCTATCATCCTAGATAACTTTAAATAACATTCAGTTCTTTTTTCAGGACTCTATATTCTTCCCCTGGCCCGGTATTAGCGGCTTAATTCAGCCAGGTAGCAGCATGGTGTACCCTGATCAAAGTCAGTGGAGGCACCTGTTCCACTGAAGAGTTCCCGTGAGCTAAATTACAGACAGCAGCTGCACAGATTGCAAGGATGCTGTCTGCCTGGCATCACATAAAGCAGCGAGAGGAATGACTTTACAGTGTATGGATGTTTTACACCTTTTAAATGTGTTTCCTCGATGACACAAAGCAATGCAAACAGAATGAAATACAATAGCCTGAGTTTTATAAAAATGAAATACCAGTATAAGGGGTGCATTTACCAGGCTGCTTTGGTTGTGACCTAAGCAAGGTCAGAACCTCAGGGTTCAGTTGTAATGTTGTGTTGCTTCCTAACCAGAATTTGAAAATAGTCTGGTTCATCTGAAGCCAGGTCATAATATTAACTCCATTCCGAACTGTATACTGGCTATGCAGGAGAAAAGGCATCTTGCTTATAGGCTATGTATGCATTAATACATTCATTAGGCTATGGTAATGTTACTGTAATAAAAGAAACAAAATCACACAACTTATAATACATATTTAATTAATTAATGTAATACATAATTAATAAATAATAGTTAATATTTATAACAAATGTGATTCAAATAAGATTCAAAGAATCCGAATTTGAATAACAAAGTGTCAGAGGTGAGCAGGTAAATGTTGTTTACTGCTGTCTAGAATTTGCAGTCACAGGCCTGCTTTCGCAGCCACTTTTAAAAACACATTGGTGTTATTTGTCTATAGTACTCTTGAGTTTGTGAATCTTATTTCTGTTTTTTAAATAAAAAGTGTACGAAAATATTTTTCAGGCCACTGCAGGAGCCGGGTCTCTGGCATGGAAAAGCAAGAAGGTTCTTAAGATGGTTAAACTGTGACACTGGCTGTTTAACGTTTAGTTAGCTGTTTCGTTATTATCAGTATTTCTTTGAATGTGTCCAGAGATTTTGTTTGTTTGTTTAGTATTTCACTGATTATCATCAGATAGCTCCTTAAAAGAAAATAACTAGTTATATTAACAATTCATAATATTGAGTTAAGGAAATATTTAAATGGGAACGTTCTATATATTTATTACAATTATTTGGGTTAGCATCCTAAGGTTACAGCTGTTGTGATGCTGAAGCTGACAGGATGTGATCAGTTTATGTGTGAAAATACTTTAGATGCTCCTGGAGGTGCAAGTACTCCTGGAGCAGTTAGTTTAAATACTGTTGTGTTCACTTAATACTTATGTGTTCAGTTTATGTGTAGATTCTGATGGTGCTGTGGATTTTCCCAGAGCGATTCTCGCCCGATGAATAGACAACCTGCGGAAAAAACAGCAATTACAATAAAATAAATACATAAATACATAAATAAATTAGACAACTTAAAGGCCCCTAAATGCAATGTCTTTCTTATGTATTTCTAGATTGATATTTCTTATCAGTGAGTAAAAGGTTTTAAGAAACTAGCCACAAATGTAATATCTACAAACACATTGTAAATGAATATTGCTAAGTTAAAGTTGTAATTGTCACAAAAAGATAACTTTTCCTCTGTTCTGGATCTTTGATTATATATTACACAAAAGTTGGACTATTTCAAAGTTACATTATTGATATAGTTGCTACTGCTTCCTGTATCTTTAATGTAATAAACAAATACATGTCTATAAAGGTAAACATTTCTAAAGGATAACAATTGTACTCTAAATGATTATAACTTTTTTCTGGTGGGAGTTTGAATTGCTTTCTCAATTACTGGAATTAATTGAAATCCTATATACATTTATACATTTTAAGCAATTCTGCAAAATTGCTACACAATTCACAAGGTTGTGATGTAACACAGGGGAAAACATTAGTGATTGTCTTTAAAAAAATACATATTACATTGCTTGAAGTCAAAAATGTGAATGGTAGCTTGAGACAGATGAGGTAACTTCAGTTTTCCTTTTCTTTACTTGAATTGTAATACTTTGAGAAGATTTCGGTGTGGTAGTTTATCTTTTTGTGCATCAGCTTCTTTAAAACATAGACAGAAGAAAAGTAGACAATGATTGTATGAACCCATTATTCACAGGACAGGAGCAAACAAAAGAAAGTTAGGATAAATTAGGCCAAGAGTCCCCTCTGGCTCGTTGAGAAACTTTGTGGTGGAGGACGAGACCAGCGTTGCTGGTCCTCTTGGTTGGGAAGTGAGCTTCACTTACCCCCAAAGGGAGACTGTTGCAGGGGTGGAGCAGCGCAGTGAGGAGGAAGGCGTAGTGGAGGAGGGGAGGATTGGGGAAAACAAAAGGAAGAACCCCCGGAATTGAGAGTAGGAGAAGTGTTTTTGTGACTTAAGGATGAGGACAGTCTCGTTGCTCTCTGCAACGGTGCCACTAATGCAAAGAAACAGATGATAAATGTTATATATTATTTTATTATTTTAAGTATTCACCTCCTCCAAATAATGTCACATTTTCTTGATTTACAAATAATGTACACAGTTTCAAAGCTGTATAAAATAAAATAATGACTTGGATCGCATTATTGAGGAGTTTGGTGATAAAACGAGTGATCAGGAGAGGATTTATCGGTATGCAAGTCTATAAAGAGGTATGTGAAAAATACAACAAAGAAGGGGTGGGGCTTGGCTGGAGATACAGTACTAAGTGTCCTTTTGCAAAAGTAAAAAAATGCATATAGTATATAAATGAGTAAGATTTACAGAGAAAAATAGATTAATCTCAGTTGCATAAGTATTCAACCCCTTTGCTACTGCAGCCCTAAAATTAGTAAAATGGTTTCAGCCTGTGTGTACTCAAAATGGTTTAACCTGTAGATAATTTCACTATAAAGACTTTCAAGCTGTGTGAACAAAATGGCTTTGCAGGGGTGATATTAGACCAGAAACACACTCCACAACCAGGACTGGCAGATGAAAACTGAGACGCTATCGCGGTCAGTATATTTATTAAATAATAAAGAAACAAAAGATTTAAACAAAACACACAAAACAAAGGGCACGTTCGCCAAACAAACAGCCAGACAAAACAAACGTGTAGTCTCCTGGCAACGGAGGTGGAAGCAGCGTGTAGTCTTCTGGCAACGGAGGTGGGAGAGGCGTGTATTCTCCCTCTGTTGCAGGAGACTGGGGCAGCTCTCCCTCACTTGCGTGGGACTGGTGCGGCTCTCCCTCTAATCCCGGGAAAGTGGTGCCTGTGTCAGTGCTCGGCTGTTCAGGGAAGATAGTGCTCAGGGGGTAGTGCTGGCTCTGTGGTGGCAGCTCCTGGTTCTCTTCCCTCTGTGGTAGGGATGGAGGCAGAGGCAACCTGCTCCTCACCTCCTGAGGGTGAAGGTGGAACAAGCAGGCATTCACCCTCTGCTGGCGGAGGTGGGAACACCAGACACTTCTCCGCTGTTCTCATCCTGGGCTGTGAACCAGGGGGCTCCCCTTTCTTGGGCTGCGGACACTCTGCATCCTCCCCCTTGGGCTGTGGACGTTCGTGCTCCTGCCCCTCAGGCTGTGGAGGTGAAACCAGCAGGCATTCTCCCTCTGCTGGCTCCTCTCCCTCTGGCTCTGGAGATGGCAGCGATGGCTCCTCTCCCTCTGGCGCTGGAGACGGCAGTGATGGCTCCTCTCCTGCTGACGCTGGAGACGGCAGCGATGGCTCCTCTCCCGGTGGTGTTGGAGAGGGCAGCAATGGCTCCTCTCCTGCTGGCGTTGGCACCCTCAACAGTGGCGGGGCTTTTCCCGATGGAGCTGGAGATAGCGGGAGCCCTGCCATATCTGCAGCCAGGTAGCGGATTACCATGTCTGCAATGACTGTGAGGGACACAGGACGGTGTTGCTTTTCCCAGGTTTCCCATCGCTTTCCATCTCTGGCCCACAGGAGGTTGATCACATCAGGGAGGGCCTCTTCAGCATTCCTCCCAGGCTCCACCAGCCATCCCCACATTTCCTCAAAAGAGAGGGAATTTGTCGGCCTCTGAGCCAGTTTGACCTCTTCCCCTGACGCCAGATGCTCTAAAAAGATAAATTCACACGCCGTATTTCTGGTCTGACACTTGGAGGCATTGTTATCCCATTTTTAACACCAACTGTGAACAGGATGGCTTTGCAGGGGTGATGTTAGACCAGAAACACACTCCATAACCAGAACTGGCAGATGAAAACTAAGACGCTATCGCGGTCAGTATATTTATTAAATAATAAAGAAACAAAAGATTTAAACAAAACACAAAAAACAAAGGGCGCATTGGCCAAACAAACAGACAGACAAAACAAACGTGGACGAACCTAACAAGCAAGTACCATGCTGGCACTTTCAGCACGCTGTAGCAATTGTTATTTTTACTCTCCTTCTCTCTCCCATTCTCCACTCAGGAACACACAACCCTGAGTGCGTGAAAACATGCAGCTTTTATGCAGCTGTACCGAGACTCGATTGCTAATCAATCATGCAATTGGAGTCTCGGTACAACTGCACATGAATTAATAAGTGCAATTCCCCGTGCTCACATATTATTTTACCTGCACGTGAAGTGCTGTGCAATCCTCATGCCTAAATACACATATACATTTTAAACACTTGTGTTACACAGACCCATTTATAGCCCGTGTACCAATGACTATACACCAACATTAACACACTACATACAACATAAAACACTAATAAACATAAAGGGGTGGGACACTCCGCCACAAGCTGCAACTCACATAGTGATCAAAAAAAGCAACCATGAAGACCAAGGAGCTTTCGAAACAAGTCAGGGATAAAGTGGTAGAGAAGCACAGAGCAGGAAAAGGGTACAAGGAGATTTCAAAGCCGCTGATTATCCCTCTCAGCACAGTGAAGTCCATCATTCAGAAGTGGAAAATGCATCATACCACCCAGACACTACCCAGATTAGGTCGCCCTTCCAAACTAAGCAGCCGGGCAAGTAGGAAACTGGTTCGGGATGTCACTCTGAAGCAAATAATGACCTTGAGAGAGCTGTAAAGTTTTGTGTCTGAGATGGGAGTCAGTGTTCACACATCAACAATAAGCCTGTCCCTACACAAAGCTGGCCTGTATGGATGGGTGGCAAGAAAGAAGCCATTACTCAAAAAGCCTCATCTTAAAGCATGTATGGTGTTTGTGAAAAAGCATGTAGCTGATACTTCAAACATGTGGAAAAAGGTTTTGTGGTCAGATGAGACAAAAATTGAACTTTTCAATCTAAATTCCAAACATTACATCTGGCGCAAGCCCAACACTGCACATCACCCAGTCAACACCATCCCAACTTTCGAGCATGGTGGTGGCAGCATCATGTTATGGGGATGCTTCTCTTCAGCATGGACAGGATAGAGGGGAGAATGGATGGTGCAAAGTACAGGCGAATCCTTGAAGAAAACCTGTTTGAGTTAGCCAAGACTGAAACTGGGGAAAAAGTTTACATTTCTACAGGACAATGACCCAAAGCACAAAGCCAAACCCACACTAGAGTGGTTGAACAAGAAGAGAATAAACGTTCCTGAGTGGCCCAGTCAAAGTCCTGACTTGAATCCAATCAACAGTGTATGGCGATACTTGAAGATTGCAGTCCATAGACGATCCCCAACAAACTTATCAGAACTGAAGCAATTTCCTAGTGAAGAATGGACACAAAATTGCACTATCCTACTGTGCAATGCTAGTAGAGACCTATCCAAAAAAGACTAATTGCTGCAAAAGGTGCTTCTACCAAGTATTGACTTAACCCATTGTGGTCCTATGTCGGACCAAGTCTGACATTACAATTTTCCCTTTCCAGTCCGATGTTGGACCCTGTCTGACATCATCAAAAAGACGTCAAGCACAGGTCTCTAGTCATTTTTTCTCTGGAAAAAGCAGACAAAACCTGAGCTGAGTGAGAATGATAGGAGCACAGAAAAGCCAAAAAAAAGGAGTGTATCCGAGCAAAACACATAGCCCCGCACCACAGAGATAACACAGACACAAACAAAGAAGATAGCTGCTTCCGCATCCAGCATGCAAAGAATATCACTGACATTTGCAGAGCTTTTTGAGATGTTACAATAATAAAATAATAACTTGGATAGCATAGGAGTTTGGTGATAAAATGAGTGATCAGGAGAGGATTTATCAATATGCACGACTATGAAGAGGTTTGTGAAAAATACAGCGAACAAGGGGTAGAGCTTGGTTGGAGATGCAGTACTGATTGTCCTTTAGCTATGCAATGTCTTTTAAACTTGTTTTACTCTGAAAAAAAAAATTTAAACAGTGCGTGTAAAATAAACAGTGCATGTGAAAATAAATTGGACCTGAAGCGCCTGACAAGCGCTAAATAAATTGACTGCTAAGGGTTAAGGGGCTGAATACTTATGCAATCAGTAAATTTAATTTTGTAAATTTTGCTGACATTTAACCTCCTCCTCATATAACAGTTTTCAGTTTAACCACTACAGATTTGAATAAAAAAAGTTTGTTTGAAAAACTGTGCATAATTATTTGTAATTCAACAAAATGTGACATTATTGGTAGGGGGTGCATACTTTTGTAAACCACTGTATCTCCTCTTTCCTCAGGTATCAAGCATAAAGTCAACAATCTGCAATCAGCTTGGTTGGTAGCTCCGAGTCGGGCATGGTTAAGGAAGTTACCAAAAGTTCTGTACTGTTTCTGGTGCATATTAAGTGTGAGTATATCATACGCAAACAAATTCCACAGAAGTAAGATGTTGATTTTTCCAAACCAGCCATCATCTTTGTTAGCAGTCTGGAAAATCTCACACAGACAAAGATGAATGTACAATAAGTTGACATTGGAAATCATGGTCACCTCATCAGTAATGATGAGGGTCACATCTTGCATGTCTGTATGAAGGCATTGCAGTACCTCATCAGAGAGATTACAATATACCGATGATTTTCCATGCTCCACTGGAAGCATTAGTAGTCTGTGAATGGTCATCCCATTGATATTGTAAGCTGCAACTCCAGTGGGTGTTGTGATTGCCATTTCTTTTCCCAGGCTATCTCACCCATGCTGTGACAGTTTGAATGAGACAAGTCTTCCCTGTGCCTCCAGTGCCACTTTCAAACATGCAGAGGATGTGGGTGTTTGTTTCAGTTTGTTGTTGCAAAGTTTTGGCAATGTGGTCACATACTCTCTGCTGATCTTTATTAAGTTGTTTGAGCATGTCTTCTACATTTTGTAGAAGAGGTTGTGCCACCACATCTCTGAATTCAGCCATTGTCTCTGCAGCCCACAGAGGAGCAAAGTGAACTTGATTTTCATGTCCTTTCAGGTCCTCTTCAGCCTCTATTTCCTTTTGTTTTTGCTCTGCTAGTTGGTTTAACTCCTCATCAGCTGCAACTATTTGTTGTAGTTGGTCATTATAGGCCATAGGTTTTTGCAGGCTATCCTTACAAGCATGGAAGGCTTCCACATAGGAATGGTACCCTTCAGGAAGAAGGTCTTTTCTGTCTTTCCATGGCTTGAAAAATAGGATGATAACATAGAAGTAGTTCTCTGGTTAGTTTTGTACACTGTAATGGAAATGATTGATTAAGTAGGGTGTGCTTCTCTTTTTTATGTATCCCAAGTGAAACATTTTAGGCTTCTCTGTCACCACATCATGCCATGCAATGAAATTTAGAGGCTTATGTCTTGCAGAGCCTCCCGACGTTTTTGGTTGTATGAGTCAATCCAGGAAGGAAAGGAGATGTCGGTTGAGTCAGGATTTTCATTTGCTAGCATGCCAATGTGTTCCTTGGATTTCAGCCAGTGGCTAGAAACCTCTGATACATCAATCCACTTGATGGTTGTCTGCAGATCTGTGCCATAGAGAGGTAAGCCTAGGAGATTGTCTGCTGCTTCAATGCACCAAGTTCTCTGTTGGACAAGCTGCGGAGTGCAACATTTCACAGTCTTTTGGCCAGAGACTTGTTTGAGTTGATGTCATTCATGATGCCAAGGGCAAAACTCTTCTCAAGTTTTGAGAAGTATTTTGTAATGCAGCAGTTGAAGGCTGTAGATTGTTCACCAATGAACCAAATATCCATTTGCCTTCCCAAGCAAAATGGTTGGATTGTAGTCAATTGGGTCTGTCTTCTGCACTTCTCCATGTTAGATCAGAGTCTGCCATGAGGTTTGAGTGCTTTCCGGCTCAGCCACATCTTGGATTACCACCACGGTTTGTTCTTTTCTGAAATCCAAAGCGACAAACTATCACCACATTGAATGGTAGAGGTGACATGTTGATTAATGTACTGTGCAATTTGTGAGTTGGGGGAAACTCCAGTAAGTGGTGCATCTTCCACCTAAAGAAGCATGCAGAAGTGCTGCATTCCATGACCCTGGTACTCTCTGTGCCAAAAGTAATGTGTAATGCATAACTTTCCCTAGAGGGCCATTTGGGTATGTGATCATATTCAAGATTGCAAAAAACTTGTGTTGCATGAACTGAGATGCACTGACAGGATCTCGTGCGACAAGTTCACTGATGGGCATGTTTGCAAACCCTGGTCCATTCACCTCCTTTATGTATTGTCCCAGGCCAGTCCAGGTCATCTGTTAATCTGGGAAAGATTGGCTTGATGCTGCAGGTGAAAGATATATTGCTGATTCAGCCTAAAATGCGCATGGCATAACTCTGTTGGATTCAAACGGGTTATCCGTTCAGCATGAATTCCATGAGTGTACAAGTCTGGGAAACATAGTAGGTCCAGTCATCACCCAACCCCCCCCAGCCAAATCAATTAATATGACATTTTTTCTGGCTTGCTATTTATTATTTTATTTATACATTTATAAAATAAATATTAATTTCTACTTTTATTTATTTAAAAATGTTTTTTACTAAATCTTCCTCTATGCATTTTTATTGCAGGTTTTATTAATAGGTTTTATTCTACCTAATAAATTATTCCTTTATTTATTTTAATTAAAGGAGGAACTACAATTTATCAGAGATCAGAGATTTAGACAAGGAAGCTACATGCCACTCTTGTGTACAATTCCATTCTATGGTATTTACCAAACAGGAAACTGGATTTTTTCAAACAGGAAATAGAACAGTTCTAGAATCGAGCAGAACCTTCAGGTTTCAGCAAAAGCTGGTCAGGCATGTATGTAAGCTTAAAACATTAACGCATGTCAGCAACATCACATGATTGGTAGATGTCCAGTTACTTAGCTTTTCTGTTTGAAAAATCGCTCCACACTCTTAAAACTAAAAAGTAAGAAACGGAAAAGAAAGGAGAATAACAATTTTACCTTAGTTTGACGACTTATATCTCATTGTGTATAAGAGGTATTTATGTTTTTTTTTTTTTTCACATTTGAAGTAAGATAGTTTCAGACTTTTGGTCCTGGTACAGATGGTAATTCTGAGGTAATTCTTAGTTTTGCTGCTGCTACATGGTGAAAACAGCAAAACTCTTTGAGCTGTATAGAGAGTCTGTAGTTTCCAATAAATTTTTCTAACTTGTACAAGGAACTACCGTTCCTCTCAATGCAATACATTTTTCAACAAAATCACGATTGCTTTGAATTTATTAATCATCCATACATTCTGAACCCTCTGACTTAGATTCTTCTAGCTTTACCTTTGATATACATCAATGATTTGCGCTCTGCCTGTAATAAGCTGTGAAAATGTTTAACATAGAGATCTCAGTGCATATCTTCATAGGAACAGTCGAAACATTGCAAAAAAAAGTAAAATTAAAACTAGCAGCTGCATGGTTCTAGAAATGTATGGTTTTGTTTGATGTTCAGCTTAAAAGCTCTAAAGTTTGTTTCAGAGTTTATATTGTCACGTGGGGTCCCACTTTGATCTTGTTGGGCAAATGTAATCTTGTGATATGTCATTAGTAATCAAGCTTAACAGTGGTGGGTTTAAAAAAGATATGTAGTTACTAACAGTAATGCCAAAACTAAAGACATTCAGAAAAGTGCTTGCTTCAGAAAATAGTATAACCGTTATTATCCCTCACAGGTGATGAAATCCCTGTCAATGAGGACACAGTGAAGGTAGTTATCTGTACTGACATCCATACAAACTAATGTCCCACTTTACATTTTTCCATCAATCTGGAAAATCGCTTATTCAATTATGATTAAACTTGGTACTGACATTATTTAACATAAGTTATTGGGAGTGTTAGATTCTGGGGATATATGGAGGTGTCTCTGTCTGTACATTCGTTCATCTGTATGTCACAGTTTCCTTTTTAATGGATCTTGAGAACACCGAAAGTTATTCCACATACTGTAAATCAGTCATCTTAATATATACCATGGTATTAAAACCTAACTTGCTTGCCTAGTGACATCTAAATATTAAATGCCACTTGCCCACTACTCTGTAGATACTGTTGGTGTGCGTTATGGTCAAGTTTTTGCCATGTTACTGACATATAATTTCTGGAAAGTACCTTTATGACAATATAATTTGGTATGTGTGTTTTGTAAGCAAATGATAGTGCTTTTTATGAAAAAAGAAGCCACTGTTCTGAATTCAAGTCTGAAATCTGTGATTTTTACTTGTATCAAATTGTTTCCTTTTAGAGTCTATGGATATTTTCACATCTTTTGGTTGAAAAATGCTTAATCAAAAACAAAATGATGTAAAGTCACAATGTTCTATTTACTATGTCATCAAAAAGGTTGAACAAGGTTAGTAACTGATTGGAAGCATTAAAACTAAGATTTAGTGGTTTGGCACTCTTGTGAAGCCATTGTTTGTCAAGCTTGGATTGT
The DNA here is from genome assembly GCF_017654505.1 of Polyodon spathula. Classification (NCBI taxonomy): domain Eukaryota; kingdom Metazoa; phylum Chordata; class Actinopteri; order Acipenseriformes; family Polyodontidae; genus Polyodon; species Polyodon spathula. Next base: position 22,625,809 of record NC_054542.1, read on the forward strand.
TGAATCATAAGTCAAGGAAGATCATACAGTTTCTTACCAGTATGTTTGTGCTGAGGTAATTTTTTCAATGAAGGGTGATGTATTTCAGACTAGATATGAACAGTAGTACAAACAGAAATAATTACTGATGCCTGGGAAAAAGTAGTGATGGAAGTTTCAATCCTGCTTTGAAAGAAGGTATGTAATATATAAAACATATACCAATATTATATATATATATATATTATATTATATTATATTATATTATATTATATATGTTTTCAAACATCTCAATCTTCCCTCTTGGCAATTTCCATTTAGAAAGTTAAACTGAAGCATTCATATTTGTCCCTCCATTTGACAGACACCCTGCTTTAATTAAGTAATAATGAACTGGGCAGAATCACTTTGCTATGATTTATGTCAACAGTGTAGAATTAATTTGTATGAAGCCTGCTGGATTAACAGAGGATTTAAGCGTACATACAGCATGTGGAGGAGGCAAACTGTCTGGAATGTGAATAGTCCAAGAATGAACATAAGGCAGATTTGCATAAAGGCCTGACCATGTATTTATAGAGATTTTATTTATTGGGACTTTGTACAAATTGTGATGCAATACATTCACTTGCAAACACAGAATTCAAGAAGAAAAAAAAAAAAACAAATTAGCTGAATAAAGTAAATAAAACATAGTGTTCAATTATTATTTTTTTATTGGTTTTTTTTTTGTTTTTTTTTCCCAAATGATACAGTTGCACAGGCGAAGTGTTTGAATCCTAAGGCCCTTGGGGAGAGGATTTTCCATTGGCAAGCTCCCTTCTAATTTGGATTAAGAGGATTAAAAACCATAAAATGACCAACCACAAACTCCCATTGCAGATTTGGCCTTCCCAGCTCCATGCAACTGGAGACAGACTTGAGGCTGGTTTACAAAGTTTCCCTGAAAGGCCTTGTTTAGCATGACAAAAAGCAGAACAATTTGCTGATCTGCCAGAATGGCAGACAATGAACTTGCTGCAGTCTACCCACCTCATTTTCATCTGAACAAATGGCATTACACTTGGCAATGACACTGTTCTAAACTTGAACATGGAGCTCCTTTCTCTGTGCAAAGCTCAAGGTGTCATATTAATTATTTAAATCTTCAGAAAATTTCAGCTCTGTTCCTCCAAGGCTCTGCTCAGTGCCAGAAGGTCTGGAGTCTGCATTAGTTTTGTTAATTAGAGCTGAAACAAGGCTTTGATCTCAATGATTATAGTAAAAAAGGCAAAACTTCCTGAATGAATTATTTTATAACCTATTTTCTCTTCTCTCAGCGAGGATTTTTTTTTTAATGTGTATGTCTCCACCACTGATCCATTACACTTTGATTTATATACAATTACTAGTGAAAAAGTCGTCGACATTACAGTTAAACAATTTGAAAGAAGTATTTGCAGCACATTCCTTATCCTCACATGTGTACTGACATAACTGTTTACAGTCTTAATTTTTGTTGTTACATTGAATACAGTTAAGCTGCATTCAAATGTAATAAGACTAAGGTGGCACATTCACGGGCACTGATGCCAGCCTTCTCAAACAACTGACAAGGGTCAACTAATTTGTCCCTGTTATGGCTCTTCTAGATTGGAAAATGTCTCCTACAGTTCTAACTGTGGTCGTGTGGATCGCACACAGACACAGTAGTTCATTTTACCTGGGATCCAGTCTCAGCTGCAAATTCACTCAGTAAAAAATTGACTGTTACTGACATTTGACAAATTAAAAAAATCGACGTTTCCATTCTCTAATAAATGCACGTGCATATCATCTCATATCATATCAAACTACACCCAATTTCTGAAGTCCCTTCAGATGATCCTGTTTCCATTTTATTGAAACAGTACTTGTACATTTCTAAGTCAAGCTCATTCTTTTAGTCCAATAACTTAAATCAGCACTTGTGTTGCTATCCAAAAACATTTCACCATTCACTGCCCAAAGGGACAGTACATCAAGTATTACAACAGATTTGCTCCAAAAGAAACACAATTTGATTTTTAATTGGCCTCTTGATACAAAACAGTGCATTATGAAACATACATTTGTCTAATACACTGTGCAGACGTCCAATTGATTTATGAGCTAGAAATTGTGTGTGTGCCACAACTTGCCCCATGTCCTACAACACGTTGTTAGGATATACAAATAAATAAATACATAAATAAAGATTTGCTCTCGCTCATGTCCCCCGGTTCCAATTCTTTAGTTCCTGGCAATTCCACCCTTTTTATGCAATTTAAAGTTACAATTCCATACACATAACTGTGTTGATATTTTTTTTTAGGATTATATTGTTAATGCTTAATATGTTCATTACATTTTATAACAAACTCCTTTGGCAATGTAGATAACATGTTGTTCACTAAACGTGAAGACTTTGTTTATTTTATATTAAAAAGCTACTGGTATGGGTTGCCTTAATTAATGTATTCTTGTTGTTTCAATTCAGTTTGTCTCTTTTTCTGTTTCATTCATTACATGACTTTTTAAATGGAGAAGTTTAAATCATCCTGTAACAGGGCGAGCAGCCCTGTACAGTATTATTTTTAGAATGGGGTCTCCCCCTCCGCCCCAGTGTTATTTTGTAGTTGTTCATTATGATTTATTACACTCCATTGTAGCTTTGGGGGGGGTCGACTTTTACTCAAGCAAATACAAAACATTAAAATATGGGTATATCCTGGTTTAGAGTCCTGCATCGGGTCGTGTACCCACGGGTGAAAACAGGTCGGGTTCGGGTCGGAATGTGAACTTTTTTGCGGTTTGCGGTTTGGGAGCAGGTAAAAAAAAAATTATTTATTTTCGCTACTGAATTTGAATCACCAAAAACGTTTTCTGTCAGCATACTCGTCTGTAACCTTTTCCCAAATAATACATTAGAAGGAAAATGCACCAGTATGTCCTGCACTAAAGCAGGAGGCGATTAGGGAAGAGTCAGCTGGCTAAGCAGCGTTCTCGCTTGGTTCATACGTCGCAAGATCCTTTTATCACGTCTGCTTGGTAATATTAAAACTGTTTGTGAACAAAATCGGAAGTGAATGAAAAATATGGGACTGGATTTGCTGCTTTTAAAACCTGGCATTATGTTTATGTGAATGGCAGCCACAAAACTGGTACATTTCTGTGAAAGCACAGGTGTAGCTCCCTTTCAACTGGTGGCATGAAGGGAATAGACAGGTATTTTATAGTAAAGTAAGTGGAGATAGTTATTGTTACAATGTTAAAATATCCAGACCACTAGAGAAAGCTACTATGCTGTGTAGCCTATTGCATAAACTCAATCTGTAGAGATTTGTATGTGAATGTGAGAGTCTGAGAGAGCCAGTCGGGGCAGGCAGTAGGTAAAGGACAAACACTTGCAGGTTCGGGCTGGGTTGCAGATCTTATTAAAGCTGGTCGGGTCGTAGATAAGAAGACTGTGTTACAGCGGGTTTCAGGTTCGGATCGGGTCCTGTAGTAGTGGGTCAGGCCGGAAGTGGGTTATAAAAATCTAGATTGACAAAATGCATTCAGACCCAAGACTTTGTCAGGCTTTCTGAGAGGCTCAACATTTATGTTATTCCAATTCCAGCTTTTGTTTTTCTCAAAAATAAAATAAAATGCTAACAACCAATTAGGAAAAATCCAAGAAAGACACAATTGTTTTGTTTTTTTAATTTAGTTGTTGACAATTTTTTACCCCCCCAATTTTATATGCCCAATTATTATCTGTATCCTCAGCTTGCTGCTTGCAACCCCCCTGCTGACTCTGGAAATGGTGGCTGGAACACATGTCCTCTGAAATGTACTGCCAAACTCAATTGTGTGCTGCCCCCTAGGAACCCCTGGTCACAGTTGGCTGTGATATAGCTTGGATTTGAACCTGTGATCTCCAGGCTACAGGGTGCATCCTACACCCCATGTGGTATGCTTTTACTGGATGCGCCACTTGGGAGCCCCCGAAGTTAGTGAATTTTAAACCCCATCTGACATTATACCCCAGAAATAGAATAGACTACAAAAACAATCATGCACCTACACACATACACACACACATGGATCAAGATGAATTGTGGGGCACACACACACACACACACACACAGAACAAGATTAATTGTGTGGCATATGCACACAAACACACACGGAACAAGATTAATTGTATTGCACATACACACACTCACACAGTACAAGATGAATTGTGTGGCACACACACATACACACACATGGATCAAGATGAATTGTGGCATACACACACACACATGGATCAAGATGAATTTTGGGACACAGACACACACACGGATCAAGATTACTTGTGTGGCACATACACGCACACACACATATGGATCAAGATGAATTGTGGAGCACAGACATACACACACACAGAACAAGATTAATTGTGTGGCACATACACACACACAGATCAAGATTACTTGTCTGGCACATACACACACACATGCACATGGCATACACACACATACATATGTGGCATACACATACACATGGATCAAGATGAATTGTGTGGCACATGCACACACACACACATACATGCACACAGATCAAAATGAATTATGTGTCACACACACACGGATCAAGATGACTTGTGTGGTACACACACACAAGAATCCAGATGAATTGTGTGGCACACACACACACACACACACACACACACACACACACACACACAGGTCAAGAGGAATACAATTCTGTTGTTACCATCTCTGTTGCTATACATTTTCCCTCAATTTATTTTGTAAAAACAACAAATGATTACATTAAAGTATAAACAGACTGTGGCAGTAGCTTTTCATTTTGACCCCCTAGGCCCCACCAGTCTGCCCACTTCGGGGTCCTGTATAAACAGGCGTAAATGAATACAAAGGATGTAGGAGATTAGCTCTTAAGACATTTGGTCTTCATTGTTCTCTTTTTGTAAATTAGTTTTGCCGGGTGCATGTGGCAGTCTCCTGATCCAAGACATCTCCATGAGGAAATCTTATAATTACCTCTTCCTCAGAAAATGACAGCTTTGGCTGCTGGAGCTTGGATCTTGGACATTAGCAATTGAATAGGAAGCCTTCGTACTGTATATCATTTTAATCTTTCATGTTTAGATCAGCCAGATGGCTTATTATTATTGGTTTTGTAGCAAAAAAAGAGACAAATGTTTTTAATTTTTGGGAGATTATTTTTTTTTAAGATAGGAAAATACTTCAGATTTTAAAAAATGTACTGGTGTCATTTGTAAGCAATATGAAACTAAATGTTGCACCAAGAGTGCTAACAATGAAAGTAGTTGAATGACAAAACTGAGTCAAAAATCAAGTTGGTCTGAAGATTCAAACTCTCTTTTTCAGCTTCAGCGTTCTTTAGAAGCATTAGCTTTAACCATACACCAGGGGTTTTCAACCGGGGGTACGCATATTCCTTGGGGTACTTCTAAGGGTCACAGGGGGTACGCAGAATGACTCAGAAAAGCACAAATAAAAATGATGTTTTTTAAAGGTATTATATATTCTCGAAAACACTGTGGTTAGTTCATGAATCTTTGTTTAGCAGCTCAAAGTGAACCACAGATGAAAAAAAAAACACAGAATCTGTCATGTCCACATTTTTCCACCTGTACACATGCACAATTTTGATTGAGTGATGGAGCACGCTCTGGGCTGCTAATAATTGTTGCTGTTTTCAACTTGTCGTATCAGTAAAGCTCAGTGTTTCTGAATTTTTTTTAATAGTATAAATGCTTCGGTAAACATAAACAGTCATCACAATATTTTGACAGTTTTTGTTTTATTTATTGCCACGGCTGTATTTTAGTAACAGCGATAGCGATTCGTTGAATTTGTTTTCGGTGTTTGAAACATTTCTTACTTGCAAAAGAAAAACGAATGAAGAAAACACAAAAACACAAGTCTACAAAAACTGCAAAGCAACATAAAGTTTTATACAGAGACCCATTGAATGCTGTTTATGTTGGTTTAAAAAAAAAAAAGTTTAACATTATTAGTTATTATAATTTAATCTTGAGGTTAATGTTTTTGATACAGTAAACATTTAAAAAGGCACACAATTATGCTGAGGTGAGAAGTAAATGATAACGTGATAAACATTTACAGTGCACACTTTTAATTCTGTGCATCCAAATGCATGTAATTCCGTTTTAAGAATGTTACTATTTGGTATTCTGTCTTAAACCAGCAGTTTGTCACTCTCAGACTGAAAAATGATATATCAAAAATCAGATAATTCTGCATTTTATTGCAACTACCACTCAGTGAGCGGAAATTATAAAGGGTACTTTAGCTGAAATCTCCCGACAGAAGGAGTACAGTGTCAAAAAAAAAGGTTGACACCTCCTGCCATACACAAAGAGCATTTTAAATACTTTCTAAAATATATCTGACATGTTTATATTGTATTTCAATAACAATGTACACAGGTTTAGTATACTGTTATGTTAATATTCATTATTATAATGGTGAGTTTAAGTCTTATTATTGTTCAATATTTTGTTGCATGACATTTCAGAAAGAAAATATATATAACGTTCATTCTTTGAAAAAAAAATAAAAAGTTGCACTAGGTTTTTACAAAAGAGGCCGCTGAAATAAATAAAGCTTCAGATTGCACTGAGGGATATATGGGGAGTAATTGAGTGAAAACCAAAATATACAAAATATGTAAACTTAAAAAATGAGTGGCATTTACTTGAATTTAACAGGGTTATTGCAGATAAACGAATTCCATAAGTTGAACCTGTAATGCTATTTGCTATGTACTGTAGGTCTCATTTGCAAGTTCTAAAGAAGCATGTGCTATAGCAAATATATGTATAGCAAGAATGTGTTTTCATTTAGAGGGGTGTGCAGAGAACCCATTACTCAATTGCACCTTGTGTTGGCTGCCCATACCCCAATTTGTTTAAATTCCAATTTCCCTTCCCCAGAGGACACCTCTAAATCTAAAATAAATACATAAAATATGATATAGCCCAGAGGATACTCATACAAGCTTAAATAAAAAGGGCAGGAAACCCCAGGCGGTGCGCGACAGTCAACCCCAGGCAGTGCAGGACAGGGCCGGAGCGGTCCCTCGAAAGGCGTTGGCAAGGGCAGACCCTCGGGAGGTGAAGCCAGGAGGGGAGCCATAAAGGAGGCAGCGGGAGCTCTACTTCTTCACCTAATGATCCTTGCTAAAAAACAAAAACCTTTTGAATGGTATTTGGGGTGTGCTTTGTCTATGCTGCAAATGCGTAACATTGGGACTCGGTGGTCATCCTGTCCTATGTACAGAACATAGACTTGGAACTAACTAGATATGTTGTGAGTGATTTCAAGTGCATAATCAGACAGATTCCACGCAAACTGTGTTCAAGTAGTAATTCAGCATCAAAAAACAATACATGAAGTGGTAAACCACATCCCTGGAACTTCAAAGATTGGGCAAGGACATGGATCTCTGGCATTTTGTGTGACTTTGACGAGTATCAGGGTAATGTCGATGGCAAAAGGGCAACATCTGATCTTGAATTGTCTGGAGATGTTGTGATCAAGCTCACCTTTACTCTTCCTGAAAATAAGAACTACACCCACCCCTTGTTATTTATTTTAGCGAACAAGTTGTTCACTTGTGGAAGCAATGCACTAGAAAAAGTCACAGGGCAGTGACGTCAGCTCCCTAGCAACAAGCTTCCTATGTTGGGAAAGGATTCTTTCAATGCAGCATGTTTCTGCATTTAAAAACAAAGAGTTGGAGACTTAAGTGATGAGAAGCAATTACCCTCTGCGGTATGCATTAAAACAGTGTTTTGTTTCTTATACAAAACATTTAAAAAAACGGGTTGCGTAGAGGATTTATATTGAACTACATGTCATAGGCAGACAAGCTAAAATAATTTAATATATTCAGTCTTGAACAAAGAAGACTACGTGGTGATCTGACACAAGCATTCAAAATTATAAAAGGTATTGACAATTTCGATTCAAGGGACTTTTTCGACCTGAAAAAAGAAACAAAGATCAGGGGTCACAAATGTTCTTATGTTCTTAACCCTGACACCCCCGATAAAATGAGGGTGTGGTTGTACAGTATTTGTTAGCCTATTTGTTTTTATATGGGTCTTTTGCTATATCGCAGCCCTTGATATATAGCAGATTTATATTGGACCCCAACACCCGCGATATATCGAGTGGGTAGTGTACAATATTTTTGCTGACTTATTCTCAAGTGTTTCTTGATTGTCAAACTCCTTGAGCATGGAATCCACTATGTTGGGACAGTTAGGTCTAATTGCCTGCCCAATTGCAATCTCATAGCAGTTTTAATTTGACCTTTCAGCCCTGTTATTGCATATTAACAACATTGCCACAAAGTGGGCCAAAATACTCCCAATTTCCATCCCCAGGGGTTTATTACTATTAATTTTAAAGTGTTATATTTTTTTCTAATTTTGATCAATGATTGGGTCTCACAGGGTTGTGTAATTGTAATTATTTATTATCAAATTATATCAGATGTTGTGGTGGGGAGTTGATTAGAGACCCCTTAGCCCAGGTTGTAAATCTGCAAGATGTATTTATTGTGTTGTAACAGGGAGAGATCTGTGCTGACTCTGCTGGCGTGTTCACGGGCTGCAGGAAGAGGGCGGCAGTCGCCCAACAGCCGCCTGTGAGTCATGGCAATGACACGGGGAGGTGGGAAAGGGTGTGTGTGGACTTTCCCCCTCTCTGAATGGCTGGGAGGCGGGTCTTGGGTGATTGTTGGTCCTATAAAATAACGCTCTGTTGTTTCCTCAGGTCTGCCCACTTAGACGCACCAAGAGTGCGGAAGCTTTGATTTAGGACCGGGAATCAGCCGGGAGAAAATAAACTCACAGCGAGAAAGAGAGAGAGCGGGGAACCCTTGGGCAGACCCCGGCGTATTGTAAAAGAGCAGGCTAGATAGCCGACAGAGTAGGACGGTGATCCGGGTCGTGCGGGTAGCGGCGACCGGGATAACGCTGCCGAGTGCAGCACCTTTTTATTTGTAGTTTTATTACTGTTTTATTTTCCCTTGTTCTTTTCGCCTTCTGTTTTCATTATTATTTCTTTGAGCACCTGCGAGTGCATTTGCTGTTCGTGTACCAGCTGTGGTATTTCCGTGGTGCTGTCTATCATCGTTGATAGGCAGCCCACGGTCAACAGTGCCCTCTGCCGGAGAGAAATAAGAACCGGTCTAAAATAAAACTGGGCACCTGTGTGGTGTTTCCAAATACACCTGTCTGTCTCCTGGTCAGTGAATTACCCACACCCCTTCCACATGTGTATTATTTATTTTTTTATTTTTTTTTTTGGGGGGGGGGGGGGGGGGGGGTGTTGCTTGTGTGCATTACCTACTAAACTATGGTGAGATCAATCAGAGAAGACAACTCTGCAAGATACACTATTTATGATTTGAGTGTTGTTTGGGGATTTTAGGTATTTATTGTGATGGAGAGGTGCTTGTGTACAAAAAAAGAAAAGTTAATATGACGGGCTATACGCACCTGTGTCAAATTTGTATTTCATTTGTATAAATATGTTGTTGTGACCACCCTAGTCTTATAGACCTTAAGGATCTCTCCAACAGCTAACAAGTTCTCAATTATCTTGGTGGGGAGCAGCCCAAAAGACAACAATCATGAAGGGAGAACAGTATTATTTTTATTTCCTTTAAAAGAGACAAATATATGCCACTTACATGACCAGTGAACATTAAAAGTCACCATGGATGAAAATAAAGTCAATCGAACTTTACAATTACCTTAACGATTGCACAAACAAGGACAAGAGTGGTGCTCATGCCGATTGTACCTTGTGTGCAGTGCTGGCTACCTGTACCCCAATTTGTACAAATTCCAATTTCCCTTCCACTAAGGGCACCACCAGACCCACCCTTGGAGTGCAGCACTATAACCCTTGAGGCCACCTTGAAATCCAAAGTAAATACATATAATAGAATACGATATACCCCAGGGGATACTCATTCAAGCTTAAGTAAAAAGGGCAGGCAACCTGAAGAGATGCGGGACAGGCAACCCTAGGCAGTGTGGGACAGGGCCGGAGCGGTCCCTCGGATGGCGACGGCAAGGGCGGACCTTCGGGAGGTGAAGCCGGGAAGGGAGCCCCCAGCCATGAGGGTGGTAGCCAGAGCTCCACTTCTACCCTTGGTGATGGAGTTAAGACCAGTCGTGGTGCTGGGGTTGACCACTCTGGCCATAGGTGTCCCTCATCGCGGCCGCTGTAGCCAGACTGACAATGTAGTGGCTGCTGAGGAATACCATCATCACATCCTGGTCCTTCCTCATGTGGTGAAGATTGGAGCTGCAGGTAGTCTACCTTTGGCGGTGGAGGTGGGACCTACAGGTAGTCTCCCTGTGATGCTGGGAACTGGTGCCCCCTCTCCTCCTCCTCAAGGGTGGGTGAGCTAACCACAAAGTGGCTCCACTCTGTACAGGCAGGTCACAGGTTCTGTGCCCCAAGTGCTGAAGTAGGCCTCCCTGCTGCCCTCCTTTCGTCCCTCCTCCTCTTTAGGGCAGGGGCAGTTGATGACAGAGTGACCCCTCCCCTCTCCCTGCAGAAAGGGCACCAACTCGAGGACTCGACCAGGCAGAAGTATTCATCTCAGTGGCCCCTCTTGGGTTTCTCTTTGTTTTGCCACCCTCTTGGGCACTGGAGACAACAGTGAGAACATCAGGACATCTCCCCTTGTGGTGGATAAAAAATACAGCCTGCACTGGGGCTGTGGATATGCACTGGTGGAGAGCATGCCAAGACGCATGAAAGCTGTGCTTGAAAATCAGGGTTATTCCACTAAATATTGATTTCTGAACTCTTCCTAAGTTAAAACATTAGTATTGTGTTGTTTGAAAATGAATATGAACTTATTTTCTTTGCATTATTCGAGGTCTGACAACACACCATCTTTTTTGTTATTTTGACCAGTTGTCATTTTCTGCAAATAAATGCTCTAAATGACAATATTTTTATTTGGAATTTGGGAGAAATGTTGTCAGTAGTTTATAGAATAAAACAAAAATGTTCATTTTACCCAAACACATACCTATAAATAGTAAAACCAGAGAAACTGATAATTTTGCAGTGGTCTCTTAATTTTTTCCAGAGAAAATACATACACACACACATATATATATATATATATATATATCCGGATATATTTCCATTTCTTTTGCAACCATTTCAATGCACAAAATGCATACATGAGTTAGTGTGCAAACTTTGAATAGGATAAAAATGAAAAAAATGTCAAGATTCCTGCAAGTTAACTTTTAGGGAGTAATATTATAAGCCTTGGTCTTTTCTTCAGTTTTATTTGATCTGTCTACACACTTTGTATTATTCCACCTTAGTGCAGATTTTCCGAAAAGAAACAATACAATTCAATCTGCTGCCTTGACAGTGATGCATGGCGCCGATGAAAAACACTTTTCAGGAGTTGTCATTAAAAAGCCATTCCATATCCATGTGAAATGAATATTAAGAACCCTGGTAGATATTGGTTTGATCCTCTAAAGCTGATCGTTAGCAACTCCGTCCTGCAAAAGAAAAAAAAAAATGTTTTTGGCAACTTAAAATTATTAAACCTTTTTCTTTTTTTTTTTGTATTTTAAAAATATTGGTGGTCCATTTGTTACCAGTAGGTTCCAGGTTCAATACCAGCACAGCCACCGACTCACTGTGTGTGACCCTGAGCAAGTCACTTAACCTCCTTGTGCTCCATCTTTCGAAAGACCGAGGTCCTATTGTAAGTGACTCTGTAACAGCAGTTGTGATGCATAGTTCACCACCTCGTCTCTGAAAGTCACATTGGATGAAAGCATCTGCTAAATGACTAATTAATAATAATTATTTCCTTGAAATGCCCATTATTATTATTATTATTTTATTATTTTATTATTATTATTATTATTATTATTATTATTATTATTATTAAGTTGTCATCATTGTAGTCCCCATATTATCATTATATTATACCCTTATTATTTTAATAATCAAAATATACGTAGAAACAAAGGATGACCCAATGGAGAAATAAAACTACAGCATTAAATGCTTCTTGTCATTTTTTATTTTCATAATAATGCTGTTTACCTTTTACATTTTGGATTTTATGTACATTGGTGTTTTATGCATTTGTTTCCCCTCACCTTAACATAAATGTACACTTTAAACCTAAAGTTGAAAGTCCACATACTGTATTAGCTACACATATTTAAACATTCTTTACAAACAACATGGACTCACAATTCCCCAACAATTTTCAAATTGTAACAACCTCACCCCAGTTGACAAAGGGAGTCCTCTATAGGCAAGGTCCATGACTGAGTTCATCCCACTTTCATGCACTAAGGCATATCCATACCTCAAAATTAAAGTTCAATATCTTAGCTTTCAGAATATGTCTGTTGCTGTGGTTAGTTTTTTCAGGAGAAGTATCTGAACAGTTAACGGTCTGTCAGCAGCTTTTGGAAATCTCACATCTGGGAACTGGAGGAGGTAATGTTTTCATTATCCGAAAAAACTAAACGTTCTTATTGTCGTCTTTGTGATATAATAAAAATATAAAAATAATCGCAATTATGTTGAAAAAGATATTGCAGGAATACTTACACAAAGTAGGAAACTAGAGAAAGTAATGCACTGTTTTAAATCATACAGGCTGTTCTGTTACATGTTAGTATCTTAGCTTTCAGAATATATCTGTTGTGGTGGTCAAAAGTGGTCTCTGAACAAGACAACATTCTATAAGCAGACTTCGGAATTATCACTCTGGGAATGGAGGGGTCTTGATATTTTTGATTATCAATTTTTTTTTATCAGATGTACATATTTCATAATATTGTCTTTCATATTTTGTATTATTAAGCCTTTGTGAACTACCATATAAAAATGCAAATTTGTATTTATTTTAACATTCATTTTCACATACACCATATACTGTATGTGATGAGACTTTCAGAAATGTTTTCTGAACAAAATTAAACTGCTATCAGACATTAAGCTTTCAAACAATGTATAAAATAAGCCTTTTTCCCCCACCTAACTAACTATATAACAAAGAAAAAGCAAGATAATGTAATAAGCTTTGTATACCGGAACATGGTTGTGAAGAGCTTTATATGCTTTATAATTTGTGACACTACAATTAGCTAGCCATTGACTCAGACCCCTTTCTAACTTGATCTTTGCAGTGGGGAAAACTACCTAATTTACCACCCCTTCCTTTTAGTATTAACCCAAGGTCAATCCAATATATTTTCATGTTACTTGATATGGGTCTGCAGCTGCTCCAATCTCTCTTCTCCCAGCAGGAGTCGCTATGCAGAACTGTTTTCAGGTGCACGTCCCCATTGGAGCAATAAAACCTGCAGCATTAAGTTTCTGTTTCAGTGTAGATCAGGAAGTGTGCTTTTTCCTTAAGTGACTGACTCCACACATTGACAGTTTCAATGAGAATATAACTGTTCTCTGAAGGTAAGATTATCAATGTTTCCTGTATCCCAGAGGGAGGCTGCCTTTAACACTACCAGGCCCCAGTAACCCAACAATATGTAGGAAGCTTTAAGGGGAATTGGTTAATTTAATTAGACACAGGTGGTGTGCTGCTTCAAAAACAAGCAAATAAATTCAGCACCTCTGGAAATAGCTGCCTACCTCTTTCTCCAACCTGGTTGCATGGACAATGGTTATATGTGTTTGGGAAAAGGTAACCCTTTAGCTGAACTTTTTTGAAAAGCATTTTAATCTCAGTTTTGTGTTGAGCATTACGGTGATCAATATGTTCTTGTTATAGTATGTTCAGGAAAAACAAGTTTAAATTATTTTATCATTAAAGGTCACTCTCAGTGTGATCCCTGGATGCTGCTTTCATGCACAACAGCATGTAGTATTTAGATTTTTAAAAGCATACATTGTAGCATGTAGTATTTAGATTTAAACAAAACATACATTTAAAGTTTACAAATGTGTCTGGAAATTGTTTTTAAGTCAGTAACTAAGTTAAAATGTAACATTAAATGGTAAAGGTAATCACTAGATTACTGGCTTAAGATAAAGACAAATAATAATTTAAAAAAGAAGAGTTTTGATTCTTCATCAGCCCTAATAAAGATCCCTTAGATTGTGATTATCAGAAGCAGACATAAGAATTAACCAAAATAGTTTGAAAAATAATATTTAAATACTTTTACTAAACCAGTGTGTTACCAGAAGAAAACTTAGCTTGGCAAGTAGCAGGCCACAGCATTAACATCAGTAATGTAGAACAAATATTGCAGTTTTCTTTATATGGTATGTAACAGAAATACAACTATTCTTGGTTGTGAGGGCGCTAAGCAGTTAGAACCGAGTTCTTTGGATCAGCTGGTCTGACAGTTCTTTCCCAGGGTCGGGAAGTCAGCCGTTCTGGAAGAAGGCGAGACTCCATTGGAAGAACGTATTGGCCCGGAAAGAAAACGATGTGGCAGCTGCAGATTGGAGAGATGGTTGCATTCTTTTACCAAGGGGTCATGTGTGACAGTATAAAAGGGGAATGGAGAATCGTAATCTGTTCCTTCACATTGGGTAATATGGAGAACCGAGAAAGACTGAGAGCGAACCAGTGAGAGAGAAAACAAAAACTAACAATTATCGTGAGTGTTGTGTGTTTATTTGTATATTAAATCGTCTTGTTTGTACACTAGATGGCTAACACGTTTCCGGAGCTATCACCAAGGTCCAGCACTAAAACCAGAACCAGAACACTGCACCAGTGTCACATAAAAACTAAACTGTATCACCCACCACAAGCACTACTGCACTCACCCAGGACTGGTGACAGTGTAGGTATTATTGTGGGGCAGATAAGTATGGTTTTCATGATTGCTTTGGTATGCAAAACCCGTTATTGTTTTTGTTGTAATTGCTTACTTGTCACCAGACCTGGGATTACAAAAATAAAGTACTCCTTTCGAACTGGATTAAAGTCTCTGTTTAATTCTTGCACTGCATACTTTCTGCACCTGTATCCACTCAGCTACCTTGTCACAGGGATCATAGTACTGCAATTGGGCCAGTGTGTGTTGGTTCATATCACTTTGAGAATGTTGGTGAAAATATAAAGATTGTACCACAGCAGTACCATTCTACCAACATTGTATCTGCCCTTGTGGTATCATAGAACAATAAGGTATGGATCAATACCCGTACAGTGGCACTACAATGGCAATGCAATGGTTTTGTACTAAGCATAAGGACAGGTTCAATCAATACAATGCTTCATATTCTGTCATACCTGTTATATCGCAGTGGTATTAACCACTGCACATATCTATTGCAGTGCCATGGTACCAGAACCAGAAAGTCCTATTATAACAGGATTGTTGTGCCATACTTTTTCTATCTTGTGAGTTATGATGTCATGTAAAAGCAATAATGACTTGTTACACCTTCCAAAAGCTTTATTACACAACATGAAACCATCAGAAGGGGGAGTTTCTGTTTCGAAGCAGAGAAGGGTTAAGGGATTTGACAACAAGTGACAAGGCATTATATAGTTCCAGAATGAAAAACAAAGTTTGTGCTGTTTTTTTTTTAAGTTAAGTCATTCACATTGTACCAAACAATCAATCCGCTCTTCCCAAATTGCTTTTGTCTTGGGGCTAAATGTACACCTGCCAAACTCGGCATCCCAAGTACTTGCTGTTTTCAGGATAAACAATTAAGGCCAAAAAAAATGTTTACCTAGTTACCACGGAAACTGCAAGAGGGACCATATTTAACCCGCCTTTGGAAATCCTTTATGCATGGAAAGAATGACTAGAAACGCTCAGACACTTCTGAGTATCTTTGTTTTCTGCCAACATTCTCATACAGAGAAGCCACACATCCACACAAATACCTTTTATATTTATTAATGTGCTGATTTCAAAGCAAGAAAAGCTACTCTCCCCTCACCTTTACAATTAAATATCAATCAATGGCAATTCACTTTTGCACTGAGTATTTTAGAAGCCAGTTGGAAGTGAATTTTCCTCTCATCCAGAACGCTGCTATTGTTACTGTCGTACTGAGACCAAAGCGCTATAAACTCTCAATTTAAATATGTTGCAAAACCAGCAAATGTAAAACCTAACTAGAACTACCACTGTGGAAACTGGAATACGTAGTTCTTTGTCGAGTTTAAGCAGAGATACCACCTTGACCAGGACTACAATTCCACAATTCATTGCAGAGATGACACATTTCTAAGGAAAGTGAAGAAAAAAAAAGATTTTATATCAAAAGCATAAAAGGTAAGACAAATAATCGCTTATTAAATATAAGAGGTTTGGTTAGTTTGATCATGAAAGGTTAATTATTAAATAATGCTGTCAGGTTTGAGGGTGCTTAAGAGATTAAATTATTTGATTACTTGATTCTATGTTTGTAAAATTAATAACAAGCATTTTACCTCTTTCAAAAATAGGAGTTCATTTAAGACTGGAGTAAACACTTTGAAAACAGGGCCCATTATGTCCTGTTATATTTCTTTCATCCTAAGTGTTGTTGTTTGATACAATTTTGAAAAAAAAAGTCTAAAATTACATGTTTACCAGGCATGGATTGTGCAACAAGTAACAAAAAACAGCTGAACCATACAGTATGAAGAGCAGATGGTTTACTGCCACTGGAATTATTACACCGTGTAACAATTTTTTTTTTTTTTTTTTGTTCCTGGGTAGTAAGTGTTATTTCCTAATTGCTTATGCCTCAAAAGTACAGAAAATGGCTATTATTCCCCACAAACTTTGCTTTTGTGACCAGGACAGGTAAATTTCAAAATATCACTATTTCCAATGAGAAAACGGGCGAATTTGTGTCTTTTCGTTCACATAAAGTCAGAAAAAAACAACATAGGAATCCAAATTAACATGTATTTATACAAAAGTAATACAAAAATGACTACAAAAGATTTAGAAGCAAGTAGTTTTTCGAGATTTACAATTATACTGTAAATACAGTATAATACAGACGAAATACAGTTTTGTGTTGTTATTCCTTCTGGCATCAGGTTTATTGTGCCAGGAATAAGCACTTTCCTCTGTTTAATTAACTACTGTGCCCTCTACAGGACACTCCGAAGAACAACAACATGAGTGTATTGTTTTTCATTAATGAAACATAAATGGCGAAGCAGGAAAGGAAATATAATAATAATTAAGGTGGTGGCTTGTTTACTTGAAACTTTAATGTTAAAGCACATGCTATTTTCTAACCATTACGATTGGGATGGCACATATACAGTTTATTTACTTTTCAATTACATTTTTTGTATTAAACCAATAATGTAAAATTATGTTTTATTGTTGCTTTTTAACACCTAAAGTGTGTTTAAAAAAAGAATGCACCACTGTTATATTTTTATAGTTTTAAGACCAATAGATCCCCCTTTATACAAGCCAATAATACCTGGGTTTTGATCTATAGTTAATAAATAGCACGCTTTTAAAAATGACTTGTGCAGTTTGCTGTGACAGATCAGCTGTGTTAGTGCCACGTCCTCATCTTCTGCCCATAGTGAGATGTGTGGTTTTCAAGAGACTGGCTTGTACATAAAAAACATTGATCCCCCAATATAAAACGGTCCATTTAGCTTAGAGTAACATTCTTTCTTAATGTGTTATTCATTTACTACAAATATATTTAAATCACCAAAACTCAGAGTCGGCAGAGACGTAAAAAAAATTCAAGATGGCCGTCGGATAAATAAAGATGTTAAATGGTACTTAAAAAGGTGTCTTTTTACACATTTTTTGTATGTTTTCATTTCAGACGTGTTTATATGTCAACTTATTACAAAACTCTATTTGGTCTTTTTTTTTTTTTTTTTTTTGATAAAATCTAAAATTACTTTTGACCACCCTGCCTGTAGCAGTTAATAGGGTTATGATTTTTTTTTAATAGCCCAATCAACACAAAACAAATGCTTTAAAAGGTGAGTTATGTATTATGGTATTTTATGCGCTCCTCAATAATAAACATCAATAATAACGAATATATCAAAGAATCATGTGTAGGTGACAGGTTAATTCATATTATAAGAATGCATTGTGTTGAAATGCAATTTGTGAAAAGTTTAGATTAGTACAATGTCATAATTCAATACAATTGTTGCTTTAAATTAAAGTACTGACAAGTAAAACCTTATTTCAATGCGGTTTCCCATGCTGCCTTTCAAATTAATGCAGGTTCATCAAGGACAAATTATTTGTGGCATTTCATGTTCTGAATAAGAGTAATGAAGGGCCCTACCTGAAGCAAAACCCTAACGTGGCCCTTTAAAACACTGAGTAATAATGTTGTAAGAAAAGCAAGGCCTGTGTAAAGCAAGTCTCCTGTGAATCTTGGTCCTTCATTATTTAAAACCCTTGGTTTCTTTTACTCCAAAATGACAGTTGTGATGTTAGGCACAATAATTACACCTGCTTGTACAGCGCTGATTGTCCCTTTTGATTTGTCCTCAAAGACAGACTTCTTACTCAGCAAGGGGTCAGAGGTTTTCTGTTTTGCAGCTTTATCATGCATACTCACAATCCCTTGTGGATTCAGCAGTTGACAAACTGCTTTTAATGGATAGTAAATGTGCAGTGACACTCTGAAGTGATATGAGGGTGAGTGATTGATTGCACTCCTCGTGAGCAGATTATTGCCAGTGATGACACTGCCAGCTCACTGATTATTTAAATGTGGCCAATATCTTTTACAATTAAAAAAAAAAAATAATGCAGCTGTTTTTATTGTGATGTATGATTTTCATTGTGAGTATTATATTATGTTTGGTGTCCTTGCATCTCAGAATTCTATCTAATATTCTGAAACTATATTCATTTGAGCTTTATAAATAGTACCCTCTCTCACGCACTAACACTGCTTGTTAAGAACTTCCAGGGTTAAACTAGTTTAATTGTATGTGTTTTTTTTTTTTTTTTTTTTTTTTTTTTTTTTTTTTTATTTAGTAATATTATTTTCCATTATATAATATAAAGGTCTTAATATAGAGGGCTACATTATTTCTCCACATTCACCACAAAATCAAACACATCCACCATGTCAGACATTATCCAGTGCCTTTGTCCCTCACCTTTCATTAAAACACTAAATTCACAATAACCAAAAGTAAGTAAAAAAAAATAATTACATAACAGTATAATAGAATATGGAAAGGGGTAATGATAAACCCCTAAGGGACATCGTGAATTGTTAATATCTCCTGCTCACCCGTTAGCATTTTGTCAGCACACCCTATTATGATATATGAGAGTGCTGGCTGAAGGACCACTAGTGGCATTTCTTTAGGGGTATGCCAGCTGAGTAGTCGCATTGCATGAGCCATTGATTGAGTTTTACTTTGACCTTGGGCTTAAATATAAGGCATTGTCTCTGTACTCTACATCCGTCGCAGGTATGTAATAAGTGAGAGACGTTTGATTTGGATAATATATTGAGACATATTTCATTTATGCATGGTACAACTGAGACGTAACAGTATTCAATATCTGATACTATACTTTTTGGATAACATTATGGACTAAATGAAACTTTTTTTAAGATGAATGATGGTGGTGTGTTTTCCCATTGTGTTTTTCTATTCGCTCATCTATACAGTACATCACAACTGCCCAATTTATACAAACAAAGCACACGACAGTACATTATATATTGTAATGTAAAAAATAAGAGAAATATGACTGTAGTGTATAGTTATCAACTTGAAATAAAATCAATTACTTAGTGTTCAAAAACGTATTTGAGCTAACACATAACTGCACAGGTGGTAACCCTGAAACATATCATTGTATTTATAAATATACGCTGAACAAAAATATAAACGCAACATGCAACAATTTCACAGATTTTACTGAGTTACAGTTCATATAAGGAAATCAGTCAATTGAAATAAATTCAATAGGCCCTAATCTATGGATTTCACATGACTGCGAATACAGATATGCATCTGTTGGACACAGATACCTTTAAAAAAAAGGTAGGGGCGTGGATCAGAAGACCAGTCAGCATCTGGTGTGACCACCATTTGCCTCAAAGAGACACATCTCTTTCGTATAGAGTTGATCAAGATGTTGATTGTGGCCTGTGGAATGTTGTCCCACTCCTCTTTAATGGCTGTGCGAAGTTGCTGGATATTGGCGGGAACTGGAACACGCTGTCATACATGTAGATCCAGAGCATCCCAGACATGCTCAATGGATGACATGTCTGGTGAGTATGCAGGCCATGGAAAAGCTGGGACATTTTCAGCTTCCAGGAATTGTATACAGATCCTTGCGACATGGGGCCATGCATTATCATGCTGAAACATGAGGTGATGGCCGTGGATGAATGGCACGACAATGGGCCTCAGGATCTCGTCACAGTATCTCTGTGCATTCAAATTGCCATCAATAAAATGCAATTGTGTTCGTTGTCCATAGCTTATGCCTGCCCATACTATAACCCCACCTCCAAACCGGATTCATCCATGAAGAGCACACTTCTCCAGCATGCCAGTGGCCATCGAACATGAGAATTGGCCCACTGAAGTCGGTTACGATGCCGAACTGCAGTCAGGCCAAGACCCCGGTCTGCGGTTGTGAGGCTGGTTGGACATACTGCCAAATTCTCTAAAACTGTGACAAAACTGCATATTTTAGAGTGGCCTTTTATTGATCCCAGCACAAGGTGCACCTGTGTAATGATCATGCTGTTTAACGGGCTTCTTGATATGCCACACCTGTCAGGTGGATGGATTATCTTGGCAAAGGAGAAATGCTCACTAACAGAGATGTAAACAAATTTGTGCACAAAATTTGAGAGAAAGCTTTTGTGCGGTATGGAAAATTTCTTGGATCTTTTATTTCAGCTCATGAAACATGGGACCAACACTGTACATGTTGGGCTTATATTTTTGTTCAGTGTATTTATTGATTTATTAATTTTTTCTGATGCACCATGCTCCACACTCGATAAATACAGTCAATATAAAAATCCCCCAGTGTATTTACTTATTAAACAAGACTGTTGACCTGCTATAGTAGGTATCTCAAACTAGGCCAAATTCCTCAAAAATAAGGAATAGAATATTATACTATATTTGAAAGTTGTTTATTTATCATGAAAAGTGTTGGGAATCATTTACTATTACATGCTGCTTTTACTACTACAACTGTCTCAATAAGTATAGCAAACATTTGTCTTAAAACATTTTCTTTCCTAACAACCACCATTACAGAACAATCCAAGGACATTATAGGAGATAAATCACTTGCAAATAGTATTATGTACATCTCAAACTACATTTTAAACAACACTGATTGTCTCATCGGATTCAGCTGCCATCATCCCAGATGTATGCAGATATTTGTTTTCAAGCATAAATCAATTACAGATTACATTACAATGCTTTCATACACAAGTTGTTGGTTAACAATATCAACAATATTCGATGCAAGGGGCATTCCTTGAAGGGCCATACCCTTCAACTCCAGGTGGGCAACTATCCCCATGGTAATTTTACTGTATCTAGCAGATAATAATCCCTGTAATAGGAAGGCATATTATTTCTAAACTACTGTCTGAAACATTAGTTTTTGTACAAGTTTTTGGAAACATACTAGAATGCTGAAGAAACACACTAGGTAAGGGGTACACTTTGGTCATGTTGTTTTGGTATTCTATGTAAGCTTTTCATTCTATATTTTGAATACAAAGATATGACACCCTATGAATGATCATGTGGTTCCAGCTGCACTGGGACACTTTGGACTTGGGTTGTAATATATCCTGGAATTTGCTGTCTTACATATCTTAAAGAAAAGAGAGAAGTAAAAGCTACCTGCATTGGGATGTGAGTTAAAAAAAAAAAAAAACTTAACTGTCACAAACTGTCTAACCCCATCCAGAGTACAGTAACTGTTCCCAAAATCAATGTCTAAGTAATCTGTATACAATTGATAAAGTGGATATACAGTATACAGTTGTAGTCAAAAGTTTACATACCCCAATGGAAATTTATAATTTCTAGAAATGTCTCGAAAACAGAATTTAAGGAAAAATCTTTTGCAGCAAAAGTTTTGCTTTTGTGGATGAAGAAAATAAATTTACAAGAAATAGATGTCTATAATTATTTATTTCTGCATTTATTATTATTATTTATTATTATTATTATTATTATTTATTAGGGGTCCAAGCAATGAAGTTGCTGGATCTCTATTGTAATTGTTATGATATTTATTTATGTATTTTTATTATTATTCCCCCAAAATTTTCACATGTTTGTAAAATCAACACCATTGCACGAAAAGTCACGAAACTTAGTAGTGTGGTAGAGGCCTATGGGAAGTAGTGTCAGAGCAAAAACAAAGGTCATAGGTCACATGGTGTGACAGCCAGATTAGATTTTTCATTGAAATTGGCCAATTTTCAAAATCAATCAGCCAAGATCTGAAACTTGGTGCATATACTCCCCTCATGGCCTACATTCAGAATTGTTCACGAGAAGAAAATCTGTAGCGTATTTTGGCAGCCATATTGGATTTGTAAAAAAAAATCCAAATGTATTTTTCAAGAGATCTACAAGAGCAGTCTAGACAGGTTTTACCACAATCTGGCAGCTAAACATATTTTCTCCACTTGCCAGCAGAGAAAAGAAAACAGTAACCCATCATAGTTTATTGTAATATACTTAACTGTTACACAGTGCTAACGTATGTTTAAAAATGCACTATATACAGCATTGATATAACAAAATAATGATATACCGTTCTGCCGGCTGGTGACTTATACTTCAGAAGAGGCACAACTGCAAACCCATGTTTCATCAATCTCCCATGCAAAAAAAAAAAAATGCATTCATTTCTTTCTTGATCAGTTCTAGCACAGTAAAGGAAATGATGAAATCAGGTCATTCTGTAAGGTGTTTGATATCCTAGTAAATGTAGTTGCTTGTTTAATGTGAGCTGCAAATAACATGTCATAGTGAGCAATTATTTTTGTAGTTTGTCTGTAGTTTCCCCTGTTAAGTGAATCTGGCATTTCATCGTGACAACGGAATGCTAGTTCCTGCTAGATATGCTGTGATGTTTTATATATTTTTATCGAGATTTTTTAAATCAAAATCAGTAAAACATACTTTGTCCATGTGAGAGAACTACTGCCGTTACTAAAAATAAACAGGGCCAGCAATAAAGACAGTTATTAGCTGAACCACTCGGAAATTACCTCTTCTTGTTCTAATTTTAAATTTTTGGTAGTGACCTCCCTTCAAATTTTATACAAAATGTTTCTGCATAATCTAGCATGGCAAACAGAGTCTTCATCAGTCAATCAACAATGTTATTCTCCATTCTACCTTTAAAAATGCCTTGATTAGAGAAGCCCAATGGCTAATATATTGTGTTTTTTTTTTCCTACTGTTATGATGGATTTCTTTTTTTTTTCTGATTACTTTTTAAAATCTCCTTCAGAAAATTGGATGCGAAATGAAATTATGCAATTTCTATTATTCAGCACCACTCAATTATGCTTACTCAGTACAGCAGTGCTTCAGCAGGGGGCAGGAGGGTGTGAGTGGTTCCTCCAATTAAAACCAGTGATCACATCAGAGAGAAGTGCGACCTGACATTGGGAGAATTGAGAGAGAGAGTTGAGAGAAGAGGTTGAGTGTGGGAGTGAGAGAAATGAGAGCCACTGTTCACTAAAAGCTAAAAACAATAATAAATACAGAGGTTTTCTTTGAACTGCAACTGTTGCTTGTCTCAACCCGGCAGCTCAACACTACAATCCAGTACGTATTGTAGCATTACGTAAAATTCCCCATTAACGATCCAACAGCAAAATGAAATCAAAATGTTACCCATGCACAGAACGGTATAAACATAAAAGGCAATGCAATTAAGCGAAAGATTAAAAAAACAAACAAACAACAGTTTCCAGAATTAAAACAGTATCCAAAGTCAGTATTGAAAATTGCAGAATATAGTGTTCGATAAGGCCCGAATGTCACAGTTCACTTGCAAATGAAAATGCATAAAAGCAACTAAAGATCATAGAATTAAAAAAATGCACCACAGTATCTAAAACTGGTTAACTGTTTTACATCACCATAGCTTGTCTAGTTCACTTTGTTTTGCTGCATATTCATCATGGAAATTGGAGGAAGCATTAAAGTAACTGCACAATCAAGACAGCCTGATTGATTTTGCATGCAATAATAAACAAAAAAGTAATACATCAATGTGCATAAAGGAGTACTTTGTACCACTGAAGAGATGAGCTTTGTATCAGAAAACTGGTGAAGGAGTCGGAACTCACATGTGACGGGTAAGTGCATTAATTTGTTACATATATATATATATATATATATATATATATATATATATATATATATATATATATATATATATATATAATGGGGATTGATTTTATACTTAATACGGACAGTAAAACACGACTGACGTGTACCTAGGTAATATATGGGCCAGAATAAAATATGGCACAACCATGAGTGCATTACTAGCTCAAACCCAACGAGAGACATATTTTTGTGTGCTAATATATTCTGACCCCTATTATTATTTTACATATTCTATGTTTCTTAAACCTGGTTACCTTTACCTTTTTTTTTTAAGCTGTTTTTGTTTGGTTGAAATAGTTTCTTTTGTGAAATGCAGCTGTGGAATATGCTGCGTTCTATGTCTGTGCAGGTAACGGTCAATGTTCAGAGTTGTCTCTTTTTTTTTTTACTTACAAGGTGAAATCTGAAAAGTTGTCTGTCCAGGTCTTTTTTGGGTTTATGGTCTCTCCCACTGAACACAAACATTGTGAGGTTTATGTCAGTAAGTGATTGTTTTTTTCATGTGTATTTCCATTTTCTTGCTCTTTTAAAAACGTGTTTTAATTCAATTTGACCCTATCTTTGTTTTGAATGTAGCCTGTTATTGTTTGCTTTACAGTGCTTGTTGTAATTATGATAAACATGGCAGCGGTTGACATTAAGCGGCACAGGCACTGGACGCTGAAGAAGGTCTAATGCAATAATAGGAAAAATATAAGTTCACATTCACACGTATAAAAGTATCTAATATCATTATTTATTTTTTTCAGTTTAGGGGTCTGTTTCTATGGTAAGATAGAATATATCTATATTTTTTCACTGAAATTTAGGATCTGCCTCCTCTAAGCGCAACGACATTTCTAACTTCTTGGGGTCTGCATTTTTCACGCAACGCTGCAAGTAAATGTCATCTGCACCTGTTGGTTCCAAATTTCTTTTGATGTTTGGTTCATGCATACAACTTTGTGGTCTACTTTGATTCATATAATTCCACCATGCTTTGATTGGTTGGGAGATGCATGATGCACAAAGAGAAACAATAAATTATGAATTTAGGTTCTTTAAGAATGGCAGGTGGTGTGATCCCATCCTTGAAAAGAGACCAAGTAACTCCTCATCATCGTTTTCATCCATATTGTGCTGGAGTGGCTTTCCAACAGATGATCGCTCACCTCAGAAAGATATCAGGAGTTCTTCATCCACTGCTGTAACCCCATGAATACATGTAAGTATAAATGATGGTTTACAGTTTGACAGGTAACAGACCGTGGTCCATCCTTTTAACAAAATTCTGCCAATGAGTCACCATTCTCTGTCAGAATAATCAGGTGGCAGTCTCGGAACTCAACCTTCCCCTTCACATTGTTCCCAAAATGCAGTGTATGCATCCCTTGACACTGCATAATCAAATGTTGAAATAACTACAACGTGGACGCAGCTGTCTGATCAAAATTATTCACTCAGTCACCACTGTATGTTCAGAGGAGGTAGATGCGCTTTTGTTATGATTAGCACGTCTATAAGCCAATCATATTCTTCTATTTCTTCAGCTGGCTTGCATGAAACGTTGAGTAAAGTCCTCTTTTGGGGGCGGCAGATGCGCTGTTGTTTCCTCTGTAATTATGATTACATCTATTAGCCAATCATAGTCTTCCATTTCTTCAGCTAGCTTGCATGGAAGGGTGAGAAAAGCCAACTAAAAAATAGCCCAAGGGGGCATACCACCTCTCCCTTTTTGGCTGTTTTAGCCAATCACCAGACATGTGCCCCCCTACATTGATGACCTTGGATGCTAATACTGACGAGAGTGAAAGGAACAAAGCACGGGAAGAACATAGTGAATGCCTACAGATTGATTAATGTACATTTTAATACTTTTAAAAAATAACAACTAAGAGTACTGTTTCTCTTTGTTTCTTCGAATTGTAATTGATCCGGAATTGAATTAAATAGATACATTTCATATGCACAGAAAAGTAGATAATTATTTTGTTGGTCATTCATTTAAGTGCTTGATTTTTGTCACCTTTCTCTGCTTTAATAACTTTATTTAGAATGTTTTTTCTGCAAAATATGTTAAAGTGAAAATCTAAATGCTATGTTAATGTTGTATACAATGCATTTTTAAGCATACCCTGGCAGTAAGCAACAGTTGCATTTATTAGAATAAACTATGATAGGCTACTGTTTTCTTTTCCAATCTATCTAGTGGAGAAAATGTGTTTAATTGAGGTAAAATGTTAAGATATAAAAAATATTATCAGCCAGAATACAATAATAAGATTCTTCTGCTGCTGGGGGCTTAAGAGGACCCCAAGTCCTCTGCTTTTTTTCTGCCTCCCCATTTATTTTGACCACCAGCTGCTACTGCTTGACACTCCATCATCATCATCAAGAGCCCTTTTATTTTTTAAACTCCATTCTTAGAGGCAAAGTCATTACGTTAGAATCCATGAACATTTCCAAATGATCCTGGGTAACCATTACCCTTCTTATTTGTATGTATCATAACACTTTCACATTTGATGATTGTTGCTCTGGTGGAAGAGGATCAATTCTTGAACGACACAATATATTCTGCAGGTTGAGTACTCAACACTGATTCCTGCAACATTAAAATGTAAGACTATACCAGTAAACAAAATCAAACCACAAGTGTCACTTTCAACTGTAAATCGGAACAATTAAAAAGTGTACACTGGAAAAATAAAAGGTTACACTTAAAGTTGCTGGGCTGCCAATTACCAGACACCTAACTGGGTGGCAGCCAGATACTTTCCCACAGCAGCAATTAGAAAGGACCTTGCCCATGATTTGGGTAAAATATTTTATTGTGCTTATTTATACATCTTTACAATTGTGTCTGAAGATGGGTCATGTTGTCGGGCAATTTATTTTGCTTCCATTTTAGTGCAAAGCTACAAACGCAACATTCATAATTTAGTTTGGTCATAAGGTTTTCATTAACATCTTTCATTTAAAAAAGACAGCGTAGGCCTTTTGTCCATTTGTAGAAAATACATTATTTCCTGTTTCAGTCAGATGTTGCATTCCACCTCCATTCTCTGTTCAAATTTTATGATACTCCCCACTGTCAAAATGAAGCCACCCAATTTTCACTTTAGCTGCATTCTTATTTCCAACATTCCTGTTTTCCTGGTCGTTGGACAGATGGTCTTCATTACTAAAGTATTTCTTAGCTTTTGTCTTAGCTCGTTGCAAAACTGTTGTTTTAGCAATTGTGCCATCACACTGAGTGGTTCTTGGATCAGCCTGTGACAACAAAAATACTTGACTGCTAATCCATCTCTGTATCTATCAATATACTTTGCAAGTTCTTTGTCTGTCATAAGAATTGTGACACCTGAATCAATCTGCAAAGATAATATTCCATACATGAATCAATCAGTTCATCTTCACATAAACACTTCCAATTACAAGTAGAGGCACAAAATGTCATGTGAATATTCCTATTAATTTACCACAGTTACCTTTAAAACCTTAAAAACCTCTTAGTTAAATAAAATACAAACGTTTTGGCAGTTTCACAATTTAAAAAATCTCGTTCATTCGGTTCTAAGCAGAAAACCCATCATGCTGTTTGTTCATACTATCAGCCATAAATGAAAATATCCCCCCTAGTGGTCATCTATTATAAATCATAACATGTTGCAGTACAGTGAAATTATTTTTATTTTTCATATTTTTTCGTTTTATTTCACAAATTTAATTTAATTTAATTGTATTACAGATACACATTAATAAAACAACTCAAAGGGACATATATCAATAATAGTATAGTATATATAATGTTTTAACTGCATACATATATTTTTTATTAAACATTATCAGCTTTTTTAACATTTTCACATACAGACCTATCACAGAAAAAATGATTTAGTTACCATAATTTTTCATTTGCAGCAGCAACTGTAACATACAATCCCCCACTCTTTTTAATTAACTGCCTATTAACAGTAAATACTGCCCATGCCCTCTATAATGCAGTAAATAAAATATATATATATATATATATATATATATATATATATATATATATATATATATATATATATATATATATATATATTTAAACTGCCCTAATATTGTGCAGCTGTCATAGTATTGTACATACAGCAATCTACCCAATAGGATTTGTATTTCAATCCCCTTGCACTGAAGCAGTTCTCCACAACAAGATTGGGGTTTCTCAGTAAACACTGTGCAAAGCATATTCTGTTTTTAGTTTTCCATACATATTTTCAACTGAACTGCTTCCACTTGAAAGATCATAAAATGTGACAGTGTTACTCAGACACAGGTCTTCAATCTTCTCTACTGTGCTCACCAGGCAGATAACCAAATGTTAGTCAATACTCAGGAGCTTACAAACTAAATTATTCTTTCAATTTCGTCTCCACAGTTCTCTAATTTACTATTATATTAAAACTATCAATGTTCAGGTGTATATCGGAATATTTACACAGTCAGTCTATTGGTTGCCTGGAGATTCTTAACCACTGGAAAACAACTCAGCCAAAAATCATTTATTTTATTAAAAAAACATTTATTCCTAAAATTATTTATGTATCTTATAATTATTTTCTAAATTGCATAAATACTGAGATCCTAGTAGGTCGAGCAAAACTGAACTAAAAACATATATCATGTTGTACCTAATGGTGATGACCTTTCACCTTTCGCATGAGACAATAACTTGCCTGCATGAGATATTAACTGGTGAGCATGTTATATACTAGAACAGCTTTAAAGTCACTGTAGCCAACTATTATTTACATAGGTCTCAAATCTTCAGTTAAACAGAAACAAAAACACATGTTAAAGCAAACATGTATTTTAATGTTAAAACATGAATTCTGGTAATACTTTAGGTTAATGGAAGCTATCAGTTTCTTTGATTTCAGATTCTTGGGTTATCTGTTTGCACTTGCACCCCACACCACAGTGCACACCATGTGGCCAGGTCAAAATAAGCCACAATATTGACTGTGACACTTGTCTTAAACGATTTTTAATTATTATTTTTTTTTTTTTTTTTTGTGCCAAATGTAAATTAAATTAATATACTATTAATATAACGGGTTTCGTTGTCTTTTACAATTTACAGCGACTTTAGAGCTCTGTTAAACATAAAACCACACAAACATACTTAAATATTTTAGGACAGACAAAAATTAGATGTAGCTAACAAAAAGTTATATGTTTTTGGGATAATCTCACATTGACTTCAACTGCACTGCATTGTCAATACGTACATACTGACAAGAGGCCACAAAGAATAAATCACAGAATAGTGTAGAAGGCAAATAAGTTTTTGCAACAGTAAAAGACATGATCCCATCAGCTCCACAAATTCCTGTACAGTTGGCTCTGGAGCTCGTCCCCAGTCTTCAGACAGGAAGGGCTGGAGAATGACATAGAGCTCTACATTAAATCCAAACACCTCCCAAAATCAGCTGTGCAGAATTCAGGGCTTTTGAACA
Organism: Polyodon spathula; assembly: GCF_017654505.1. Classification (NCBI taxonomy): domain Eukaryota; kingdom Metazoa; phylum Chordata; class Actinopteri; order Acipenseriformes; family Polyodontidae; genus Polyodon; species Polyodon spathula. Next base: position 22,655,703 of record NC_054542.1, read on the forward strand.
CACAAACAACTGCTAACTTTGTACAAAGTGAAATACTGAGTCTTTCTTTCTTCCACCTATTGAACTATTATTATTTTTTCCATAAGCACAACTAAAGATGTTTATCAAGAACATCTGTAAAGCTGCAAAGTATGTAGAAAAATAATCAAAAGTGTTTTGCATTTATTAAATTAGATTAAAGATAAATGGCCAATAAATAAATGCATAGAAAAAAAAGAAACAGAAAAGATCAGAAAAACTAATACAATAATCAATTTCATTATAATGATGCCTTATATTACATGGATAGTAGCTATATTTAAACTGGCCAATGCAAAAAATAAATAAATAAATAAAGTTCTCTTGAAAAAAACATGTTTGTCTCACATTGTAACTAAAACAATGAAATCCTAAATAATACAGCTATTAAATGTCATACTATTTTTAATTCAATACTTGTTGTTGTCATTTATGCATTATGAAAAGAGAAGGCAGAAAGTATAAACCCAGAGAGGTGTGTTCTATTCTTAGTAGTATTGATAGATATCTTGAATATATTTGATCATATATTTTAAATCCATAGATTATTCTGTATATATTGACACAAACAACTTGATAGTTAATAAAAAAAAGTTATCATTATTTGGAAGTGTTTTAGGTTACTGATAATATGCCATTTTTAATTGTTAAGAAATGTAGATGGCTTTCTTTTTTTTTATGCAGTAGAGTGTAGTAATGATTTTAATGACTGGATTTACATAAGTCAGATCAGCGCTGAAACTGGAGTGCAAGTGATAAAACATAAAATAAATCAAAGAAATAAATAAAGAATGAGCTTTTCCCTCACAGTGTAGCCTCTGAGACTTAATCCTGCAGCTTTAGTCCCAGGTAGAATGCTTGTTTCACAGATGTTTTTCTCAGTGTGTCAGATTGCTTTCTGGAAGCAATCTTCCCATCCCTCAACCTCAATCACAGCCCTAAGGCAAATTTAATATTCATTATTATTATTATTATTATTATTATTATTATTATTATTATTATTATTATTATTAAAGACACTGAGCTTTTTTTTATCTTTCTTTTTTTTTTCCTTCCCTCACAGTGTAGGAAGCCCTGAAACTTAATCCTGCATCCTCCTGCTGCCGCTTTAGGAGAGATCCCAGGTAGAATGCTTGTTTCATTTTCACAGAGGTTTCTTTCTCAGTGGTGTCAGATTAATTCACATTATACTTCACATCCTACAATATATTGAAAAGTATCAATCGTATTGCGGTTCTTCATTTTCTTCTTCAGTTGATTTTCAGAATTTTCAGCACATTTTTTGCTGTTTATTTTTGCAATTGAAAATTGGGAGAAAATCAATGGCTGGGAGGAATCAGTATTTATAATTGTCAACAATGTGATGGTTTACGTATTGTACATTGTTAAAATGCAAAAAAACCCACACATGCTCAATGTGTTTAGTGTTATTTATTAATGTGTATTCAACAGCTGGCAGCAAATTCCTGCATTTCTATTGGAGGACTGTACATGCTTGCAAGATTTAAAACAAGATTACAGTTCGATAGGGAGGATTACGACACTTGTGGAATTTAAAACAGAAAGTAACAGAAAACTAAAATTTCATAGAGTATATAAAAAGCAAAAGCTCAGAAAAAAAAAATTCGGGGTATCTACACAAATTAGGTTACTGATAATATGCCATTTTTAATTGTTAAGTAATGTAGATGGCTTTCTTTTTGTTTTATGCAGTAGAGTGTAGTAATGATTTTAATGACAGGATTTACATAAGTCTGTACACGGAGGACTGTACATAAAAACTGTACAAAAAGTATATAAAAAGCAAAAGCTCAGAAAAAAAAAAATTCGGGGTATCTACATAAAACTCTAAAATCTCTAAAAAATAAACACCGAAAAATGAAATTACTAAACACCAAAAAACAGAAGCCCTATGTGAACAGGTACTCCCCACCCCTGTTCGTATTTTATGTTTAGTATTATTTTGTATTTATTTTTGTTGTATTATTATTTAAATGTACTGTTTTGTGTTTGAATATTGTTTTATTATTAATTATTGTTGTTTTAGAGTATGGATGGGGTTAAAATTCCCCGTCCAGTTAAACATGTAGAATGTTGTCAAGGAAATTCATGGTTATATTCATTTTAATAGAAGCATTTCCCAGATATATAATTCAGACTCTTGTTTGTGTGACATGCTGTGGTGATTGGGTTGTTAACATCGATTCCAGAACATTCTTAACCAGATCTACTTCAAAGTTTGTTGATTTGACCAAGGCACAGGCCACAAACTGTGTTAACTCTTTGAAGCTCGCCTTCCAAAATGCTATCTGATTGTCTAGTCTCCTAAGGTGTCATAAAACTTGCAGTACAGTTGTACCATTATTATGTTAAAAGTTAGTTAAAATGCTTTAAGAATCATTTTTTATTAAATAACTTGTAGACACAAGTTTAATAGTTATTTTAAGTAAGTTTTCCAATAAAGCTGAAGGGTTTATTGTGTTTTAAATTAATAATATATACTAATAACTATTTTTGACTATTATCCTTTGATTCTATTATGATGTGTTTTATATGCTTGTAATCGTAATTTTATATAGAGAATGAAACTGAAATGTATATGCTTTTCTAATGAATGTAACTTAAGTTATATTGAATAGGAGGTTTAAATGATAAATGTAAAATCCTTTGATAATGAAATAGGTGGATATATTCCATTTCTAACACACCCTTTTTGTGTGACATGCAACAATCTATCAAATACTTTGAACCAATGGAAGGAACAACAAGGACTTGTTTACAATAGAAGAGAATGCCTATACATTGTGTTATTTAAACTCAAAACAATGATTTTCTTTCTCTCTGGATTTCTCTCTGGATTCGCTCCCTCATCGCTCTCAACTCATCAAATTCCAAAGTTCTTCAACGATAACGCAATGATGTAATCTTCAAAGCTGTCCCGGAGAAGATGGGCTCCCTCTGGAATGACAAAAGCTTTTGCCTACAGACTTCATGGAGATACTGCACTGCACTGCTGCACAACTAACTTCTACAGAGAGGACAACCATGTTAAGAAGACTTTGTTTTAAACATTGCACCAACAGAATAAGTATCAAACTTATATTGTGTGTTTACAAGTAACTGAACTGAAGCCATGTTATTGATATCATCACAATACGTAATGTGTATCTATTCAACTAGATGCTGGAACATTGTACATGCATACTTAGCCGCTTGGAAGCTAGTGCATGTATATGTAATACGTGACTGAACCAAACAATGCGTGATGAATTATTAAGACTGCTTCACTAATGCAGAACTCTATGACCAGAGAGCACATCAAGGATTCATTATGAACATTTAACAATGCATTACTTTTCCTTGAATGTTTTATTTTGTTTATTATTTATACATATGTTGTTTTTTTTTTTTTGTTTTGTTTTTTAACTATGAAGCCTAACCTTTATTCTTCTTCCTTTGAGAATATGAATAAATGTAATAATAATTTGGACTGTTAGGTTTCTTTTTGTCTTATAACAAATACACATATATGATTGATTTGAAATACTTAAACATACTTCATATTAATTGTTAATCCCTTTTCATCATGAATCTAGGGATAATTATGCCAGAATCATTAATTCTTATTGAGGTATTGTGTTTATTATGGTTAATAATTACATTATGAGCTATACTGGGTATTTTCTTTAATGGTAATTGGCGAGGACACAGTTGTGTCATAAATCCTAGATATACAATGTAAATATGCATGACAATGTGACCGTCTCCAGATTGATTAATTTATTACCAATCTGGAGATGGTCACATGTATAAAAACCTGAATGGGGTTAGGGTGTTAGAGACAGAATGAGAGACGTGAGTCGTGCGGTAAAGAGAAAGGCTAAAATCAAATATAATAATTGCTACCTGTGCTGGTTTTACACCAGCATGATACTTGTTGAGATTTGTGTTCTGTCTGTCTATTTTGGCCATTGTGTCATTTTCTTTTGTTTAGTGTTTGTCTTTTGTTCAACCTTTTTATTTATAATAAATGCAGCATCAGCACTTCACTAGCAGTACTGTGTCTGTATACTTCCTGGTCTGACGTCACCCGCAAGCCATCTTGCTACCTTATTTACAATGCAATATGTTACAGTTCAGTCAGGCAAACGTCACAAAGGGTCCTGTTGATTCACAGCACAGCCTGCTACAGAAAGACTGATCTCTACTGTGTCATCAGCCTTGTAATTATCATCTTACAGTCAGAGTTGGCCATGCATGACTTCTATTTTCAGCCCCCTATTTTCATTATTAGAATAGATTGCGTTCACTGTGTTCAGGCTCCTGCAGCCTCAAATTGAGAGCCTTGTAATCACTGTATTATGAATGCTTAACAAGAGCAATCCCTACTGCACTGTATTGTGCAGCTTCAATATTGCTTCTTAACTCAACATCAGGCATAAAGTGGGTAAACACTTTTTGACATGTTTTCAGTATTATTACATTAGAACAAGCAGGCTTTGATTGAAAATGTAATATTCAAGCCATGCAAATCATCAATCACCAGGAGCATATTAATTATTCAATAAAAGAGTCTAATTCAAGAATCAATGTTGGGAGTGTAGAAAAGGATCTCAGGGCTCCCAGTAGATTGGAACAGTAGATAATAAAAAAATAGAATAGAGAATTAACACAACTGTAAACTGCTGCTCTGCGCAACACGCTTGCTGTCTCTGGCTGTCAGAATAAGCTGCAGCTGACTTTTAAATCTTCAGACAGTTGGGAGGCACTTTATTTCTTTACAGATGTGTAACTCATTAGCTCAGGTTTGTGCTTGTGTTTTTTTCTTTTAATGAAAGTTATGATAATGTCTCATGCTTTCACATTTTCAATCTGAAGTTAAATTGCGGACCTGTGATCTGTTGCAATTACCAGCTGCATTATACATTTCCACAGGAATTAATTATTTACATCCAATTAAATAAACCAATCTTTTTATTCAGGATAAAAACAAAAAAAACCTGTATTGGTGTGTCTCTCTTTTTCCATATACAGTAGCATTATGGTACAGGAGAGGCTCAGCAGCATTCCAGTCAATGTGTTTATAAGACTGTGTACTGCTGGCAGCTCCCAACTCCGCACCATTAGAAATTATGGAGCACAGTACTGTTCTCACACACATCTAGTTCTTTCATAATTGACAAACATTCTCGCAATACAAGGTGAAATTTAATTTTCCTATAAACTGCAGCGTATAATTTTGAGGAGTGCACAAAATATGTAATAAATCATTCATCTTCAACAGCAACATATTTGCTTTTAGCAGACAGCGATTCTTCATTTAAACATTATGAAACTTACATGAATCAAAAACACAAATTAAAAAAAGGAATACTTTAAATAAAAATGTACATCTTTCAAGTCGTATTGGAGACCATCCACAGTTGACAATGGGTATTCTACAGTCATTCACTGGACAGGAGCAAGGACTGCATGGAGGAAAGGCGGCCCCCAGCTCCCCACAACTGTGCCACCAATGCAAAGGAAAGAGATACAGGTTCATTTTTCTATCTATATATTTCCCTTTCAAGTACGAAATGTCATGTATGTGTATTTACCTCTTAAAGACCCAAAACCTGAATAAGATATGTCAAAGATGCTTGCAAAGCCTGTGACACACTCATGGCCTGCCCCCGAGGACATAAAAAGACTGGGCGTACAGATCTCAGAGCCATTTTTCCTTTCAAGACTGGCCTGACAGGGGAGCCTACCAGATAAGTACTTGCTGCTTATGACTATACTTTTCTCTAATTAGTGTGTTTTACATAATTTATGCAATATTACATTTAAGATGTCATAGTTATTTTTAATTAATTATGCGTATATTGTGCACTACATCCTGTTGTTTGTTACATTCTGCAGAGGCCTTGTGCCCCACATGAAGCCAGAGACTTGAGTCGCTTCTTCCCCAGGCTGCATAGCTCTGGTTGGAGCTAAATTAAATTCTCATTTTAAAATTCCGAGATGTTCATTTTGTGATTTGTAATTGCTGTATTACCGGTTTCTGTAGAGAAATATTTCAGTTTTTTTTTTTCTTTACAGATATACGTGCACAGCTGCTGGGCTCAGCAGCACTGCGCTGGACCACGGTATGCACTTCGGGTGAGATTGCATGTAGTCTTACCCACAGTATCTTGCTGCCGTTTTGGTGACTGAATTTGTATCACCATTACGAAGGCTGCTAGTCCCTCTAATGAGCAGGCTTCCCTCAGTCTCATGTGTGGTACTGACTGAGTGGTTTTGCTAGTGGCTTTTACAGGTCAGCAAATCCCTGTACATTGCTACCTGCGGTAACTGAGAAATGGTACCATAGCGAACCAGGACCGAGATTACCGCACCGGTATGGTGCCGTCCTTGTAACCGCACCATACCATACTCACATCCATACTCGCTTCAATGGTTGTTTCTTTAAGCAATTTCCACCACAGTATCTGATGCCGTTTTGGTGACAGCTTTTTTAGCATGTGTGTGCAAAGTGTGTGGAAACCCGCTTGGCAGGGTCTCCACATAAATGTTTTAGAACTGCAGGCAGTTTACCTGGCCTTGCAGCACTTTTTATTTGCAGACAACACAACAGTGGTGGCTTACATCAACCACCAGGGCGGCCTCAGCCATAGAGACTGCCCAAGTGCCGCAACATGCTCAGTCAGGCATGGGGGGCCTTATGGTATTCCGATCCATCGAGCCTGCAGCTCTGGGTCTGGCCCCTGAATGGCTGCATTTGAGGCATCTGGGTCTGTCCAATAGGGTTATTGACACCCTACAAAATGCCAGAGCAGCGTTCACACATTCCCAGTACAGGTACAAATGGAGCATCTTTCAGATGTGATGCCTGCCTTGTGGGTTCGACCCCACTCCATACCAATCCTGCCTTTTTGCCGAAGACGATCTTGGCATTCCATGTCAACCAGTTTGTGGAATTGGAGGCTTTCTATCCACCTCCTTTCCAGTTTCACAGGGAGTGACAGCTATGTATGTTTTGCCCAGTGCAGGCCCTGGTGGACTATGTTAACAGGACGAAAAGTTAAAGGCAGTCCGAACAATTTTTTGTCTGCTATGGGGCAAAGTCCCATGGTCAAGCCCTGTCTAAGCAGAGGCTGTCCAAATGGACAGCAGACACAGCCAGGACTGCCAACTTGCCCCCTCCAGAAAAGCTCACTGCCCCTTCCACCAGGGGCATGGCTATGTTGTGGGCTTTATTCCAGAGTGCATCTGTCAAGCCTCAAAACCCTGGTTCTGAAACTAGAGTGTGAAGGGCAGCTTCTCAGTCGACTCTTACAACATAGGTATAGAGATGAGTTTCTCCCTTAATTTTTTTAGCCCCAGCTACTTGTTACTTGGGATCCTAATGGTAACACACAAGCAGCCTCTCAGCTTAGCTTTGTAGCATTCTAGTCATTCTGCAATATTGCCCCTGCAAAGGCTTTGGTACCCTCACTCATGTGGTAATGGTTACACTTTGTACTTGAAAGGGAACGTTAGGTTATTTTCATAACGCTGGTTCCCTAAAATAGAAATGTAACCCTTAACCTTCAAGGTCATTGCATCCATGATTGCAGCAGGCTTGAAGGAAATATGACGCTGAGATCTGTGCGCGCTGTGTCCTCAGGAGCAGGCCATGATTGCATTATAGACTTTGCAAGCAGGTTTTATGTATTTTTATCAGATTTCAGGTCTTTAAACACCCATTAGGTAATGGTTACATTTCTATTTCAGGGAACCAGGGTTATGACAGTAACCTAAAGTTTTTTATTATTCTGATGGGAGAATTAAAGACTAAAGACTAATCTCACTGCTCAGTGAAGAAGAAAAACTTCCCATTGGGAGGAAACCTCTGGTGGTCACATTGGGAGATGACCTCCACTACCAATACTCTGTTGGGCAAAAGAGATATCATGGAGAGAAGAGCAGATGTAAGACTACTTCAGTGGAAGACCAGTGCCCCATTTGACATCATGTAATCAAAGAAACTATAAAATGATATTGCAAAAGTCTACCAGAAGCCATTATAGTAGTACAGTATTTGATGTTAAATTTAGAAATTTAGAAATTTGTCAGTTTTTCGTTAAGTACCATATTTACTTGAATTCAAGTTGCATCCCCAAATATGAAGACCAAAAAAATAAGACCCTGAATGCAAGTGGCAGTTATCGCTTTAAAAAAAAAACACAATAATTAATGGTTAAATTACTTTTTTGATTTCTAGGTGCCAGCATGAAACAATGTATTGTCGTACTTTAAAACATTAGAGTAACTCACTATGACAGAGAGAAGGAATTTGAGCTGTAAATGTTACTCCCAACCAGAAAAGGCTCTGTGTAATTTCAGTGGTATGCTTCTCCAGAGACAGGCCATTTTGGAGGAAGTTTGCAGCTGCTAATACTATGAACAGCTCTATTATAATCAGCTGCAGGGCATGCAGTGATTGGATAGACCGGGGTGCCAGGCTGATTGCAAGGAGTTCAGTAGTACAAAGGGGATGCAGCTACATGAGTGCAGCCCCTTACTCTGAATTACTAACCAAACCGGAGCACTTTATGTTTGTTTGTTTGTTTTTTGTGTTTGCAGAGGAATAGGAGCCAAAGTGCTACAGCCGGGGAACGGTACTGGACAAACACTGCACAGCACAGCCCGGCAAACACCACTGCAGAGAGACAGAGCACTTTTCCATGCACAGACCAGTCAGTCACAGTGGATTGTATTGCGTGTGTGTTTTATTATTTCCAGACTAAAAGCCTTCTTTATACCCCCGGATACCATTGTTGGTAGATAGGTGGATTTCTTGTTTAGAATTAAATTAAAGTTTTGTGAATGAGATTCGCTGTCTGAGCATTGAATATTTATCCACACCACTCACATCTTGTCACAGTCACCTACTATATAGTAAAATACAAATGGGAAAAGAAAATATGTACAGTACTTACAGTATTGCTACTAGTTATTGGCGCTATTGTCTCACGGTTTCACTTTCATATTAGTCGTTACAATTACAGTGATCACACTTACATTACACTACAGCCCAAACCAAATAACATAACTTCCCATCCAGGACTGGATTAACCCCCTATATTGCAGCCCTTAACACTAGAAGCTCCAAGCTGGTCAATTTGACCCTTATGGGTTTTAAATTGAAATTACTCCTCATTCTGGAATGTAATGAACATGCCCATTTGTGACTTTTCCTAAATATATGTATTAAATATATTGATGGTGTCTGAGCTGCATATTTGCAATAAATTGATAATTATAAGCACATTTACCTAGAAGTGCCAAAACTGGCCATTTTAACTGGTTATTTCAATACATATTTATTTATCAAATATAGCCTATAATCCTGTCTGTCCTTTTAATACAATCACCTGTCCTTTTCAATACAATCAGTCCAGTGATCAAGTGGGTCTACCTGTCTACATTCTTTCAGTGCTTGAAAAACACGTCTCTCTGAGTCATAGGTACCCTCCTGTGTATAGTATTGCAGGTTCATTCTTACAACTATACTGAGCTCGAGTGGGCATACTGAGAGTGATAAACCGGAAATAAAAATGTCTCAGAGATGGAGAATGACCAGAGAGCATGTTCTAGAAATGCTACACGCTGTGGATGAAGATGACTCTGATGCAGGGGTCATCAGTGACAGTGGAAATGACTGTGACCATTCATGGGTTCTAGAAAGCAACAGAGGACAACGTTACAGAATTGCTAGCAGCCCTACCTGTAACAGGACCATTTTTTCACATCACTGCATTTGGCCAGAGAACTGAAGAAAAAAAAAAAGGTAGGAACTGTAAATAAGGCGAGGCGCAAACTAGCCCCTTCAGCTCCAAAACTTTGGATGTCTGCGCTGGTTGTGGAAGGGCAGTGTGCAGTAAATGCTCAGGGAGTGCTAACACTAATAAACACAAAGGGGCGGGACACTCTGCCACAGTTATGTAAATAGTTTTATTGTATTATAGTTATTTATGTCTTGAAGTAATGCATTATGTACTATTTTCAAAATAAAAGACCCTTTGATGCTATTTTTGCAAACATAAAATGTTTATACAATTTTGTATGTACAGAGACCAGTTACAAACTAGTTACTAGTGAAATGTATATTTTATTTCTGTTTTATTTAAGTTTTTCTTGTTTTGTACTGCTCCTTTTGAAAAAAAGAGTTTCTTTTATTTTCCATTTAAATATGATGTTTATGCAGATGTTTGATTTGATGTTCATAAATACAACTTTTGAGTTTTATAATATCGTAATACAGCTGTTTAAAAAGTTACCGGTTAAAATGACCTGTTTGGTGCTTCTAGGTAGTTCGAAATCCTGGCACTTCTAGTGTTAATACAGTCTCTGTCCTTCCAACAACATGTCGACCGAGGCCGAATCCGCATTAGTGAGCTGTTGATTCACTGGATGGGGCTACGGAACAGTCAGGTTGCACAGTGCAGTGTCGGCCTAATCAGGGAAGCTCCATGGAGATTGGTAAACCAACACCCAGCAATAACACAGTCTGCATCCCAGTAACAGTAACAGTCCTGACGCACCCTATATTTTGTTAACAGTCCCGGTTCTAATTAGTCAGATTTATTTACTTTTTATTCCAGTAACTTCTTAGCACAGTCCCAACACAGCAGCTTGTTCTACACACATCTTCTGCTCACGCATCGTCCCCTCCTCGTTCTCGCACCTCTACCAATGCACACATATAATTTAACCCTGAATCCAAGTCGCTCCAACCAAAAAAGTGTGACTTATATTCCAGTAAATACGGTATGTGGGGAACTACAAAGCAGTATGTAATTAAATATGTTAATTTAACCATATTCAGCAGGTTTGATTCGACTTCTATTTTTAACATAGCTGAAGATCATCGAAAGGTGAGAAACAACCTTGGATGGAGATTTGAGATAAATTGAAAGAAAATATCTGAGAGATAAGAGGGTGAAGGAGTAGGGGAACTTTGTCATTCCCCTGAGGAGAAGGTAAACACTGGGGATAGATGAGAGAGAAGGGGATGAAATATATAATAGGCGATAGTGGTATTGAATGCTAGCAAGATAAGCTTTGAGGATACCCAGGGAGATGTGTAGATTGTGAAAGGTGAAGGGGAGAGCTGATTTTGCTTGCAGATGGTTGATAAGGGTGATCAGCCTGTTGCGTAGGAGGAGCAGGTGGATGGAGTGAATAATTAATTAGTAATTGAATCCCGGCACAACTGTATATATGTACGTACACGTTTCACTCACTTGGGGTTGGGTGCTTGGTGAGGAGAGAGTGGGAGAGTTATGAACAAGGTCATTTTTCTGTGTAGACTTCTAGGACACCAGGCTCCTGAAATGCAGTATTGGCTACGATTGCTGTTCAGGGAGAAGCACATTGTGTAAAGCTGCTCTATCCACGTTAAATAATATTTTAACTGTCAACAATCCAGCATAAACATCTCCAGCATCCACTGTATTTCTTTTTGTAACTACTTCCCTAGAGCATTCTCTTGGTAAATATAATACATTATTTTTTTGCAGTGTGTTGTTAGTAAATTCTGAATCAGCACATGGAAAAAGTCTTGTTGAGATACAGGATGTTTTTTTTCAAAGAGTTCACAAGTTTTGCTATTTATTTAATGTATAGTTATTTTTAAAATGCAATGGATTATATTAAACATTTTTCTGTAAGTTTGCCTTATTTATTTTAAATTGTACAGTGAAGCAATATATCCTATTTGGAATTGATGTAATTCTGTTTCACAATGTAAGCAGGCATGGCAGTTCTTACTTAAACTAAATTTGTGTGTGTGTGTGTGTGTATGTATATATATATATATATATATATATATATATATATATATATATATATATATATATATATATATATATATATATGCATCTGCAAAGTTTTCACGTTTTGTTGGCACCCGAGCGTACTTCACAACGCTTTCAAATTAGACATGCCACGAAGCTTTCAAACAAGACTTTACAAATTAGACTCTACACAAACTACTCCACATTGACAAAGTTAAAAAATGCATATAGAATATAAATAAGTAAGATTTACAGAGAAAACAGATTAATCTCAGTTGCATAAGTATTCAACCCCTTTGCTACAGCAGCCCTAAATCAGCTCAGGTGCAAATGATTGGCCCCTAGAAGAACTGCCTTGATGGTAGGTAGAAACCGGAAGGTGACCATATTAGGGGGAGCGTGTAGTTGCATGTACCCAGAACGACTCCATTGCGATCATCTGCGGGACGGCCCTCTATTGGAGAAACCATGGCAATGAGTTGATTGCAGGAGGAGGTCATGGGTACAAAAGGGAAGCAGCTACATCAGTAGGCCACTTTGCGCTGAACAAACGTAACCATAGGGCCAGCGCCTGTAGTTTGTTGTTTTATTCTGTGTTGCAGAGGAGAATTGATCACCCCGGAGCTGTCGCTACCAAGCCAGCAAGCACCCCAAAGCGCTTCACTGCACAGCACCACGTCTTTCACCACAGTCCCGGGAACAGAGCACGCACTATTTTGTGGACGGAGGACGTGGGACTGACCATCAGACTATTGTTTTAATAATTATTATTTTTGGGTCTGTAAGCCCTCCATGTACCCCCCCCCCCCCCAATACCATTGCTGGTAAAGGGGTGGATTCTTTTTGTTATTTATTATTAAAATACACAGACTGCTTTTGGGAGAAATACTGTATGGACATTATTTTCATTCACTGCACCACTTACACCTGACGACAGTTGTGAATATTATGATGCTGCTGTTCAGAGTTTTTTTCATGATAGTATCAGACGCTTTTTGGCAGGCTTGGTAGTCAGTGGAAAAGTAATTATCCTTGATCCAGGATTTCACTTGCAAGACTATAGTGAAACCCTTGACTGAAAGGATGAAATGGCAAATGCACTGAAGCTTGTTTAATAGGGATATTAAGTAAACTGCTGGTAAAAATCCCCATTTATCATCTTCAGTCCTAATTGGTTTCCGGTTCCTGTCTGCATGAGGTATTTTCAATTGAAATTGTCTTTTTTTTTTTTTTTTTTTCTGGAGTCCAAACATTGCAAATGTTGTAATCAACCACACTGATTCAAGCTTATATGGACAGAGGATAAACTTGGAGCCAAAATATTCAGTTCATTCAATGTGCAATTAATGTTCATTAAAACCTTAAGGATGAAATATAGCGAGGTTACTAATACATCATTCCTCTTCTTGATTACAGAGAATCTTTCAAAGCCCCTGTTTGGTCTAAGCATTTTTAAAATCTTTTATTCAGATTAGGCAAGCTTAGGATAACCAATGGCATGGCGTAAATTTGCTTTAACATTTTTTTTTTTTTTTTTTTTTTTTTCACAAAACTACCTGTACTTATATATTTGGTCATCAAAATCAAAATTAAAAAACAAATCCAAGACAAAATTATGCTGGTAAACTATTTAGAAAAATACTAGTTAATAATAATGAATTCAAAAGCACACCACATACACATGGAATCGAAGAAAACAGGTCTTTTCTATTTTTTATTGTATTTAGTATGTTTCCTACTTATTGTAAGGGCTGTCTATTATTCTAGCTATTTCAGACGGTCTACATGTTCTTCCAAGTTTCAGAAAGTAAAAAAGAACTACTATAGGTTCATGATGTACAGTCTAAGGCCAGTATATTTTTGTTGAGTAACAGTATAATAGAACGTTGTTAGCAACAAGCAACAAGTTGCTGAAAATAGAAATGTGCCCTTTTTCTGTTAAGTTATGCAAACCTTTTTGTTGAACACTAAAGTTGGACTTGCCATCTGACCAATAGGAGGCTTTGAAGTGTCACATGACAGATAACAGTCATTCTTAATGAACTGAGAACTGAAATGGTTACTTAATAAAATATTAAGTTGTGTGTTGATATTAAACCTGTGTTTGAGTAGGTTAATATAGTTTGCCAGCACAGAATGCAAGGGCTCCATGGTTCCAGCATGACCAGACAAAGATGGCCTTAAAACAGTATTTACCACAATTATTTTCACAAGTTAATACACTTGCCTATAAAAGATATGCAGTATCAACAGTAAAGTGAAATTTATTAAATTAGAAAGTTGTACCACTTTTTGATCTGTGTATTTTAAACGGATGTTGTTATGGCCACAGTGTAATAATGTTTAATGCATATTTAAAGACAGGGATTTTAAAAGGATATAGCATAAGTCCATTTAGTTAATAAAACACCTCTGTCTTCAACACAGTTCAAGTGTTAAACTGACATACATGTTATCATACAGATCTTACACAAACAATGCAGTACATTAATGAAAAAGATGTGCAACATAAAGTTAAAGTTTAATTACCAGCAACACAAAAAACAGTTACCCGTAATTAGATTTTATATTGATTTAGTCATTAGGATATCTACATACACAGAGTTCCACATCTACGTTCTGTTTATCTTCTATGAACACAGGGGTTCATACTACTATAATTTTCTTGAAACCTACAGAAGCACATTTGATTTTTTTTTGCACTAGCAAATACAACAGATGTAAACATCTACGCTTTACCATCACCACATGAACAAAAGACGTGTTTATAAAACTGCAATGGGAAACCAACAGCATTCTGAAAAAAGGGGAATTGATTCAGTTAAACAGATTTCAGTTCTGTTGCAAACAAACCATAATGCATTGGCTTTGTGAAAAAAAGATACTCCACACCCACTCGTTTCAGCCATATGTAAAAAGACCCAAAGTTAATTTAAGCACTTAGAAGTACCTGGTTGTTAGTTCTGTAACATCATTTTCATTTGTTTGAATGAGATACTGCTATTGTGAATTTTTAGCTTGTGTTATTGCAAATCTGTTTAACTTTCAATCATGTATTTGTTTTTTATTTAAGTGGGAACCAAATCATTGATAGGAATCTACATTGCTGATTCCACTTGTTGATGCCTTGTTCCTTCTCATTCACTGGAGTTTTAAATTATATCTGATTCACTTGGCCCTGGTATGAGATGTAGCATCTGGAGGCCTTTCATTGACGTGCCCTGAGCAATCTATAGGTTTTCACAAGAAACAAAAGGCATCTAAAAGCCAAGGCTGAGGAGAGAAGGCTTCTGTTCAAGGATAAACATCAAGCAAAGCAAAGTCCATCTGCTTGCTGGATTCAGGAATCTCTTTCTGTATTCTCCCCTGAGATACAATATATTTTCCTTTGACTGATTGTGCCACTTTTTTTTTTTTTTTACCAGTGAGTTACTAATACTTTTATTGGTATCAATTTAATGGCAAGCTTTTGTGTTTAATTCTTGCATTTGTTATTTTCTGCTATTTATTTTCAGTTTTAATATTTGTACACTGTTGTCATACTGAGAATATATATATATATATATATATATATATATATATATATATATATATATATATATATATATATATATATATATATACACTACCATCAAAAGTTTTAGAACACCCCCATTTTTCCAGTTTTTATTGAAATTTAAGCAGTTCAAGTCCAGTGAATAAACTGAAATGGTACAAAGGTAAGTGGTAAACTGCCAGAGGTTAAAAAAAAAAAAAGTTTAGGCTACCAAAAACTGAAAAATAATGTACATTTCAGAGTTATACAAAAAGGCTTTTTTCAGGGAACAAGTAATGGGTTAACAACTTACTGCTGTTCTGCAGCAATGGAACTAAATTAAGCCTTGAAAGTTGATGCTAACAATTCCTACAGGTGTCCCAACTTTTGTTGATTACTTACAAACCCTTTGTCTGTATAAAAGCAGTGTTGGAACAGAGTGTGTTAATACACCCTCTTAAGCATTATTTGGACAGTATTGTACTGCAGGAAGTAGTATATTGCTATCATAATGGCGAGAAAAAGGCAATTAACAAAGGAAGACAGACAGACCATTATAACTCTTAAAAGTGTAGGTCTTTCTTTAGAGAAATTGCAAAGAAAGCCAAGGTGTCAGCGAGTACAGTTTCCTACACCATCAAAAGACACTTGGACACTGGAGGAAACTCTGACAGGAAGAGGTCTGGCAGACCCAAAGCCACAACAGAATCAGAAGACACGTTGCTGAGAGTCAACAGCTTGCGTGATAGGCGGCTCACAGGACAACAGCTTCAAGCACAGCTTAACACTGGTCGAAGTAAGCAAGTCTCAGTTTCAACTGTGAAGAGAAGACTTCGAGCTGCAGGTTTGACAGGTCGAGTGGCAGTAAGAAAGCCATTTCTGACATGGCAAAATAAGAAAAAGAGGCTTGCCTGAGCCATGAAGCACCGCCAGCGGACTACTGAAGACTGGAAGAAGGTCTTATGGACCGATTAATCAAAATTTGAAATCTTCGGTTCATCATGCAGGGATTTTGTACGCCGTCGAGTAGGCGAAAGGATGGTTCCTCGGTGTGTGACACCAACTGTCAAACATGGAGGAGGAAACGTGATGGTCTGGGGCTCTTTTGCTGGATCCAGAGTCGGCAAACCAAACCAAACCAAAACGGCTACCACAGCATTTTGCAGCGCCATGCAATACCCTCTGGTATATGCCTAGTTGGTCAGGGGTTCATCCTACAGTAAGATAATGACCCAAAACATACCTCCAGGCAGTGTCAGAACTATCTTAGAAGAAAAGAACAAGACGGTAGGCTTCAAATCATGAAATGGCCAACACAGTCTCCAGACTTAAACCCCATCGAGCTGGTTTGGGATGAACTGGACAGAAGGGTGAAAGCAAAGCAACTTACAAGTGCAACACATTTGTGGGAACTTCTGCAACAGTGTTGGGAAGAACTTTCCGAACAATATTTGATTTCCATTGCAGAAAGAATGCCAAAAGTGTGTTTGGCTGTTATATCTGCAAAGGTGGCTACTTTGATGAGTGAAAAATTTAGATTAAATTTTGTTAAACAAAATAATTCCATGATTTCTTTTTTATCTCCAATTGTTTATTTATTCTATGTTTTAATTTCAGAGTACATTGAGACATTAAACTGCGTAAATTTCAATAAAAACTGGAAAAATTAAGGTGTTCTTTTGACCGGTAGTGTGTGTGTGTGTGTGTGTGTGTGTGTGTGTGTGTGTGTGTGTGTGTATATATATATATATATATATATATATATATATATATATATATACAGTGCCTTGCAAAAGTATTCAGACCCCTGACCAATTCTCTCATATTACTGAATTACAAATGGTACATTGAAATTTCGTTCTGTTTGATATTTTATTTTTAAACACTGAAACTCAAAATCAATTATTGTAAGGTGACATAGGTTTTATGTTGGGAAATATTTTCAGTAAAAATAAAAAACTGAAGTATCTTCCTTACATAAGTATTCAACCCCCACACATTAATATTTGATTGAGTCTTTTGAGGTAAGTATGTACCAGCTTTGCACACAGTGTCGGAGCGATTTTGGCCCATTCTTCTTGGCAGATTTGCTCCAGGTTGTTCAGGTTGGTTGGACGATGCTTGTGGACCGCAGTTTTTAAATAATGGGATTGAGATCAGGACTTTGACTGGGCCACTGTAGGACATTCACCTTTTTGTTCTTGAGCCACTCCAATGTTGCTTTGGCCTTGTGCTTGGGATCATTGTCCTGCTGAAAGGTGAATTTCCTCCCAAGCTTCAGTTTTTTAGCGGACTGAAGCAGATTCTCTTGCAGTATTTTCCTGTATTGCTCCATCCGTTCTTCCTTCAATGGTAACAAGATGCCCAGTCCCTGCTGATGAGAAGTATCCCCACAGCATGATGCTGCCACCACCATACTTCACTGTAGCGATGGTGTGTCTTGAGGCATGGACAGTGTTAGGTTTGCGCCACACATGGAGCTTTTTGGCCAAAACTCAAAGAGCTATCTTGGTCTCATCTGACCACAAAACCTTTTCCCACATCGCAGCTGGGTTACTCTCATGCTTTCTGGCAAACACCAGAAGTGCTTTAGTAAGTACTTTTAGTACTTTTTGAGTAACGGCTTCTTTCTTGCCACCCTCCCATACAAGCCAGTGTTATGCAGAGCTCTTGATATGGTTGACTGGTGCACCATTACTCCACTCCCAGCCACTGAACTCTGTAGCTCGTTTAAAGTGATTGTTGGCCTCTCTGTGGATCCTCTCAAAAGTCTCCTTCTTGTCTGAGCGCTGAGTTTTGAGGGACGGCCTTTTCTTGGCAGTGCCTGGGTGGTGTGATGCAGCTTCCACTTCCTGATTATTGATCCAATTGTGCTCACTGGGATATCCAAACACTTGGATATTATTTTGTACACTTTCTCTAAATACTATTCTATATATATAAAGAAGTAAATACCCATTAAAACATATTCAAGTATTAATCAAAAACAAAGTACCATAATTCTATTGATATAACATGTATGTTGTGTATTGCACCCAGTGTAGTACACATATTTTCTTGATTTGAAATCAACACGTTAATACACTGATTTATTGAATACTGATAAATAATTCTAAAAAGCAATTACGAGTAACATCACACCACCGATACCTTGTATAATGCGCACACCTTGTATAACACACACCCACTGTATTAAACCTACAAAGAGGTAAAGCAAAGAATAGCCATACTTTAAACTGAGTTTATAGATGCTGCACAATCAGTGTTTCAATTAAGCATAAACTGTTCAATTGTTATAAACAGTTGTATTTTTTTCTCAAACATAAATCAAGTCTTGACTGTACCTTTTTTGCTGACAGCTGCAAGAAAATGGGTTTGTATTTAAACTTCACTCAAATAAGGCAATGCTTCAAAAATGTGTAAAAGGGTGCACATAACATTCTTAAAATTACAGTAAGCTCAGTAGAAATGCTTTTTTTAAAAAATCTTAACACTAGCACCGATAGTGTCTTTTGAATGGCTTTTGCAATTTAAATTTAAATATTTCTGCATATGTGAATATCTCGTGCATGTCTGTTCTTCAGTGTTACTAAATACTTGAATTAAATACCCATGTGGTGTTTCAGCTGCAGAATCGTAAAAATTAATAAGTTATAAGCACTTGCTTCTTCAGCCGCCAGACCCGCAGTTTATGTGGCATTTTGAAATCAATCAATCAACAATTTAGTCTAGGATTTGTAAAAAAAATCAAAGTCATTGTGAAAGAACGTATTATATACTCCCATCGGGTGCTGAAACACTAATGAAAGTCATTCTACACATCATATATTATTATTATTATTATTATTATTATTATTATTATTATTATTATTGAATCACAATACAATGTGATATAGCTAAGCCACTTTTTTCTTGTCTGCCTGTCCTCTGAATAGAGTTACCGCTAACAGCTCAAGCCGTGCGAGCCCCCTGCACTCCACTACACACCTCAAGCAGAACGACTGTGCCACCCTGAGTGTGTATAGGTGTAAAAAAAATAAAAAGAAGTTATTCTAAGATCTCTGCACAAATCAGTGACCATCGGGTTTGATACTAAACGAAAGCTAGAGACTGTTGATTTTACAATGCAATAAAGTATGGTGTGGATATACTGGATCAAATGGCACAGCTGAATTCTGTTAAAGGTGGTACTCGTAGGTGGCCTGTAGCTGTTTTTATAATGTTTTGGACCTGGCAGCCATCAACGCTTTGGTTTTGTACAAGGAGTGCACCGACAATATAATCACTCAAAGGGACTTCATTTTGCAGCTAGCCCTGGAGCTACGGCTGAAACATTTTGATAAAAGACATGAAAGCCGGCTGGCAAATGCCCCTCAACCTTCAGTCAGCGCTGTGCCCACTGGCACATGGAATAAAAGACAATGCCAGGTTGCTAAATGCAATAAAAACAGAATTTTTGATGTCTGCACCTGTTGTGAAAAGGCAGACTGTGGCAAATTCACTGGTACAGTTGAAAAGCGTGTTTTCTGCGTAGATTGTACTGAGAAAGCTGTAATAGAACTCATAAACTCAAAGTTGTAATAGAACAGACAGATAGAACCTTTGAAATCTGTTTCACTCAAAGCACTTTCAGGTTGCATAAATTTTTGTTTAATGCTATTTTTATAAGTAGTTATGTTTTATAATTGTATATGTGCATACAGCTTTCTACACTTGTTTACACAGAAGTTTATTGCGTAAAGTCTATTTTATTACAGTTTTTCATTTTTATGTGTATGTGCTCTTTTTTTCAATGCAAATACGAAGTTTCTGCTCTGAAAATGTTATGTATGATGTTCATAAATAAAAATATTAAGCTGTATCAGATTGTTTGTTTTTCAATTTCATATCGAGGCCGTTTTAAAATGGAGCCGCACATTATGGGGGTGCGGCGTTTGTATGTAGTCTGAAATCCTGCCGGTTCCAGTGTTAATCAATTGCTTTATCAGTTTCTTAAAGTTCTACCTCAGAAGTTTTGTTTAAAAGAGTGTAAACCAAATCACCTTTCTTGCATCTTCTGGAGCTTTAGTAACATTATTTCTGGTCACACAAACACAATCTACATTTTCAGTTTCATGCTCTGAATCTAGATTGTGGTCATTAAGTATTGCTTTAGAACCCAGGTGATTTGGAAAAGTCAAAGTTCTGCAATGCCAAAGGGGCATAGCAAAACCAAGACAAACATACGATTTCTGAATTTATCAATGAACTCCAAGCTGAGGGGGTTGCTGTGAAGGTATCATATTTTGACTTTGACTTAACATATAGAAGACAACATTGTTTTTACTTTTCGTACAAGGAAAACAAACACATACTCATACCTTAAAGTGGATTTACCTTGCCTTATACCAAATTTTATAGATGCCTGAACTGTACACTATATCTCTTGATACAAACTGCTTGTTGTGAGTCTGAGCTAGTGTATATACTGTACATTATCAGTTCAATAATGACTTAATTAGGTTTTAAAAACAGCATGACAACCCATTCTCTACAGCAGCCATTCTTTTAATATGGGCTATGTATTTAAGTCCATTGCAGAGAATACTGCATTCTAATGTTTGGCTAAAAAACTTGACAGCACTACCTGACATGGGCATTAAATCATTGCCCCAAGGAATCCTCCATCTATCCATTCCTGATGGAAAGACTGTCATCTCTTCCAGCACATTACCTATCACTTTTGACAAGATTGGATCAAAATTAGTCATTGTATTTAGATGTAAATTGGAGGCATTCAGGAATAATAATGAGCACCGAAATATATGTCTGTGTCACTGACATGGCAACATCTTGATACTGACTCACACATAATTTCTAGGTTTATTATCAGTAATTGTATGCAGAGTTTGTATCATACGGGGGAGGGGGGTTGGAGTTGGGTGGTACATTGGGGAAGGCATATTTAACTCAACAGTAGCAGAAGAGAAAAAGGGAAAATGGAGGTGAAAACTACAAACAGTGTGTTCTGTTGCCCCAAACATAAAGGCATTTACATGTATAATGTGATAGGCTGAGCTGGCTATCTCTAAGGTAAAATAGAGTTAGTCAAGGTGGCATTTGGTTTGTTTGCGATTCTAGAAACTGTACCCCTACTGTTAATCCAAAACTGGTCTAAATTTTCCTTGCCTTCTCCTGCAGCTAGAAGAGTTTGTTGTGCAGCTGGCTTCAAGACTGGTGTGAATATACCATTTATTATATATACATTTTTTTTCTAGGTTCATCTTGGGCAAAGGAGTTGTTTTCAGGTCTGCTTCACTGATGAACCTCCTCCTGGCTGGTTCACCAAAAATATGTTACATTTCTGCTAATGCAAGAGATGTCCACAGGGTAGCAATAATTATAAAAAAGGACAAACATTTGTCTAAAATGACTTTTGTGTATACATATTCTATTCATAATTTGTTAATCTCCACCACGAAAAGACAGGTGTCCCATATATATATATATATATATATATATATATATATATATATATATATATATATATATATATATATATACACACACACACACACACACACACACACAGTGCCTTGCAAAAGTATTCAGACCCCTGACCAATTCTCTCATATTACTGAATTACAAATGGTACAATGAAATTTCGTTCTGTTCGGTATTTTATTTTAAAACACTTAAACTCAATATTAATTATTGTAAGGTGACATTGGTTTTATGTTGGAAAATATTTTTAAGAAAAATAAAAAACTGAAATATCTTGCTTGCATAAGTATATAACCCCTATGCTGTGGAAGCTCCCAGTTTGCACCGATGAAAGAAATTGCCCTAACGAGGACACAATTACCTTACCATTGGCCTCCACCTGTGAACTATTAAAGTTGCCCTCACATTTTCTGGATAAAAACCCCACTGTTGAAGGATCATTGGTAAGGCTGTGAATCTAAAGGAAAATGAAGACTAAAGAGCATTCTACAGAAGTTAGAGATAACGTAATACAAATGCATAGATTAGGGAAAGGGTACAAAATAATATCCAAGTGTTTGGATATCCCGGTGAGCACAGTTGGATCAATAATCAGGAAGTGGAAGCTGCATCACGAGATATTTCAGTTTTTTATTTTTCTTAAAAATATTTCCCAACATTAAACCAATGTCACCTTACAATAATTGATTTTGAGTTTAAGTGTTTTAAAATAAAATATCGAACAGAACGAAATTTCAATGTACCATTTGTAATTCAGTAATATAAGAGAATTGGTCAGGGGTCTGAATACTTTTGCAAGGCACTGTATATATATATATATATATATATATATATATATATATATATATATATATATATATATATATATATATATATATATAAAAACTATTTACATCAATCTTCTTCCAATGTCGGACCCTGTCTGACATCATCAAAAAGACGTAAAGCACAGGTCTGTAGTCATTTTTTTCTCTGGAAAAAGCCAAGAAAACCTTTCAATGGCCGAATGAGACTGATAGGAGCGGAAGGAAGCCGAATAAAGGGCGTATCTGATGCCCCATGCAGCTCAGAGATAACACGAACATAAACAAAGAAGATAGCTGCTTATGCAGCCAGCACTCAAAGAATATCACAGACATTTGCAGAGCTTATTGAGATGTTGTATAAATAAAATAATGACTTGGATCGCATTATTGAGGAGTTTGGTGATAAAACGAGTGATCAGGAAAGGATTTATCAGTATGCATGTCTATAAAGAGGAATTGTTTATTGTGTTGCACACTGTATAATTCTTAAGATGGCATCTCTGTCATACACATACCACCATTCACATACGGAATCACACATCCTGTCAAGAGCAAGCACGACACAACACTCCACGGCATCAGGCAACATGTGACCAATCAGCCACAACAGCATTGAACATTGCTTGGTGTGTCGAAAAATACAGGGGTCTGATCAGCATTTCCAATCTGTCCAAGCTGGTACTGTTTGTTAGAAATGCTGAAATTGGAAATGTTTCTCTTAAAATTCCTCAGAAAGCTTGTTTTGTTTTTTCTCAGCAGTGTCACGTTGCTGCTTGTGTATTCGGGCAGACACATTTGTTGTCTTTTCTCGGCATTCAGTAACATTGTTGTTTTAGTATTCAGGTAGCTACGTCTTTTGTTGCCGATTTTAATACACGCAACACTATACTGTACTTGAATTTAAGACGTAGGCTATGGATTGTATATCTCCCCTTACCATATCCGTAGAGATATACAGACTGGCATTTACCACCTGGGTGCACTTTCTATTTACATATTTTATGCCTATTTCCTGTATCAAAACTAATAATACATCGAATCAAAAATAATAAAATATATACAGTCAAACCTGCTCATGCAACCACCTTTATTTAGTGACCACCTGGTCTAAGTGACCATTTTAAATTCCTCCCAATGATTATTTGTGCTTTGTTTAATTGTTTAACTGTATTAACCACAATTTTGTTATCCAGCAACGGACTCAAACCTGTATTAAGCACCCTTACACAGGGCTATTATAAGAAAAATATGTTTTTAAATGTTACATCCTAAATTCAAAGGAATACGGTAACCATTTTAGAGGTCTTTATCTGTAATCAATAAAACAACAGCACTCTCTTTTAAAGAAAATGTGGAGAAACAAAATGTCCTCCCTAGATGACAGAATTAAAGTTATTAAACTTGTAAAGACAGTAAGTGCCAGAAAAACTGCTGAAAAATTTGGCACTAGAAAGACAGATACAGCATTTTGAAATGGAAAGAACTAGGGCTTGAAGCTTTAGGCTTTTATTTTTCATGTGACCGTGTTTTGAGCTGATTCAATATCTTAATTAAACTGTTAATTACTAAATAGAGTTGCTTGTTTTTACCTTGATGTCCTGATTGACTTGTTGATTCTGTTTCACTTTCTTCATTATTCGTGCACAAGAGCAAGCAATGACATTAATCACTTCCACCAGATGCTACTGTAACTTGCATTTCGTTCTCGCACTTGCCTGGGAATTAGGTAGCTTCCAATGTGTCCGTTTTGTGTTGTGTTGTCGTTAATTTAACAGAATGTTCTCATAATTAGGATGTAGTGGCGTAAGACTTAAAGGCAAACCGTTAAAAGGAAAATAAACACAGAAAAATTCAAGCCATACTTATAAGAGTAAGAAAACAGTGTGCCTGCATTGGAAAAAGATCTTATCCTTATACTGACATTGGTTTCAGGATGCAATGAATCAGCATGTACCTGAAAGGCAGACACAGGCATTGAAATTTGCAAAGGATTTAAAACATTGTGTGACCTGAGACAGGCAAGCATTCATTACTTTCATATTTTGTAAATGCATTATCTAAATGAATGTTATCAAATTACATACTTCATTTTGTTTGTATTACATCTGCTGGCTTTTACAGTGTATGAAAGACATACATAATTACAGAAAAGCATGTCAGAGATAAATAGAAAATTCATAAGTAATGGACTCGCTTTTAAGAGACCACCTGTGTCAAGAGGCCACTTGAGTGATCTCTTAATACAGGTTTGACTGTAGTTACAATTAGAGGTGGTGTTGCTACAGCCATTTGTTTACAGTGTAAGGTCAGAGGGCGGGTCATAGAGTGCTTTCTGAGGATTAGCTCACCCTGACTTCTCCCGAAGCCTCTTCTCTCACACTGCTGCCATCTAGCAGCCATAGGCTGTATCACCTACCTCACGAGTACTGCAGTGTTCAGTTTCCCCAGACTGTGAGACACACTTTTACAATCTACTCATTTCCCATCCTGTCTCTAATCAGAGGTGCTGAAAATGTCACTACTCAAAAATCTTTGCATTATTTTATTAGATTTTTTACTTTTTATTTTTTACATATTCCAAGTTGTCGTCTCATTCCAGTATTTGTTTTTGTCAGTCCCTAGTGACCTACAGTTGCACCAACATTATAAGGTTTCTGTGTTTCTGGCAGTTTGTCTAAAATTTATATGTCAACTTTGGAAAATTATTTTATTATCTATACTATTTGAGAAGTCAACTATTGCATTTTTATATGGGATCCAGTTAAAAGCCAGTTATAAGGTATGACATAACCCATCTCATTTAGATTAAATGTGATGGTATGATCTAGGGGCACACACTAGGATACATGTTTTGCAGAATGGAAGCAGGTTCAAAAGATTATGCAGTACAACAACATTTTGATTCCTAAAGTGATATGAAGTGAGAACCAAAAGACACTGTATAATTCACAGCTAAAACAACATCTGGTTGATAACTTATACGTCATAATAAGCTTGGCCCAACACATGTTATAGGCTAGACCTGCATCATTGATAATTAAGAACAGACAGGACTTCACAAGTATGGATGCAATGTCTTCACAGCTCATTTGATTTAAAAATATAACTACTTCAACTCTTATATAAATACATCAGTTTTTTTTTTTTTTTCAACTGTTAAATGCAATAAAATTTAAACCTAGTGCCTGTGCTATTGTTT
Source organism: Polyodon spathula (assembly GCF_017654505.1). NCBI lineage: Eukaryota > Metazoa > Chordata > Actinopteri > Acipenseriformes > Polyodontidae > Polyodon > Polyodon spathula. The sequence continues at coordinate 22,681,566 of NC_054542.1, forward strand.
TCCAGTATGACTAAATTCATTCATTGACAAAATCCAGTCAGTTCCTTTAACTGCAGAATTCCTCTCACTTACAATGATCAAAAAGAACAGAGGCGCAGGACTGTTATGCCAAGGACACCTTCAGTAAGAGTCCAGAGAACACATAGAAATGACATGACAGCCACTAAGAATGTAATGTGTGACTTAAAAAGCCAACTGAAGGGCGCATGTCAGACAAAAATCACAAAGAAAAGTGAAATCTTCATAATGTTCTGTGTAGAATCATAGACACAACAAATAGTCAAATAGTTTTCAATATTTAACATACATTATTCTATCCATATCATGTAATTTATCTCATATAAATCCATATTCATTATCAAATGTATTGTATGGTAACAAGACACTAACAAAGTAATAATTAAATACTGTTTATCTCACCTCCTCTAACTAAACTCAGCTTCTAAAAAAGCTTTTCAATATAATGACAATGGTTCTGGACTAAGAGTCAATGATAGCACAAGAGGAGCCACAGTAGTATGAGTTATTGGTTCAACAATGGTAACACTTTTATTTTTTGAAATGCCACAACAATGTGAACACAATTAATGTAATGGTACACTATCAGTAGTGCTACCGTGTCAGGACCACTGTGCATGTTTTGTTTCAAATCTGCTTAGGTGTCCTTACTGTAATACACTGGTATTATAATGGTATCTGTTATATTTTCTAAACTTTTCTGTAAGGATACGCTCTATATTTACAATAAAACAATGTTTCATAATTGTAATAACACTAGAACGACCGTGTTTATACACATACCTAGAAAACCATGAGCAGTCAATTTGACCAGCGTATTAAAAACAACATAAATATTATAATGAAAGGACACTTACCGCAGACTGTCTTTGGGCATTTGGCACAGCTATCAACAGTAACCCAGGCTTCTGCACCAAAGGCTCCACGGTCATATACTATTGCAATGAAAGCTTCTAATTCCTCCAACGGCATTGACCAGGGATCATCTTATAGTTGTCGGTGGGCTTCTGCTTCAATGCAACGTTGTATTTAGTGAAGAGTATGCATGTCAATCAATAGGCAAAAAGCACTCAATGTGCTTTCATCAATATTGCGTTTTGCATACGTCGTGGGCCCTGGAACTTCCCTCAAAATATTATGTTCAACCCTTCTACCTGCATCTTCAACATCAGGATTCATAGTGTTCCAAACAGTGCCATCATTACCAGCCTTGAGTGCCAGGTGGTGCGGGTGCGACCGCTGGAGATGCGACTGTCTCAGGTGAATAAAGTAGCAGCTGGATCAGGTGCAGGGGCTGATGCAGATGACGTGGCTGGCATCCCTGCAGAGGATGCCACAGGATTGCTTCTTCTCCCACGGGATCTCCTGCACCATCTTTGCTTCTTCTCCTTCACTGGCATCCTCCTCACTGTCACTGCTGCTGTAAGATTTATCTTCACAAACCCAGTCTGCTTCAGAGCCAGATTCATCATTGTTCGTCTCTGCCATTGTTTGGTAAACTTTGTAGTATTTCCAAACACTACTTTGCTGTCTTGTGTCTTCCACAATCCATTTTCAGTGTGTATTGGGGTATGTGGCAGGCTGGCTTGTGGTGGCGTTAGGCCAGGAAGAAATATATAAAAAAAAGCAGGACTGCGGGACAAAACTGCTCTGCTGCGCGTGTATTTTTGTTAAATAAAATAATGTAACGAAATAAAGGCTTTCAAAATACAGACAAACAAGCACAAGGGCCTCCTTGCTTGTATAGTTTGTGGCTGGAGCCCAGTTAACCAGTAATTAACAATTACATAATTAAGGCTCCTTAATTCTCCCACATTCTCTCACATGTATTTAGCCAGGGAGGAATTTTATCCCCTCCCTGCCAATTCAAACCAAACAATATTAAATAGCGGACAGCTTTCAACCACCCTCATATAAACAAACACAGTATAATATTTACAAAAAACAAACATGAACAACATCAAAAATAATAACAATACAGTGCACGTATATCTAGGGGCGGGACACCCCATCACAGGTCAGAGGAGACAGCCGGGCGACATGAGCTGTCAGGCTTTTCGATGGGCTATCAGGAGGCTCGCTGAAACAATAGAAATGTCAGAAGACCACTCACTTGAGGACTGCAGACTGGCATAATCAAACTTCAATACATGGTGGAAAGTCCCGACTGATAAATACAAATAATACTGCAGCATTTCATTGTTATAATATGTTTTGTATGTATTGGACAATTTGACTGCTACTGGTTGGAATAGGTATGACAGTATTTTATCTCCCTAATTTTTGTAGCTAAGCGATTCTTTCGTTGTCAGGGTAATTAGAACGTATGTTTAGGAAAAGTCAGGAAAGCACAGCTCTGTATCTTACACACACGCACCGCAATTTCAATTTCAATTCCAATAACGGTCAAAATTACTGCCTTGGTTGTTCTAGTGATAATTCCCTCTATCCTTGTGGGTTATGCCACCTGTGCTCTCAGGAAATAACCCTTGACTTTGTTTTGTATTGTTAACTAAGTAAGGGGACATTACATACTAATGGCAAAGGACCAATGGGGTGGATATTATTGCTTAAATCATTTTTTAGCCTTCTAGTAAACAAGTATTCCTAAACCAGTCTGTAAAAATGCACAAAACAATATGGTACTATATATTATATGTAATGAAACCAGAATATTCTATATAGTTTAATAAATACACTGCAGTGTGTGAGGTGTACTTATTGCAATCACACAGCTCAGTATGATCTCAAAAAATTGTATTTAATGTAACTCACTGTTGCATAATCGAGGATTTATCGTCTACACATCTTTGATCTGTGAAAACATTTTCTGAAGGGATAATCCATTTTCATCATGCCTTCTGATCTTCTTCCATGTAATAATGTAAAATGAGTGTGTTTACAGGCTAAACGCTGGTTGTCGTGGCTGTAATGTGTCTCTGTGGGTTGTGATATCCTGGCACCGCAATCAGATACAGACTCAGTTATGCGTGTCGCAGCAGCCAGCACCAAATGGGTCACATCAGAAGAAGCGGAGGCAGCAGCAGCAGCAGCGCTGTTCTAAATCACAGCTGGCACAGTTTGTAGTGTGTACAGATACAGTTGTACATGAGCCAACCAAGTCTCAGGAGTAACCCATCTGGCTGTGCTGACTTTGAACAGAATGGGTTATGCACTAACCTGTGTGCTTTATAGCAATTCAAAAAACTATTCTCGTCAGGATTCAAATCCCAGGTATCTTTAATAATTAACATTGTATTGCACAGTGGTTCACACTCTTACACGGTGTTTCTGGAATCAGAAAAAAGAGCCTTACCAAGCCTTAGTAAGCAAATGTACAGTAGATACTTTTTCAAAGATTAATTAACAATATTGGAGCAACAGAACATGGAACCAGTTGCAGCAATTAAAGAATCCTGCAGCACTGTCTTGCATACAGTAAACCTTTACTTTTTTTAGTATTGAGTTTTTATTATATTATATAAAGCTTTACCTCAGATGGCCTATGTAAATGATAAAAGCAGGAAACAGAGTGTACTTGCTGATGTGAGCAAGTATATCCATTTTCTCCGCCTATTCCTTGCAAGAAAAATGAACTAAAATGGTCTTTAATTTCCTGCATCTTCATCAAAATGTATCTAATCATGAGGTGTTTCATGTAATGCCAAATATGCTAAATTGTACATAAAGTATAATAATGGATCAGTTTAATAATCGAAACAGCAGATGATTGCTTCCATAAAACATTGCAGTGGTGGCCGCAGCCGTATGCACGTCAGACAATGTGTGTTCCTTTGGTTTGCAAAATTTCATCTTAACAAGTGTGGACTCTCATTTCTCTTGTGCAATTACTTTAAGCAAAACAGACATTTTAGGGTTATAGAATTGTACTGTTTATTTAGTGAGAGCAATGAGCAAACGGAAGCAGATGTGTTTGGTTGAAGCTTCATAAAGCGCAAAAAAATCTTCTGATAATCCAGAATGTCAGAGGGAAAAAAAATAAGTAGAAATACCGAACTGAACACTGCATGATCTGAATTCTGCTGCTCTTCCACGATTGAGCACAGTAAGTACACATTTAAAGTTTCATTTGTATTTACATTCAAGTTAATAATACATTTTCCTAATCATTAACACATAATTGCCAAGTTGTGCCATTAGTTATGTTATTATTATTATTATTATTATATTATTATTATTATTATTATTATTATTAATCAGTAGTAGCCGTTTACAGCCCTATAGATTATATTAGAACTCCTAGAGTTTACAGTCTTATTATGTACAGCTGTAAGATTATAAGGTTTATTATGCAGCACACAGCACACAAACTGGCAGTTTAAGAAAAATGAAGACCAGATTTAAAAATGTTACTGATGAAAACAGAGACATGCTCGCTGAAAATCAGAAAAATGTTGCCACAAGAAAAAAGGCGGTGAGTGATATAAATGTAATAAAAGCATAACTGGAAGAAAACAGAGAAAACAGGAAAATTCATCAAATACAAGAACAGCAACTCGACAACATTATGGTATACTGGGTTGCACAGACAGGTATGTGACACAAGTATGAGACACAAATATTAAAAAGTTTAGTGGCAAAACGAAAGCATTAAAAAAACATGGGAAGGGAAATGGCTACATGTGTTATTTTTTCAAGCTTTTGTAAACAGCTACAACTAATTATAACAAATAAAGCCTGTAATTGTATCTCGAGCTTCTGGTTACATGGATACTCCATCTTCTGTCTCGTCATTTATTTTACCACAAGAGTTTATCTCTTATATTATTATTATTATTGTTATTGATGTTTTATTTTTTGAACTGCCTGTTTTGGATTGTCAGGATAGCAGTTTCATAGCTGTTTTCTAATAGAGTGTAGGTGCTGTGAAACTCAGGAAAGATCACAAATGCAGCACTCTGATTGGTTGAAACACTTTACAGCATGGTGATGCAGAGTTATCGGCATGAGAAGGGATGTTGGTGCGGTTCAGTTGTGCGTACCATGTTAAAGATTTCTGGGGGAGCTCCTGATCCTAACTGTATTGAAAAAGATCACGGGCCCAATTCACAGAATGTTTTTGTTGGCATTAGCACCATTTCTGTCTAAATATCACTGTTAATACCCTTCGTCAGCAAATGATCTAACCCATAAAGGTCAGTCTTTATGTTTGAATTAGTGTGCATTGTGAACTCATTTCTCATGTTAATTATATAATCTGTGCAATCCACAAAGGTGTAGGACACTTGTTAGCACCTTCTCAATGGAGTGATATTAAAACCAGGATAAATCAGTTTTTAAAAAATGAGGTATTAACCTCATTCTTATACACAGAAGTAGCATGAGGATATATACTGCTCTTTAGTTACATATGAGGCATCAGAGGCTGGAGAAATCCTGTCTGTGGTGTAGCCCCCACCCCCCCACCGGTCAAGGCTGGTCTGTGTCCTCAAAATAGTTTCCAGACACAGGAAACTCCAGTTCAGCTCTCTTGAGCACTTTTATTATTTACAAACCAAACGAACCAAACACAGGAACAAACAAAAGGTTTAAACAAAATGAATCATTTAAACAAAAACTCTTTGAAAAACTCATTGAAATTATACCCACGTTTCAGCTATCTGTGTTCTCTTCCACTCACTCTCTCTGTTCAGGACCAGAAAATCTCTTTCACTGAACCACACAACCCAAAACAAACATTTCCTTTGGCTTTTTTATGGCATGTTGGAATCTACTGCCAGGTGATCACATGCAATATCTGTTAAGGCAAAGGTTTTATCAGCAACTTTTACAGCATCTTTTAAAATGTGCTATTTTCTATTATAATCATTATAATTATAAAGTGTCACACCAAAATATTAAACATTCCTATGGAAGAACATCCTGTAGGAATCAAACAGAAGTTTTATATGCGACACAAACCAATACAATTTAAATATTTGGACCTGTCACATAAATTACCTACCAGTGAGAGATTAATTTTGTTTTGCTTCAACCAATGACCAAACAATTTATGGATTTGTTGATAAGCTACATAGGCTACACATAAGATGAAATATAAACTACATTGAGACACCCAGTGAAGATTTATTTAATTTCTATTTCATCAACGAGTGGGTAAGCCTGTAGGCACCAAAACTAAAATAGTTTAAACTTTGTATTACAGGAAGAGTTGCATGTTGTACACACAATGTATACATATGAATTGTATTACATACCTGTTTAAACAAATTTGGAGATACAGTACATACCATTAGTGATTGTCTGAGGACTGAATATCATATCTATTCCTATGATGCATTCCGTGTTCACAGTTGATTGAACTTTTATTTCTAGAGAGTTAAATAATTATCCAGAGGTAGTCCCTATTTTTTCTTTGTTTTTTTAGTTTTTTGTTTACTTGCAGTTCTTTTTTTTTTTTTTCTTTGACAACAGCATTTACTTTCTACAATGCTGACTTCCAAATGATGTATCTCCTTGACTGGTGGGGTTTTGTTCCTTGACTTCAAAATATAATTTTATAGTTATTAAAAATCTATTCAACAAAAAGCAATTCAGTTGTAGCAGCATGCATATTTTAATGAGAGCGTTCGAAAGCCAGACCAAGACAAAACTGCCCAGACACGTCTTGAAAACTATACCACACAATTACTCTAGTCTATATATTAAAAATAATCATCATTGTTTTTTTTTGTTTTTTTTTTTGTTTGTTTTTTGTGCCCCATCTAGGCAGTTTTGTCTTGTTATGGAAGCATTTGAATTTATTTAAAAAATATGACAATGTAGTTTACGACTATTCTTTTTATTATGTAGACTACAGAGACAAAGTAGTCATGTGGCATAAAGTGGTTAAAGAAAAGGGCTTGATACCAGGAGGTTCCTGGTTCAAATCCCAGCTTAGCCATTGACTCGCTGTGTGTGACCCTGAGCAGTCAGTTAACCACCTTGTGCTCCGCCCCTTGGAAGAGACGTAAAACCAGGTTCCTATTATAAGTGACTCTGCAGCAGCAGTTGTTGATGCATAGATCACACCCTAGTCTCTGTAAGTTTCTTTGGATAAAATTGTCTGCTAAATGACTAATTAATAATAATAATATACTAGTATGGCAAAAAAAAATTGAAAAATGTAGTATGAAATTGTAACCACTTAACTAATTCATGAATTGTTTGAATGCTGACGTCACAAAACAAACTGTTGCTTGAAAGTAACAGAAATATTAAAAAAGAAATCTGTTTTTAGTAACTCATATAACAAACTTATATTAGGACATGAATATGCCCCCTAGTTGAGCCATTTTTTAGCTAAACAAAGACTTTTTTAACAAAGCTGTATTATCTCGATGTGCCCATAGCCAGCTGTATTGGAGGTATTACACTTATTCATTTATTTGAAGGCGAGAATAACATTAAGAGTCCCACTATCATGGTAAAAAGGGTGTTCTTAACGCATATTAATTATTCATGAGAGCTGATCAAACACCACAGAAAAAAACGTGAATTACAGTAGAAGCAGAGAGTACAGTTTGGAGGAGTAATAATAATACACTTCATCTTAATTCCAGTTTTACCACTGGTACGTGAATCAGGCCCTACAGGGGGTATCAGTAAGTTAGTTCAAGAGGTCGTTTACTAAATAATTGATACAGACGGTAACTTTCAAGATGTCCTTTAATGACAGATCAGCTTGTCATAATCATTTGATTTGTAGATTTTTGGTTAAGTAGACTTACTTTATCATCTGTGTGTCTTAAACAAACTGGTTTAATGATCATTCAGTGATTTTACCAGTCCCCCTTTATCTCCATTCATGAGAAGGATTCTCAGCCCATGGGTGGCTATGCTTTGGCACAGCAGGAATGCTTACGATAATTCTGGCAGCACTTCCCTGTTCATTACTCAGCTATGGAATTGCATGTCATACAATTGGGTTAAAAAAGACTTATACATGCATTACCATCAAAAAATATGAAAACATTATACAAAAAAAAATGCTTGCATGTGTATTCATCTTTTAGGAGGTGAGGAGCTAATATTTACAAGAATATACAGTATTACAATATGTTAATCTCCAGCTTTGTGTAACAATAAGCAGTCAAGATATATTAAGTCATTTTTATGCTACACATTTTGGTTATTCCTGCTGTCAGGAGTTACAGATTTTGTTTTTTATGTAAAGTGAAAAAGAAATATCTGGTGCATATCAGTTGAAGCTATCAGGATTTCAAACAGCTGTACGGCTTTAAGGGAGATTATCAGGGCTAAGCGGCACTTTTTCTTTATCTGTGAGAAACTTTAATCGATTACAAATTTGCCAATTTAACACCTTTCAGCCTGGAGCTTCCCATGGTTGTAGGTTGTGGTTAATTCAAATGTAAGAGATGTCTACTGAGGGGAAATCTATGGCTCAAACAAACAAACAAAAAAATAGTACTCCTGTTTGCTATAAACAAAGGGAACATCACCAACTACATCTGTAGGTGTATTCAGAACAAAAAAGACTTAAAAATAATTGTGGGTAGAAGCCTTCATACTCTCCTGTTGCACCTGTGTGTTTGTGGCCTTACAAGTTTCCTCTTCAGCTAAATTTGACACTCTTGCAAGATGTGTGTACCTCCGAAACGTCAATTAGGAAGTGGAAGGAACCTCTCCTATTAGAGATAAACAGACAGCCAGTGATTTCTGGAATGACCCCAAGTATGCCCACAGCATTAAGATGGCATCACCATGCTGCAGGCACGTTTAAGGGCAGAATTCGAGGGAAGCAGAAGGCGTCTTTTTTGTGTCAAAACTTGCCCATTACCTATGTTAAACTGACTTTCCTGCAAACATGCTTAACATTTACCATGCTATATATATATATATATATATATATATATATATATATATATATATATATCCTTTGACTTCAGTGTGACTAGACCACATAGAATAAGTGTAGAAACAGGTTGTTTCCTGGTTGTTACCTGGAGTTTTAAAACAGGGTCCTTAACTAGCTACTCTGATTTTTTAGAATTGCATGGAAGGGTGGAAGGGTGTTGTGCAATTCACTAACACGGAGACAGGACTTCATTTGTAACGCCGCTCAGGCGCACTGATTTATTTCAACCCACAGAGGGCGCTGTTGTCCTTGGCTTGAGTACCGGCAATGGTAAACAAGACTAAGGTTATACCAGCACAGGTACACAGTCCACTGCAGGTGCACTCGCAGGTGCTCTGGAAATCACGGTCTGCCCAAGGATTCCCCAATCTTTATAATCTTTCTCTTTTCTTTTGGTTGTTTGTTTTTCCTTTCTCTTTTTAATTAATGATTTGTTTTGTTTTCTTTCTTTCGGTCCGATGGCAGAGCTTTTACCAGCTGGCTGGTTTGCTTCGTCTCCGAGGGGGCAGACCCGAGGGAACCCCAGAGCTTCATTTTATCGTTTATTTTTTTTAATGCCATGACTGACAGGCAGATATTGCAGAGCTGCTGCCCTCTCCCTGCAGCACTATGAATGCGCCGGAGAGTCAGCACAGATCTCCCCTGTTACAGACATGTAAAGATAGAAAGCTTCAAAAAGACATACATGGGAAATATTTTACATACTGCAGGTTTCTCTTGAAACAATTTAAGATCAACAACTCTGCCAATAAATTCAATCAAAGGGGAAACAGCCAAGGCTTACTTCTCATTAGCAAAATTATATCCTCAAGTCCCTTACTGTTTTGCTGTTGATCTTTTCATTTACTTAATTTTCACATTGACTAAGGTAAAGCCTGTTTATGTTGCCATATACCATCAGTTTTATGTAAGTAATTAGATTCCTTTTCACATTGACTCCCTTGCCTCTATTGTAGTAATCTAAACAGCCAATATGGCTACTAAATACCGCTGCCTTTAAGAATGTGCACCTGTTCTAACGCAGATTTCTTTCCACTATACTATTATGGTGTTTAGGGATGTTAGTAAGTACAGCTTGAGGTTGCAGTATATACATACCCTGCTGTTTAGATTAATAAAATAGACAATAAACAATAGAACTGCACATGACCCCACATGGTTTCTTTTTTCATTGCCAGTTAGTTTCCCCCCTCTCATGGATAGCTTGTGTGGTTCAGACCAAGAAATGAATGTACACAAGGAAGTATGTGCGAGCAAATGAAACACTGGCTGCACTCAAGATTTATTAAATAATAACACATTAAATAATAAACAAAACGGCTTGATGGCCAAAATAACCAAACACAAACAAACAGAATACAAATACCCTCAAAATGGTGGGAAAACAGGTAAGCAGCACGGATAGCAATTGCATTCCTCTCAGGTCTCCTCCCCCAGTGAAAGCTGTGTGCCCTTTATGTATGCAGCCATCTCCAGATCAACAAATCATTCAATTAAAATGGAGATGGCTACATGTGCACAAGTTTAATAAATCTGCGTGACTGTCAGCTAATTCAGTAATTATTTAGCTGATCAGCCACGCGTTCTCACAAGAGGTACTCAAACACACAAAACAATAACACATAATGGCGGACAGCATTTCCGCCCGTCCTACAATTAAACAATAATAAGAGTTTTTCGCTATCATATTTAATACATAAATCATAATAATACAACATGCATATATATATATATCTATATATATATATATATATATATATATATATATATATATATATATATATATATATATATATAGGGCACCCCGTCACACTCCCGTAGAAGGTACAGTTACGCTTCCTCACAAGAGAACTGAAGGTCACTGGGTGTCTTTCAATCCCACGACCAATCCAGAGTGGGAATCATTGTGCCACTAGCCTCTGGGAAACAAAGGCCAGTCATATATCTTTTCACTTGAGCTGCTGCGATGATTGTGGCCCGAAGAAGCGGCAAAGCCAACATAACACTCCCAGTGGAATCCCCAGGAAAGACATGCAATTTTTCAGGGCAGGGACGCAAACCTGCTGTCTCCTGACTGTATAATTCACACTGCATAGAACCCCACCCCCCGCTGTCGGGGGTTCCAAGTATGGGGGGTTCATGTTCTTGATCACACGACATGACTGTAACACAGAAAGTAAATTAATATAAAAAAGGCAAAAGCAAAAATCTAAAATGATTTTTTTGTAATGATATGAAACTAGTTTTCAATAGTTTCTTGCTAATTTGATTTATTATTCTCTGAAAATGTGCCTTTATATATTTTCAAATTCAGGCCATACTGTTGTGGTGGGAAAACAAAACGAATGGCAGCAGAACAACAAGGGACATGTGGAACTGCTGTTATGCAAATAAAATCAATTCATTTAAAAGCATTGGTTATTCCAGCACAATACATTTCCTTGAATACCCCTGGAACTGAGAACTTGGAAGGACAGGAGTCAACATTGCTTGGTTTTGACAGTCTGAGCTATTGTTAACAAGGCTGCATCAAGAGTGATTTTATGTCTTACAAACAAATCCTTTAACTCTTCTCAAAATGAGGGTTGTGTTTCCTTACTTCCTTGTTTGTTTTCTTTCTTTCTTTCTTTTTTTGTATAATGCCAGCATTTTTGATTTCAGTTACAAATATGATGTGTGATTGTACATCAACCTCTTTGCTGGTTCTGTGGTCTTTTCTCATCTTGTTCCACACTTCTCAGGCTTTTGTGGTTAAATTATGTATTAAGGTCAATGTCAAAACAGAAGATCTGTAATCTATAGGGAGCTCCCTTTTATTCATTATACAGTGAAGGCTGAACACAACTGTCAGGAAACTGTGGATGTGCTCAGCATGGAGGCTTGCTCCACAGTAGGACTCTACAAAGTCTCTCTCCCTTTTCTCCCAGGACAAAACCCTTGATAGATTTACCCAGCTAACCCATCTCACTTAAAAAGTTATCTTGTCTTTTTTTCAATCTGAAAGCTGTCAAGTATACCTATATAGTAGTGTCATAAATCAAAAGTAAAACATGTACACTGGAGACATGTAGATGCCATGTATTCACTTGTAGTTTGATATCTTCTAAAGTAAAATTGTGTCAGAATATAGGGGGCTGAGAGGAATGTTCTTTTCTTCCCCAAAAAGTATAAATGTTTCACGATGTTTGCTGTCATTCTTTTTTTTAAGCATTTTCTTTTGTTTAAAATAAATCTATTATTTGGGATTACTCTATTCTGTTCTTATTCTTGGTTTATCTGTAAGTCTTACCTTGTAGGATAATTAAAATGATTACGTTCACTAGTTACCATATAATACATTTGAGTTCAGTCCTTCAGTGACTAATATATTATTTTTTTCAAAACTCTACTTTAAATTCAACAAGACCAATCACCTCCAATTTACTTGTACTTTTAGCTTAATAATGTGTTCCTGTGGGATAGAATTTCATAAATATAATGTAAATCCAGGAAAGAAAAATCAGATCATTAGAAATTACCTGTTTTCTTCTGTATTTCAAAATGAGTCAGTTTTTACATCCATTGACCTTTCTATTTTCTTGACAGCTGTATAAAATTGCAAAACTGTTTTGCAATGTTCATTTACAAATGGATTTTGAGAAGCATTAAGAGATGTGACTACAGTGTCTGCTGGTTTTGTTTACTATACCCGGTTTGAAGACGTGATGGCTTTGCATATAATAACCTTCTCAATATTCAGTGTCAAATCCTAAATACCACTTAAGGTTTAGTGATTACTTGCATGATCCTAACTCTATGATCCTAACTCATCCTGTTTTAAGTTAGAGAATAATAGCCTATAGGGAAACTATTGTTTGAGAAGTAAAGCAATTTGTGAGCTACAACTGGTAGGGGATGCAAGTTTTTGGCTGACAGATTGTACAGAGATACGGAGGCAACACTAACATGCCACTCAGGCACACAGGATTTATTTACAGGAAATAAAAGAATGAAAAAAATATGTGACACTACCAGCAATGGTGGTGCATGCAGGACATACAAAAAGTGTAAAAAAAAACAAAAAAAAGGTAAAAGGAAACACTGTGCAAAATAAAACTCCAAACAAAAGATATTGTTACTATGGCGAACACTTCTCCGCTATCTAGAGGTCCCCACTGACACATACTCCTATACTTTTAAATGGGATTTTAAATCCCTAAAATGGTCCTTGTATGATTAAAACTGTGCCCGGTTCCAGACACAGTGGTCGGCAGTTTTGCTACAATCAATGAATAAACTCTGATCCCAGTTATGCTCACGGTGGTCGAAGGAGTTGGCTTCCTAAGCTTTGTTGTCTGGGTAGCATGGACAGTCCTGATCCTTGACTCATGGCCTTTCAGCCTCCCAAGGTGTGTTAGCAGGACAACTGTATATCTGATGACTGATTTTGCTAAATAATGGTAATACCTCAATAACGGTAAAAGCTGATACTGTTTGTCCAAGCTGATACTGTTTGTTAAAATGGAGACTAATAAAGAAATCCTGAAATTGTAACAGATTCTCTTCAAATTTCTCAGGAAGCCAATAACACTTCTTTGAAAAATGCCTGCCTGTATGTCATGGATGATTAGAGAGTAATGTTTTTGTTTGTCTTTTCTTGGGCAGTTAGTCACATTCCTGTTTGTGTACTTGAGCAGTCACGCCTTTTGTTGCTGATTTTAATACACGCATCACTATACACAAATTTAAGACGCAGGCCATTTTTGACAAGAAAAAGTGTTTAAAAGGTGCCTCAAATTCAAAAGTTATTTGTAGAATGGATGATTATCTAGTCATGGATAGATGTGGGATAACATGGGCATGAAATAGGGCCTTTTTAGTTATGACTCATACACAGCTTGAAAAAAAAACCAATATACAGTACAATTTTCCATGGCTAATAAATATGGTAATCAATAAAAACAGAAAACCTGTGAATTCTGTTTTTTTTTTTTTTTTAACAGTTAATGTTATTTCATAATCATGTTCATTATCAACATATTTGTTTTCTGATTTCACATAAAAACAACTAAAATATGGTATTGTTATTCTTGCATCAGTATTTTCAGGGATGCTGTGTACACAGAAATAAGGATGGGGTCTAAAATTAATTCTGTTTTTATTATCTGGTTGTAGCTACAGTGGGTTTTAACCCCAAGTGTAGACTTTTGAAAATAACTTTTGACTACTGGGCCTAATTAATGCCTCTTCACTGGCCTGAGCATCTAGACCCTATCAGAAATGTTACACTGGAGCTGATTCAACATGAGCTACATGCTAGGCAGGACCTGTAACTAATGAATACTAATTAATAATTATTACCAGCTCTATAGCACCATAATGTAGTTTAAACACATGTCCGAAGGTTTCATTGACAGGTCTTTGCTGCTTACATTTTTTAAATTATATTATTTTACACAAACATTCAAGAAATACATTGAAAAAAAACACATTAATTAAAAAACAAAGCACTAAAAGTTACTTCCTTAATTATCTATTTTAAAATAAATAAACAATGCATACTTGCATTCTTGTTGAAAAGTGTCATACTCTAGAGCTGGCCAAAAAAACTGTATTGACAGAAATTACATAAAAACTATGATACATTTACAGCTTACCTTTAATGTATTTTCATTTTAGACTGCAGATGTATCAAATATAATACAATAATACAGTTACAAATATTGAGCGAAACATTTTAATACAATTATGTTAATTTGGTGGCTTGTAAAATGTATACTTTCAAATAATAAAAACTATGGCTGAATCCACACAGTTTAGAAACTCTCTGTCAACACTTCTGTGACGTAGCACGCGTATAACACGTACATTTCTCACGCTATAGAAAGTGGGCGTCTAAAACATCGTACGACTTTAAAAGGTGAGTAAGTCGTCTTCTTATGCTGTACCTCTGACCAAAAACTATGCTTTTTTTGCATGGAAACATGTCAGAAAGCTATACCTTATGATGAGACTTCAGCAGTGAAAATCCTGTTTGTGACAAAACGTTGCACAACCTTCAACTATAACTAAAGGCAGTACCAAGAAATATTTTACTATCTGAGGTCTGCTGGAAGTAGCCCTGACAAACTTATTTGACCAAATAGGAAAACATTTGCATTGAATGGTTTAGAGACCTCTTCATTCAGCTTTTTTTTTTTTTTTTTTTTTTTTTTTTTTTTATGTGACACCATTTATTCAAAGTTTCAAATGATACCACTACAAAAATAAATGTAGCCCTTTGCAATAAATAAATAAACAAACAAAGCCCTTTGCAAAGCATAGATATTTTTCCACCCTTTACACTTTTGTTATCTTCTAGTTTGGAGATCACTTAGCCGATTGCTTTAAGCCTAGACTTTTCTGTCCCTTAACAATAAGATGCAATACACTGTATACTAGTCTTAAGTGGTATCTATCATGGGTGCCTACCAACGACCAGAAAGTCACATTTGTATACAAAAATGTGGTAAATTAACATAGCTGGGAATTCGTTGCCAGTGGTTTTATTATTGCTGCAGGCTACAGATAGCATCAGGCTTGACTGACCACCTAAAGTAAAATCTCATTTGTTTTAGAAGAACGAAAACATGAAAAAGAAAAAAAAAGTAGGTTCAGCGAGTTTGTAGAAAAAGAACAATACATTGTTCACCGTCAGCTTGCTGAAAGTCCTGGGTGGATTACCATCTATTGAGAAATATTTTGAACTCATATGGACTACCGGTAAACTGGATCCCCAATAAAAACACAATTATATATATATATATATATATATATATATATATATATTATATAATATATATATATATAATATAATATAACTTAACAACAGTCAACCCCTAGTTCATAGGACCTGCTCCTACAGCTCGACGCATCTTTACACACTGTGAGATCTCACCATGTGGTACGTCGGTAGAAGGTGTCAGCGCGTCCAGGAGAACGCACCTCCAGGGATTTTTTTTACAGGCAAGCCGTTCGGGGTCCCCAGCGACCGTGGAGGACACCTGTGGCTGACCTGCTCGAGCCGGAGGGGGGGCAGCGTCGCGGAGTCAGTTTAACCCGCGGTGGAAGATCCTCGAAGCCACGGTGCCAACCGTCATTATTAAACTTATACGATAAGAAAAATCCGTTCAGGCAGATTAGTCTAAACGACTTCGATAAGACATCCTATTTATTATATATATATATATATATATATATATATATATATATATATATATATATATATATATATATATATATATATAAAATAGGTTTATAATAAATATATATGCAGTCAAAAACATTTAGCAAATAATACAAGGATAGTACACAGTGCTTTCTTATGGAATGTTTTTGTTTTGTATTTTATTTTTTATTTTTGTGTTGGGGTTTGTCTCGGTTTTTGTTTTGTTTCCAGTACTTTTTTTAAATTTATTTATTTATTTGGTGGCCAAATGAGGCAGGCCGCACTTGTGGTTCTTCAACACAACCTGAAAACTTAGTGGAAACCCAGTTTAAGAAAGCTGGACGATATCTGTAGTGTTGGAATTAATATTAATTAGGTTATTACCATTTGGAAGAAGAATGTATCTGGCTAAAAGCAAACTAAATGGAAACCCACACTACTTGAAAGGTGCTACCAAAATGGCGAGACAAAGCTGTGACTGATTTTTCTTTCCATGGAAACCCAGCCACTGCTAACTGCACAAGTATTGCTAACACTGCATAAAATGGCAAATTTTATTTTTTTTAATATATATCTGTTTCACAGTTTTTGTTTGTTTTGTTATTTGTTAGACCATTTTCTTTAAACTGAGCCAATTCACATTGTTTGGAACATAGTATAAGTATTTACTTTTTACACTCGTTTTAGTTATTAATTATTCATAATGTTGTTTCTATCTTTTGTCATTCTTCTGGTGTGCTCATTTTGATCTATCCATATATAATACAAAACATCCCTTATTAAGAGGACACTGTCAATGTTTTTAACATGAGCATCTGAATTACATGTTAGTCTGATGGCTTTAATACTATGTATAAATATATTGTAAATTGATTGTTGACACTGGTACCTGGATTATATTATTCCAGCTGGTGTGTTATTGTAAAAGTACATTAAAATACGGTCTTCAAAAATATGGTATATTTTGGTAAATTAATATGTGCTGTTGTTTAGATTGATTGTGAAAACTCTTTACACGACAAATTACCACAACTCATTGTTGTGTGAAAAGTGTGTATACACAGGGGTAGGTGAGGCGGGGGAAGCCAAAAATAATTAATGATTCATTACCCATGCAAAACCATACTGTATTCTGTTGATCCCACTTGAAACTTACTGTATTAACGATTTGTTTATTTTAAACCAAGCATTTTATACTACCTAGGATTTCTAAAGTCGTTTTTTAAAAGTAACAGATGAAACAAACGTCTGTACAAATGTACCTGCTAATTTTTAGTGCTGCGGGCAGTGTTAGCATCACATAATTGCACACAGTATTCAGCTTTTTAAAAGCCACTGTAAGGCTAGGCCATATATATATATATATATATATATATATATATATATATATATATATATATATATATATATATATATATATCTAATTAATAGTTTTAACATAATAGCGTAATATTAAAAACAGGCCAGTTATAAGAGTCTAATATTTTAACAATGTGAGGTAAAAACAACAACACAAGCTGTGTAAGGCTACCATGCGATACAATTACATAAATTACCAAAATAAACAAATTCTTTCACTGGTGATGTTGACAGCACCGTTTCTTTTACCTTTTTAGAAAGGGGCGTTAATTAATTGTAGCTGCATACTGACTTGAGAAACATCAATTCACAGTTTGTCCTTTTGTGAGGAGAAACATTGTGTTTTGTATGTATTATGCTTTATAATTAAATAATGTATATCTGGTTGAGAGGTAATTAATACAGGAAAAGCCTGAATTAAAGATGTAAATCTTGACACCTTGGCAGGGGGTAGGGGACAGTCGTCTCAAAGGCTTGAATTATTCTTAGAGTAGACCAATTAAGACCGTGTATCTTCTTTTATGTTAACTTCAATTAAGGCTCTTCACCATTTTTAAAGTTCCTTTTTTCTTTATAGTTGGAGAATGTCAGAAATATAGATCAAAGCAGAATGCTTCAGTCCAAGCACCATAGGTAACACTGCTTTGCATAAGAATCTGCATATTGCAAAGGAGGTTTTTGATTCCATTTTGCATGAATTAAAAGCAGAAGGAATGCAATGAGAAGGAAGGAAACATGCATATCACAGAAACACACAGCATATCGTATGCGGCTTTAAAAAGCTTCTGTTTCTCCTGTTTAAAATGACAAATAAGTAGAAACTGAAAGAACCTGCAAACAATTGTAGTTTTTGTGAGAAATATTACTTCAGAAATAGAAAAGAATATACTGGTAGAGTTTCTAAATCATAAACATAAATGTCTGTAGTTTATAAACAAGAAAGTGGATTCATGTGCAATGCTTTGTATTAAATATAGTTTTGTTTTCCACATTTGAGAAGGTTATTATTATTCTCTTTTTGACCTGTTTCTACTATAATTTTCTGTAAAATGTTATGATAACTGCTTTGTTTATATGTCCTTCATAACATAGTACTGCTGCAATTGTAGCAGAAGCATGTTTGGATCACAGTGTGGCTTTCCAGTGTGGGAAACCAGGTTTAAAAAAGGAAGCAGCAACAAAAATTACAAAAAGTATGAAACTAAAGATGACTTTGGGACGCTGCCCCACATGAAGATGTCTTGCATTTATTAACAATAAACATAGGCATATCAAATGTACATCACTAAATTCTACCATATATTACATTTTTAATAAAACATTTTAATTAACTTTATTATTATTATTTATAGAGGGTCTTGATTATATTTTCTTTGTTAATTAATTTTATTATTTAGCTGGCAACTCGTGACTTGCTTTGTTTTAACTGTTGAATGAAAATGAAACGCATATAGAGGGTTTGATTAAAAATGGGAATACCTTCAACCTGTGGGCCTCTGAATGACTGAAATATTTCTTGTGGAGATAGAATCCCTCAGTTGGATTGGAATCTATTAAAAGAGTATTTTTTTATTTCAACAGACAAGTGTTAGTTGTTGCTTTGTATCCTCACCTGCACACATCATGTTTCCAGCTGAGTTTATCTTGGATACACTTCTCTAAGAACATAGCACCATATGCCAGCGAACTTGGACTCAATCTCAACTATAAAACACTCAATGATAGAAGTAGCAACACAAAAAAAAAAAAAAAAAAAAAAAAAACATTGTGAAAGTTCTATGACAAATATTTGGACTCACTAACATTGAAAAAGACTAAAAACATTTCCAACAAACATTTCAACGAGACATTAAAAAGACCTAGTCGTAAACATTTCTCTTACAAGTGTAACCATGGCACAAGCATGTATTTCTTTATCTGTTTTCATAAACAAAGTTAAATGTGTTGATTTTTTAAGACTTTGAGCATTATACCTTGGTTATACTAAGCTTTTATCATAGTTTATCTTGGTTTGCCATGTTATTAATTTGTCTTGCTATACTTTGCTGGTCTTTACTAAGCTTTATTACACTTTGCTACGCTTTTACTTTGGGAAACCTTTATAAGGGCAGTCCTGGGAAAACCAGTCCGGTAGTTGATGCTCGCAAGGTGACTCCCCAGTATTTATCATGCTTTATCATGGTGAATGAAGATTTTTACCGTGATTTAATTGTTCATACCATGCTTTACTAAACTTTATGATGCTTTTAAAAAGGTGTGATGCCGGGAGACACTGAAGGTATTGGGAGTAGGCCATTCATGAAATAAACTGTGTTTAGGTTTCTTGTTTTAGTTTTTTAGTGCCAGTAAAATAAACAGTAAAAGAGAAGACACATCTTTTAGAATTTTAAAACCTTTATTACAGACATTGTATTGCTCAGTTGGTTCCTTTCAATTCAATAATTATATTTTCAGAGAATTGTATATGCAGGTTACACCCCCATCTAGTGGGCAGTTGTGGTATAGTCGTGATTTCTCTCTGCATTGGTTGTATGCAGCATTGACGGTACATTAGGTATATAACAGTTAAATTACGTATTTTGCCAAATGTCGTTCAGGGAATTCTTGAGGTAATTAAAATGTAACTGTTACAGGCTCCAATGCTTTTTATGATTTCCTTGAATGTGTGGTTGTATCTAATTTTACAGCAGAGGAAACAGTAATAATGTGCAGTACGAGGAGGAAAAAAGATCTGGGTAGGGACAAGATCTAAAGCAATTTCTTTGTTCACATTATACCTTCAAGAGGTATATAAATGGGTTCTAATTCATAACACTGCTAACATTTCTCTCACTTTCATAGGTCTAAATAAATAAAAAAAACACTTCATAGCAAAAATTGATTTTTAGTTTGAAAAAATGTATGTGATACCATACTAAGCTAAAGACAGCTCTCAGTTCGCATGCTTCCTTTCAGGCAGTCAATGTTGCACATCCTATGTAATTTCACCTGGAGATGGAATTCTCATCACTGACTCATTGATTAGCTCCACAAACACAGCTGGTGAAAGGACTTAGGAAAGACAACCAGGAAGCAAGGCATGCAAATTGAGAGCTTCCTTTAGTCTAGTAAAATATAAATATAAAATATAATTGTGTGCTTTTTTTCCAAAAATGCTCATCAGATGTACATAGCAAATAGACACGCATGACAGATACAATTTATTGACATGTTTTATAAGCTATAAACATTGAAGAACAAAATACCAGATTTAAGAGCTAAGAACAGAATGCTGGGGACGAGAAGAGACAGTTCAGCCCATCAAGGTTCATCCACTGCTCGGCCACCATTTGCCTCAGGGCGGTATTTTTTATTATTATTATTTTTAATGAGAATGGTTACAGCTTCACCTGGTAAACATTTCATGAATTCATTGCTTTTCATGTAAGAAAGTGCATCCTACCTTGTCCTGTGCTTCGTCTTACTGAGATTCTGTTTGTGAACTATAGCCAAGTACTTTGCAATTTTACTCCAAAAAGTAAATTAGTTAATTTATTCAAAAGGAGAAAAATACCTGTTTAATCTACAAAACTAGACAGTGTTAGTAAGTGTTTTTTTTCCCCCTTTTATTTTTATTTTTTGTTATTTACGCTAGTAAATCGAGTAAAAACCTGTTGTGTCCTGTGTGGTTATACTTTTCAACTACCAGTATATCCAACTGCAGTATGCCGACAATGTAGTGTAGCAGCTAGCTTCATGTTGTAATGGTTTATTGTGTAGTTTCCCCTCAAATGAGGAGTTAACACACGCTGTAAAGACCACTTTGGTGTTAAAGTAATCAACACTTTTTTTTAAATGTGTGTATGTACAGTTTTTGTTTTTGTTTTTGGTTTATTGGGGGGTTTTGGGGTTTTCTTTTTGTAGTTCTTGATGTGGAAAACCTATGCCAATGTCAGTCTTTCTGAAACACAACATTGTTCATATGATGAGAGACCTTAAAGATGCCTCAGTATTTTATGGGAATGGTGCTACCAGGCTGCACTGACTACCACTGTAGAAAACATCAACAACAATTTATTTTCAGCTAGAGCTGACATAGTTTTGCTATAGAACGGTTAACTATATCTGTATACAGGCAAAAAGACAGACATACATCGATATATGGACTAGCTGTAGTGTTTAAAGCTACAGCCAATATCTTTAAACTAGGGTAGCTCTGAATGAAATGACTTGGAACTAATTCATTGATTGGCAATTACATCTGCTAACCAAAATCCAAGTATCTAACCAAAATTATAATAATTAAACTGTCGAGCTAAGATTCTACCAAACTCCTCTGTGAGTTGATAACCTGGTGTGAGGGGTTGCACACCCCTTGTGCATATTAATGTAGGTATGTATTCATTTGTATAGTTGTTGTTGTCACCACCCGGGAATGCCTCCACGACACAGCCCAGGGATGCCTGCAAGTCACCTCCCAGGGATGCGTTTATTTTGTGTGTGTGTTTATTTTGTTTGGCCAATGTGCCTGTTTCTTTTGTGTTTTGTTTAAACTGTTTGTTTTTGTTTAATTAATAAAATCTGAGCGCCATAGAGCCTCAGGTTAACACCATACATTTTGTGTTGTTGTTTCGTTTCCCTGGTCTGACGTCACCCATGCAGCCCTCACTGGCACACCTGGGCAGTCACCTTACATTTTAGGAGTGATCACAGAACCTACAATTAAACTTTGTCACTGTCTACATGTAAAACAAGTCAATGTAAATTGCAGTTACAGGTCTATTCCATGTGGTCAAATATATCCATATTCAGGATGTAGTTACTTTCTTTAGAAATTAGCAATCCTACTGTAGAACAATATCAGGGGTCTATGATCCAAACAATGGCGGATCTAAGTGCAGTTGCCCCTTAACTCTTTATTAATCCATCTGGGGTTGGCCATTGGGTGTGATTTATTTGGTCCCCTTTATACTTTAAGTCAGGTTTATACATTTTAGGGCAGTAGTATTAAGTTCATTAAATGTATAGATCATTAAAATACACCACTGGGTATATGCCAGAGGCTCAAGGCATGGTCAGTATTTCTTTATATGTTGCATTTACCTTTACTTTGATTTGGTATTTCCACTTTTGACAATGTCCCCAGTAGTTTTATGGAGTTTCACTTTCATTTTCTGCAAAATAAATATTGTAATCTTACTTTGTGTTGGATTATTGGTTCCGAAAATTGTGTGCTGGGAAATACATATGTCTGTGTCTTTGTTACTTGGGCAATATTTAATATATTGTGGTCAGATAGTTTCACTGCTCTATTTCTGAACATACTGTTTTGTAACACTGTATGTGCTCTTTTAAAACTACTTAAATGTTCTAAAATGTCATCTGTATGTTACTCACTTATTCCATCCATCTAAAATAGCATGCTTCACAATTAGGCCTACTTTCCTTTTCAATTCAAACAGCAAATATAATTAAATACTACTAGTTTTGTTACTATTATATCTGCGTGGGCACATTTTTCCTAAAAGATCTAGTGAGGGTTAAATGATTTAAGATGTGTTTGTTGTAAACTGGTTCTGTTTTGGGGTTTTATCAATTGTATTTTTGGTGCTTATTTTGAGCTATTTTCAAGTTCTATGTAAAATAATTTTTTGGGGGACTTTCATTTTTGATATCCTCTATGAAATTAGTATTTTCGGTTACTTTCCAAACGTTTGAGCATTTTTTTCTGTCAAAATATGTATAGTACTAACTCGGTGGGACATTGCCCAGCAGCACTGGGCAATGTATTTATTATTATTTTTGTAGTAGGTTTTATTTTTTAATGGGAAAAGGGTAAAGTCAACGTGAATTGATTAACCTTTTCCACAGTTTTTCCAGGGTTTTCCAGTGTTTATTGACTATCCACCGATTTCATTTTTTTTATCGGATTTTATCGGTTAAAACCGAAAATCAGAAGCCCTAAGTATGTTACATTTATATTGCCTGTTCTACCTTTAATTGCTGTTGTTCTCTTCTGCAATGTGTATGCATGGCCTTTGACTTGTACTTAACAGGAAATGCTTGTGGTTATTAAACCCCTTCATAACACATACAATTTGACATATGGGCTTAAAACTGCAGAGAACCCGGTGATATATTTTTAACCCCCATAGAAACACTTTAAGGGTATTTACATATAACACTGCACTATTAAAATAAAACAAACAACATGGGACAAGAGTACAAGATGAAGCAGACATTCACTCTGCTCTTCAGACATACACTAATTCAAACAATAACTAAAACCAGAGATCATCAGGGAAAGTGTCAAATGAGCCTGCAGGGAAAGTCAAGTACTGTCACACACCCCTCATGTGTACAGCTCATATGGTCGCACTTGGCCACCTCCCCACTTGAAACCCATCTCCATCTTTCACCATCTGGATTCTTGTGGGTGGATTGGAGGGCAGGCTGGTCCCGACTGTGGTAGTTGGGGTTGTGGTGGAGGTGGTTCCCTCTCCTCCTCTTTCGGCCGAAGTGGTCCTGGGTCATCCATGGTTACCCTAGGGTTTTTGTAAGGGGGTGCCCGTTTAATCTCCTCCCTGCCAACCCTACATTCCCAACATACACAAATATACAATTTACGTTTATGGCTTTCGCCCAGCCACACAAGGCTTGTTTTTTTTTTTTTTACAGAAGTTGGAGGACCTCATTTTGCAGGCAGGGACATAGCGGGTCAGCAGGTTGAGGAAGTACTCAGGACCTGTGTGATGAAGGGCATTGTAGGTGAGCAGGTTTTGAAAATAACCCTGAACTTTATAGGTAACCAGTGCAGCTGGGCAAGATGGGGAGGCTGATGTGATTATGTTTTTTTACATTTGGTAAGGATCCTGGCAGCAGCATTCTGAACTAGCTGCAGTTGGTTTATGGTGTGTGCTGGGAGACCACCATACAGGGAGTTGCAGTAGTCAAGTCGAGAGGAGACAAATGCATGACAAAGAATCTTCACATCCAAGAGGGAAAGGTAGGGATGGACTTTGGAGACTTTTTTGAAGAGAGTAGATTTGACTACAGAGGAGATGTGGGCATCAAAGGAGAGGTTGCTGTCAAGAAGTAGACCAAGGCTTTGTACTGTGGAGGAAAGCAGCAGCAGACAGTTTCCGAGGTTCAGGGCAGCTATATTTAGATTTTTAAGTTTTAGATCCTACTAGAAGGAGTTCAGATTTGCTAGTGTTCAGCTGAAGAAAATTGGCAGACATCCAGGCCTCGAAGTCTTGAATGCAAGCCAAGAGCCAGACCATGGCAGAAGGGCTACCAGGGTTGAGCTGAAGGTACGCAACAGACCATGGAGGGTGCGGTTAAATCTTTCACATTGACCGTTCCCCCTGTGGATGGTATGGGGTCAGCCATGTCTTCATAATTCCATAAAGCTGATACAGCTGCGGATATCGATAAAACCAATCCTCCACCAGAATCCTTGATGGTTTCACTAAATTCTTCAAGGTACACAAAACGTTCCCTGTGACCCCATCGCACCTCAACAAATATTTTACGTACTTTAAGGAAATGTTCCTTTCAGTGCAGTTTGGAACACATTTGCTAACAAATTTAAGTAACATACTAAGAGTACAATTCTAATAAGCAATACTTGGGAGTTGTTCAAATATAAAAATAGCTTTTGATTGTTTTTTCCGCTACTTCTCTATAATCTGAATCCAACTCCTGGTGAACAGGTGTTTTAGTTTATTGTATCACAGATAAGAAATTATTGCCAACTCTTACTGCTGCTTTGTGGAATTCTGATTTTTCTTGACGTTCTTTCAGTTTTGTAACTGAACCCCTGATTTTTAAAGGATGTGTGTATAACCTATCAAGAAAATGTGTGTATAACCTGTCATTTTGTTTTTCTACCTAAATCCACACAATAGTTACAGTAGGCTTCATCAAATTCTGAAAGATAAAATTATTTTTATTTTGTTTACTTGTATTATATACTTCTATTATATATTATATTATGTCCCATGATGGCTAACTGGAACACTGGTGCAGCAGGGTGATCTGGGTTTCTTACCCCGATGGGTTTTTAATGGGGGGGAAGGGCAAGATTCTTTAGCTGCACTACTCTCACTGAAAAAATACATACATATTTGAATAAATACTTAAACACATTGCCATGAGATTTACATTCTGTATTTTATTTTAAAATAATAAAATGTTGTACAGATAATCTCATACATAGCATTTAATTTCTATCATTTTAAATATATTTGTAAATTTTCATGTTTTAATAGTTTCACAAATAGATGGATGGTGCATGTCCAATAAATAACAAATATCGCTTCTGTTCAAATGTAGTTTTTAAATTTAAAAAAAAATGTACATATATTAAATGACAAACTAGGGCTGGGACCAAATCAAAACTTTGACAACCTCCTAATCACACTTAATAAAACTGTATTTAACAGTCTTTTCTTTTTATGAGTAGAAGAAATAAGATACTTGCAAAAAAAAATCATTACATTTTTATGACAGGGAAAGTTTGTTTTGAAATGCTTCTAAGGAGTCACTTCACTTTTTTTTTTTTAACTCTTGTAGTTCATTTATTCAGCACTTGTCAGGTACGTCAGGTCCAATTTATTTTCACACATGCTGTTTATTTCACATACGCTGTTTCAAATATTTTTTTTCAGTGTAAAACAGGTTTACAAGGCATTGAATCGCAAAAGGACACTCAGTACTGTATCTACAGCCAAGCCCCACCTCTTGTTCACTGTATTTTTCACATACCTCTTTATAGACATGCATACTAATAAATCCTCTCGATCATTTGTTTTATCACCAAACTCCCCAATAATGAGATCCAAGTCATTATTTTATTACTATAACATCTCAAAAAAGCTCTGCAAATGTCTGTGATATTCTTCGAGCACTGAATACAGAAGCAGCCACCTCCTTTGTTATGTTCGTGTTATCTCTGTAATGCATGGGGCTACGAGAAAAGCCCTTTTTTTTGGTTTCATTCGGCCATTGAAAGGTTTTCTCTGCTTTTTCCAGAGAAAAAAACGACTAGAGACCTGTGCTTTACATCTTTTTGATGATGTCGGACTGCACTTAAATGTCAGATTCATGTTCAGATTCACTTATTTGCTAATTTACAAAAAAATTAAATACCTTAAGTTTGAAATACTAGTCTGCCTCAGGCAGCCATTTCTTGGTTTCTTTGTAACCAATAGAAGATCAGCTTCTTCCACAGTTGGCCAATCAAAAGTGTTAGGGGTGGGACGTAAACACTTTGTAAAATGTTTGTGCTTCGATGCTAGACTTCCATAATTAATTATTCAGACAATTGCTTGGCTCATTAAAAAGCAAGAGCACCCAATAGAATTCACACAAGGACCAGACTTAAATTACTTACGATTTTTAGAAAAACACACAAAACAGAAATAAAGCCCTAGAAAACAGTGACTCACACTAATCCTTATTTTGAAGTCCACTGTCACACCACTGCTCGTCGTAACAACGCAACCCCTTGGATTGTCCTCATCACAGGTGGAATGTAAGTCAATTAAAATGCCAATCCTCAGATGGCAACCCCAGCAGCAGCTAACATCCATTAATGAAAGAGTAGGACAGCTTTTATAAAAGAAAATGCGCTAATCGAAAGACAATCATTCAAAGGTAAGGAATGCAGTCCCACTTACATATTTTTTGCCCAAAATCTGTACCTTTACAGACTGTGTAAGACTGCATAGAATTGTCAAAATCTATTCAACACTGCAGCACTTTGTTAATATAAAATTTGACCAAAGGCAAATAAAGCTTACTGTTAAAAAAAACAGTGATGTCTTCCAATGCACTTAACCCTGAAATTCCCCTTGTAACGTCACACAGCTTATATTGTTGGCCAGTCCCTGTTATTTGTTTCCTGTTTTTCCTTTCTGTTTGCCCAGTGATAAATCATGTATGGTTACAAAATACAACTTAAAAGCAACTACACTTGGTGCAGAATGAAAGAAGCAGCGAGCCAGCTAATGAACTTAAGTTGATGAACTGTATGGGTCTAAATGGAAGAAGGCTTCTTCACAGAAGTAGCACCGAAAGGGACAATGTTATGTACTTATTTTATTGAATAACGATACTCTAAAAATCAAAGGGCAGAATGTTATTTTCATGAGAAACAATGTTGGTGGCTTTATCAGGCCCACAAATCTGCAGCTTAATTTATCCCCCAATAACCACACAGGGACATTTCTCCAATTCAAGACATTAAGATTTTATCTCAAGATACAGTGTATGTTTGAAACCTCTGCTGATAATTCAAGAAACAGAATATCTGTTGTAACCACGACTAATATCTTCAATGGCATCAAAAATATATGTTAAGGGCCTGATTTTCAAAACGTGGTAACTTTTTTAATAAAGGTCTAAAACTAAACAGGCAAATCCCATTTTTGTATATTCATGACATCATAACTTATCTGAGCACAACAGAACATCAAAGCAGATTAAAGTTTTGAACCTGATAAAAGTGAGCAAAGTTTTGCAATATGTAATGAATTGGCAGGTCAGCCCATTAAACTGAATGAAAAATCAAAGGAAGGATGTGAACCAAAAACCATACAGTTCAAAGATGAATATCTTGTCATTCAAATAGAAAAGGTTTCCACATACAGTTGAACTAGCTTGAGGTAAACAGCTACCCACTCAGCAACTGTCTGATGTGAAATTCAGTCCATTGTTGTCAGTTTTCATCTAAATGCTTCAGTCCAGGATGATAAGCAAAATATATTCTGTTGAAGTTGGTTGCTTGTCTTTGGACTTTTGCACAATTATGTTACAAAGATGTCAGTCTAGCACAGTTCCAGATAGTCAGGCTCTGCAAAACAGAAGAATTTAAAGATTAATAATACACTGTTACAACAGTAAATGCTTTAGTCAAACACTGAGTTCAGCATACCACTGTTAGTCTGCAACAATATTGATGAGCTGACAAATCTTAAAGTCAAATGCTGGTGAGAGCATCGTTTTCAAGTGCAGAACGCAACATTATTTATATCCCTTTCTAGAAGCAAACAGAGGAGGATGATCAATCAATCAATGTTTATTTTATATAGCACCTTTAATAGTGGCCCACCATCACAACGCACTTTACAAGATAGTGAGGAACAATGCATAGTACATTAAATAGAGTGAAATACAGGGCACAGCACATTAAATAACTGTAAAAACAATGCAAATACATTAAATACAAGGCTAGGGTGTAATTCTAAACATTGTGGAAAAGCAAATATCAGTCTTCTTGATTAGATTTACTTTGTGTATCATGTTCTGTTTCAGTCTTCACAAAACTAAAAACTCATAACTTTAAAGCACCCCTGACCTTTTAGTTGGGGGGATTCATATGGTATATAATACATTTTACGAGCATGTGATGTATACATAAAGGATACTGAATGATCGTTGCATGAGATTTGTATTCCCCTTAGGACAATAGTTTTCATACTTTTTAGGCCCTGCACCCCTTTCCAAGTAATCTAGTCTACCGCGTTCCCCCTTCTGAGATAGGGTCATAATATGCCTATGAAAACAGAAAAAAAATTGTCTTTTCTAATTACTAGATTAAGTATTTTAAATGGAAAACTGCTGTTAAAAACAAATGCACCAACTAAAAATTATTTCAAAACCTAGACTCAAATAAGTATGCTGAAATAAGTCCAAATCAGTCCAAAAACAGGTTGTGCTTCTGAAAAACAAAACTAATGTTCCAATTTAAAACCAAATCAAAAAACAATTCAACAAAAAACATGCATTTCTTCCAACAAATGCAGAGTGTACAGAGAAAACAAATTACAAATATAGGCTTGTGACGGGGGTACACCCTGCTCCTGTGTGTGTGTTACTTTGTGTTCGTAGTTGTTGCATTATTATTCAAAATGTACTGTTTAGTGTATTTAAAACACACCGTTTTTATTGTTATTGTTGTTTGACAGCCTGGATGGGGTTAAGTGTAATTGGATTTGGTTTTCTCTCCTTTTATGCTCAGTTCAAACAGTTAAAATATTTGTCTCTCATAACATTGCAGCAATGTTTTCATGAGTTCCTCGGAGTTTGAGTTTAAAATCCCACAAATAAAAGTGTCTGTTATAGTGGAGATGGTAACAAGGACTATGTTTTAGATGCAGAACATGAAAGTGGCATTAAGAAAATAAAGATGCAAAAAACAAAGGAATATGAAGTGGGAATGGAGAGTAAAGTTAGTGATAGTTTTGGCAAACCTAAAACAGATGCAGACCTAACTATCATTGCAAGCTATCAGTTTGAGACGTACGTAAGTGGGCTATAAGCTTATCTGAGCAATGGTTAAAACCAGAAACGAAATGCAAAAGCTGAGTTTAAATCTAAAGTCTGTGCAATTGATGGAGATTTACAAAGTGATGATGACATTGCTTTTGTTCCTGTTTAAACGAGTAATGGAAAACGTTAGGTTACAGATGTAACCCTGGTTCCCTGAAGGAGAAGACAACCACCAACAGTACTTTTGGGATATGCCTACCACAGGTTAGGTGTTCACTGATCACCTTATGTCAGAGCTGCCGATAGGCCCCTCCAGGAAGTGACGTCCTCTTACCGCCTCCCGAGGCAACAAATAGTCACTCCAAGGAGCTAACTTACTCTTTTGCATCAAACCCGCAAAGGTGAATGATGCCTTGCAGGTTGGTGGTTGTCTTCTTTTTCAGGGAACCAGGGTTACGCCCGTAACCTAATGTTCCTTTTCAATTCAAAGATGACCACCAACAATATTTTTGGCAAAAGTATACCAAAGCCACCATGATGAAGCGCGACCCGAGACAGCAGACAAGGGTCGTCTCAAGACCGCAAAACTACGATTAGTGGTGCGAGCATGCAACCTCAAGGACCTTTGTGTCTAATGAAGGCGTAGCGGGATCTACCACATTAAGTTGGTAGAACCTGCTGAAAGTATGCGGGATAGCCCAGATAGCCACAATGCATATGTCAGACAATGAGGCTCCTCTAAAGAGGGCCCATGATGTAGCCACTCCTCTGGTAGAGTGCGCAGCCAGGCCCAGGTGCGGGTAGGTCAGCATTAGTATATGCAATCAAAACTGTGTCCACAATCCAGTGAGACCACCGCTGCTTTGAGACAAACGAAGAGCTGGTCAGACTAACGCAGAGCTCTTGTCCATATAACATCTTAATGCCTGAACTGGGCAGAGGGAGTTTAGTCTTTGATTATCCTCCAAAGAAAGAGGGGGATGGAAAGCCTCTAGCTCCATTGACTGATTCAAGTCGAAAGCCATAACCACCTTGGAGGAATGCAGCGTTTGTACATAATGATACCGTTTCCATCGTCCCAGATGTGCATATAGGAGCTGTGCATATCGGCAGGGAGGGATGCCGACTGCACTATGCCATCCAGGTAAGCCGTAAGGAGGCCTGCAGTGTTAGCTGGTGAGAATTCTGCCAAGCCAAGGCAGAGGTAGTTCTAAGAGGAGGGCTTAAACTGGGGCAATGGAGCCTGCATCCTGAAGACCGACTGGCACTGTTCAGGCACCCAAGGTAACTAGAGGCTCGCTCCATAAGTGCCAGGATCGAGCTTGGAAAAGGGGAAAGCCCAGCGTCTGAGGTTGCCTCAGCTGGGATCTGTCCCGAAGTTTAGCTCCTGGACATCTCCTTCCTCCTCATCCTGAGAGAAGGAGCTGCCATCCCAGGAGGTCGCTATTGAGATCACATCCTGGTCTTCCTCAGCCACTGCCAACTCTGACTCTTAAACTTTCCGGGTGACCACCGGTAAGGGCGGGGTCAGTTCCAGGGCAGGTGCTAGCAGCGGGGCTGGGGCTGGAGCCAGGATTGGGCCTGCTCCCTGGCCAAATACTCCAGGACTTGAGTCATTTGGTCCTTCAAGTCAGAGATGTCCTGTGCCTGCGTTGACTATTTCACCCTCTTAGCACTCCACGCAGGAGACTTATGAGATTAAGCTTACATAGGCCACAGTGCAAAATAATTGCCTGGTCACTAGGCAATATGGATGTTTCAGCCGCAGTTGTTTGCACTACGCCTATACTAGAAATATGCTGAGTTTGCCGTTTGACCCGCCAAGGAGGGGGCGGGACTTTGACAGGAGGACCACAACCTCTTTAACAATTTAAATATGTATAAACTTTAAGGTTTGTTTTCATGTAATAACAAATAATTCTCTAATATTTTTAATCAGCTGCTATTGTGTTATGCCACATTTTAAGGTAACTTAATCAATGTGTTACCTAAAGAAAAAGTATGCTAAATTAAATGCTGCAGTGGTTCAGTACATTTGCCCTTTTTTAAAATGCTCTTCAAGTTAGAACTTTACAAATGAGATATATAAAAGTACAAACAGAGGTATTACTAAAAAGAAAATGTTTTGGCATTTAATTTCCATGAGACGTCTTAGTTTTGCTGCTCGTGTCGCCATTCCATGTATTGGTGATTCGAGCGGCACTGTAATTATCAGTGTTTATTGTAAGCTCCATAAACACAAGCTCTGAAAATGTGAATTTGGGGCTTTCAAAAATAGCATTGGATCATTCCATATCAACTCAACGAGAGCTATTAATCCCCTCTGAAATTTAAATTTTTGGTATTTCTAGCAAAGTTTAGGTTGAAATAACTCATGAGGGGGGCTTTAAAAAAATCACCCAAACATCTGGTCAAATTTCAGAGGGGGTTAATGACCAGTGGGGAGACTTGAAACCAAAAGTGTTTCACAAAATTTGGAGGAGTGGTCCCTAAGGTTCTTGCTAACACTTTAGGACCTGCATCCCCTACAGGGTAATGGTTTGGGCTGAAGTTCAAATAAAACTCGTCATTTGCCCCTCATCTGGCAACTTGCCAAAAGTTAGTTAGGTGTTTTTCTTGAAAGCCCTATTCATTAGTCGAACAAGGTGCTACACATGATGGTAGAGTCTATGTTGAGCCCAGGGTGATTTTTCTGGTCACAGTCACTTTTTTACTTAGGTTGACCTTTGCCAGGTCACAACTCGAAGAGGAAATAAAAAATAAATAAAATGATTAGCATTTCTGAACTAAGCGGGCCCGAAAACCTGCAAATGAATTTTTGTAGCAAAATCTGAGACGGTTTGAGACAGAATGTCCCTGCTGTAATAGTGCTATCTAATTCTAGCTATCTATAACACACTGCAATCAAAATATAAACAAATCACGTTGCAATGTAAAAATGGTACAACTCAAAATTATTGTTTCTCTATTAATTTCTTGGCATAAACTGAACTTCTCATTTTAGAAATAAGGGCATTTAGTTTGTGATAATAGATAATTTGTAAGATTTGATAAGCATTTTGTTCTAGCATTATATAATGTTCAAATGTTAACCTAACATTAATAAAACGGTTTTCCAGTGGCATCTCTGAAGATAAAGTCCAGATAAAAAAAAATTTAAATATAAGGGACTTGTGGAATGTGGTTATGAGATAATGACTTGGCTTGGTTATATTACCCCCCTCCAAACAAATAGAACACGGAATAAAACTTAATACCTGCAGGGTTTTGAGAAAAACCACCCCCAGCGCCACACTGTAATGTACATTTTACTTTAGGCTGTATGACAAGTGAACCTCTCTGCAAAGCTTACATTGTGGTACCAAATCCTGTTATCCTACACTAAAACGACCTAGTATAGTGTGGATAAACACCATAGCAACTGTAGCCTGTGGCTGAGCTGAATGACTTATTCAGTAGAAGTCATTAGCTATACATATAGCTACAGCAATGCACTGTACTTGTAGACAGCACTCCTCGTCACTATAGGTTTTTCCAGCGACATAGCGACATTGTGTGAGAAGTGCATCGTTTTAAAAGTGCAGAGTAGTTAGAAGCAGTTTGAAAGCAGATTGACAGCTGCAGTAACTAAACTTCAACTTACAAAAAAAAAAAATGTAATAATAACTACATGGCCTTCAAGCCAGTAGACTGTAACACCTGCATGATGTGAGAAATCCGAGAAAATCCAGCAGAGCTAAACCAAGTGTGTGTAATGTGCTGCACAATCCAGGACTTATTTAAACTAGTAAGTATGCTAGAAATGGAGCTGCAGGAAATGAGACAGCAACAGGATCTTGAGGAGCTGGCACACCCTTCTTGTAAGTCTGTGCCCCTACCAGACTGAAAGCCACCACATAGATAGAAGAGGGTCAAAACAGCTAGGTTCAGGCAGGCAGAAGCTGGGGGAAAAAATTTACTTTGTCAAAACATCCAACAAATCTGAACCACTTCAAAATTTAGATGATCAAAACCAACATCAAGAGAATGAAAGGAATAACATCCAGGAGCCTATTCACAGCAAAATGAAGGGAGGTCATGATTGTTGGGGTCTCCATATTGAGAAACACAGCAAATTCAGTTTTCAGTCTGGACCCCCTTACTACAACAGTGTGCTGCCTTCCGGGAGCTTTTGTCACGTACATCACTGAGAACATGAACAGGCTCCTAGAACCACTAGGAGACAACCCAGTAGCAGTTGTCCACATCAGTACATGCAACATTGGAAGAGAGAGGTCAAAATCCCTACAAAACAAATTCAGAGAGCTAGGAAGGAAATTAAAAGACAAGACCAAAACTGTGGTATTTTCTGGGATACTGCCGGCACCTTGCAAAGGAGCATATGGACAGCTGGAAATAATTAATCTAAACATGGCTGAAAACATGATGCACACAGGAAGGCTTCACCTTCCTTGAACAATGGACCAGATTCTACAACAAGGATTATCTATACAGGTGGGATGGACTGAGCTTAAATCAGAAGCATTTAAACTAGAAAGAAATGCAGAGAAATCAACAAAAATACAGAAGGGAGACAACATTAGAACAAGGGCAACAACTCAGGTAAGACAGCCTGTGGCAGAGTAAAGCTCTGCCATTTAGAAATTGGCAGGGATGGGGTTAATTTCCCCTACCTGCCTGGGTTTATTATGTTCAGGTGGCTGGGGTTGATTAGTTGATTAAATGATTAACTTAATTAACGATCAATCAGCCCCCACCACCTGACCTAAAAGGAGGCCTCTGATTCTCATTTGGGAGGAGGGAGCTGAGGAAGGAGGTTGGTGGTTTTTGGTTTGTTTGTATTTTTGTGATTTTGAATCCAGTGAAGGCATTGCCCAGCCTGGAAATTGTTATTTTTGTAAGTTTTGCTTTTTGTCTTTCTTTTTGTGTTTAAATTGCTTTGTTTTGGCCCTTGTGCCCTTTCATTTTTGTGTTTATTTATAATAAAATAGTTATTTTTTTGAACTGCAGTCTGTCTCTGGGCCTCTATCCACTCACCAGCCTGCCACACAGCCATTAAATGTATTTATCAGAAACAAAATGTTAGGACTTGAAGCTACTGCACTAACAAGTAACTATGATGTGATAGGTGTTACAGAAACTTGGTGTTCCACAAGTGATGGCGACGAATATAATATTAGTGGGTATACACTGTATAGGAAAGACAAGCAGGAAAGAAGAGGTGGACAGGTAGCGCTATACATCAAAAACAGTCTTGAAGCCCAGGTGCTAAATCTGGAAGAAAAAAAAACACAGAATCAATATGGGTAAAAATAATGGACAAAAATTAAAAGGGCATAATAATAGGAACATGCTATAGACTGCCAAATTCAGGCACAGAGCAAAATAATTTCTTATACAATGACATAAGAAATGCGTGCAGCAAAGGAGAAGCCATATTAATGGGGCATTTCAACTTCCCCCATATAAAATGGGAAAACCTGGTGGGGAGCATGACAGTCAAAACTGAAATGGTGGAAATGACAAATTACTGCCTCCTAACACAATTTGTGAAGTCATCGACTAGAGGGGAGGCAGGCCTTGATTTATTCTTTTCAAATAATGAACAGAA
The DNA here is from genome assembly GCF_017654505.1 of Polyodon spathula. NCBI lineage: Eukaryota > Metazoa > Chordata > Actinopteri > Acipenseriformes > Polyodontidae > Polyodon > Polyodon spathula. Next base: position 22,716,873 of record NC_054542.1, read on the forward strand.
TAACTAAAACAAAGGTCAGAGAACCATTGGCAAACTCAGGCAACAACATGGTCTCATTTGAAGTGCTTTTTAAACTCCAAAAGTAATGACTAAAGCTAAGGTTTACAATTTTAGGAAGGCAAATTATGAACGAATGACCCAAAGACTAACATAAATAAATTGGAGTAGAATAGAGAAAACATCCATGGGCGCAAAACAATTACATCCCAAAAGTAGACAAATCTAAAACAAAATTGCCAAAATGGTTTAACAGATCAATTCAGTGAAAAAAGGCACTTTACAGAGCATTTAAAAGAGACCAAAAACAAAGTACATAGAAAGAGTACTTGGAACTGCAAACACAAGTCAAAAAGGAAGTTAGAAAGTCCAAGAGAGAAATAGAAATGAGCATTGCTAAGGGGGCTAAAACAAATTCCAAAAACTTTTTTCCAGTATTATAACAGCAAGAGAACACTCAAAGAGGAGGTGTAATGTCTAAGAGACAGAAATGTCAAAATCATCGAGGAAGAGAAGAAAATAGAAAGAGAAAAATATATTAAATGATTACTTTTCACAAGTTTTTACAAAGGAGGATACAGGCAACATGCCCCATACATCGACCTGTTCCTATCCAGTTTTAAATAACTTTAGCATAACAGAGGCAGACGTGTTAAAGGGACTAGGAACTATTAAACTAAACAAATCCCCTGGCCGGATGAGATCTTTCCAATCGTACTCAAAGAAATGAAAGATGTTATTTACAAACTGCTAACCAAGATCATGCAACAGCCTCTTGACACAGGTTGTACCAACAGACTGGAGAATTGCAAACATAATACCAATCCACAAAAAGGGAGACAAAACCAAACCAGGTAACTATAGACCAATAAGCCTGACTTCTACTATATGTAAACTTACGGAAACTATAATAAGATTCAAAATGGAAAATTACCTATATAGTAACAGTATCCTGGGAGACAGTCAGCATGGTTTTAGGTAAGGGAGATCGTGTCTAACTAACCTGCTTGACTTTTTTGAGGATGCAGCATTGACAATGGATAACTGCAGAACATATTACATGGTTTATCTACATTTCCAGAAAGCTTTTGACAAAGTCCTGCATATAAGATTCATTCTCAAACTGAACGCAGTAGGGATTCAAAGAAATGCATGCACATGGATTAGGGAGTGGTTAACATGTAGAAAACAAAAAGTACTGATTGGCGGATAAACCTCAAAATGGAGCGAGGTAACCAGTGGAGTACCACTGGGATTAGTATTAGGTCCTCTGCTAATAGTTAATTTGTGCTAAAAACAAAAGTTCACTGGGGTTCCCAAGTGGCTTACCTGGTAAAAGCCCAGCCGCTTGGTGCTCATGGTAAGTCATACAGCACAGGTTTGCATCCTGGCTGTGCGAAGGAGGCCAGTCTTCACTGGAGACTCCATAGGGAGTGTCACATTGGCTCTTGCACTCCGGTGTGTTAAGCATGCCAGGGACCGTTTCTTCTCATCACTCTACAGAAAACTCTACCGGCCAGCTCAAAGGCTCCTGCAGGGCTGGCTTTGTTTCCAGAGGTTGGTACAGTAGGTCGCTGACATCTGCTCTCAAGTTCCTGGGTGAAAAAGGAAGCTTGCTTGGTCATGGAGACGGCAGCGGCTCCTCCCCCTTTTGCACTACAGATGACAGAGGCCCCTGCCCTTCCTGCTCTCAGAATGACAACAGACCCTCCCCCTTTGGCTCTGGGGACTGCAGGGCCTCCCTCTGCTCACTTCCGGGAATAGCCAGCCCCCCCCCTTCTTCTTTGTCGTTCCTCCTCCTGATATTGGAGGTGGCAGCATACCAGTGAGTGCCCGCACTCCCCACAGGCAAGGCTTCAACCTTGGTCCTCGAGGCAGGCGAAGAGGGCATCTATTCCGCCGTCCAGATGGTTTGGGAAGCAGAAGGTCCTGTCTCTGGCTTTCTGGCAGGCAGTTAATTTTGGGCTTTACTGTGGAGCAACTTGTCCAGGGACTCCACCTAATACCTTGCGTACGCCATTACAAAGCAGGTGTCTTCATGTGGGCGAAACCCAGACAAGTCCTGCAAATCAAAGCTCCTTCAGCTTTCCATTGCCTCTGCTCCTGGTCTGTTTTTGTTTTGTTTTTTTGCAGTCCTGCTCTGGGTCACAAGGGGTACTTCTCACTGACTCGACATGTGACAGGATAGCGTCATGGCCCAAGGTCTTAATGGCAAGAAAGAGACCCAGAGACAGAAAGCTGCAGTTTAAGTTTAATTAACAAATAATTTTGCTTTCTTTTTATACATGTGGCCACTCCCCAATTAGAATCAATTACCTAATTAGGGAATGGACACATCTGACTGCTGGCAGGGACAGATTTATACCCATAACTAACAACCATATACTCCCACACACACTATTTACAGCAGTAGGACTTTTGCCCTGCCACAATGCCCATTACAACAATAAACAAAAAATGACTGGCCTATGTCTCTGTAACTGTCTGAATAATTTGTGGTGCTGCTGTGGTTTTAAATTAAGATATGTAGTAGAAAGAGGAAGTTTTAACCAAGCTTCAGCAGCACAAAATGCTGTCTGTTTTCAATAACACCTAATTTGTGCAATGTGTGTTTGACTTTTCTTGAACACCGAAATCCTGACCCATACAAAGGCTGTCTATTCTACATTTTATGTACCACTGTTCCTTCTGTTTTTTATTTACTTATTCATACTTTGTTGTATTATATAACCAGGATTGCAATAAGAAATGATGAAATTGTTTTGATATTTTTATCAAATCTGGCCTGTATGGAAGAGTGGCAAGAAGGAAGCCATTTCTGAAAAAGCCCATGTAAAATCTTGCTTGGAATTTGCAAAAAAACATGTGGGAGACTCTGAAAAGATGTGGCAAAAGACTCCACCCAGTTGGCTATTGTCACCGCCTGCTTTGTTGATGCTTGACCTGGAGATCAGAACTAAATCTTGCAAGATCACCTGGATACAGCGCATTGCTTTACCCATAGCCAGTTGCAGGCAGCAGACAGATGCCAAAAGCAGTATTATCACCTTCTGGTGAGGGGAGAGCACTTTTTGGCCGGGGAGTTTGTGTGAGTTTATAGCCCCAAGCTCAACAGTGCTTGAGTGGGGCCTTGCCAGGTCCTGGAACGACTTGGGAATCGGGTCCAGTTGCCACACAGGGATTGGTAGGTGATGATCCATAAGGACCAGCCTGCCCCATTGTGAGACAAACTGAGGGCAGGGCCCTCATGCTCACATTTTCCCACGTCTTTCACATTGCCAGCAGCCGTAGGTGTGAGTCCCGCTGACAGCCAGTAGCTGTTCGCCGTTGGGAGAACCCCAGCGGCTGTCACTTTTCATCGGCCACACCACAGACGTCCGCCTCACCACCTCGAGGACTTTGCTTGTCTCCTTGGAGACGAGGAGAACTAAGGGGAGGTGCTATGTAGCAGAGGGTTCAGGCAGAGCGGCTTTGTCTGTGGCTGTATTGCACTCCAGAACTGTTTCAGCTGTGTGCTTGGAATATGCCAGACTGTTAACTTGTGGGACTTAATTGCTTGCACTGTGCAGCAGGGTGCTGAGACTTGGCGCTGGAACAGTCTACACAGGGATCACCAGGTGCTGTTCACGTGAATCCCATGCGGCTGTACAGGACTCTGATTGGGTAAGGATCGTTATAATCTTTTATGTTGTTGTTTGTTAAAGCTCAGTGGGGACTGATTTTCCAAACCTCACATAACTTGTAACTTTGTGTTTCTGTGTCAGTCTGAAGGAAGATAAAAGAGGGTGCATCAGGTGTGTGTGTGGGTGGATTCAAGAGAGTGGAGAATTGTGTGCTGTGAGCTGTGTTACCTGCTGTGAACCCTTTGCTGCAAATAAAGAGCCTGCGGCTATTGAACCACACTCTGTTGTCAAGACTGCCTTATTTTACTTTTAGCAAATTAATCCTGTGCTACAATATTTTAGATTTAGGGTGAATATTACAAATGCTAGAACCAGAAAACATCTGCACTTCAGTAACTTAATACTGGTATCCGTATACAGATTTACACAGAGAAAAATATGTACTGCGTGACCCATGCTTTTTCTAGGCCCTCAGGTTGTAGCTAATCAGAAAGAAAACATTAGTGTAATACAATATATAGTTTGTTAGTGGCCAAATAAAGGCCTGTGTTAACTATAAAATAAAAAAGGATTTAAATAATTTGTAAACTCAGGAAACCACAATGCATGTCTATTAACTTTTCATCCTGTGCATAGTGAGGTTGCTGTGCAGATATAACATCTGAGGTAAAGCTCTTTAGTTCAAGAGCTATGACAACGAATATACTGGTTCAGAACCATCTTAGAGAGCTGCTTAAGCGTAAGTTGTTGGCACAATTGATATGAATGTTACATTTCAGTCGACTCTAAGCCAGCTCAGGTCGGAGTTTTAATTGTAAACGCAGTAGAACATGCTGGATCATCCCAGTTTAGATCATTAAATTAGACCCACATAAGTACTATGAAATGACCATTAAACTGTAAATTAAGTACAATATTATATTACATTTCAATCATAAAAATCTGTCAAAAATAATTGACTAATTGATACGTCACACTAGGTTATGGACATTATTGAAGTAACACACAGTAGTTATGTGTATACCTCATTATTGAGCACTTTATTTAAAGAAAGAAATCAAGGAAACAGAATATTGGCAGTACATACTGAATTAATAAAAATGCTAATGTTAAGCACACTGCATTATAGTTTGTAGAACTCCTATATCAGCCACATTGAAGAAATTGCGTGGGAAAAGTCAATATGGAAATTCAGCCTACTATTAATAATGTTCAAAGCAAATAAACATTGGTGTTAGTTTACTGATGAAAATATTAGCCCTATATGTATTATTTAATTCCAATATTTCATTTAAATGTGTGACTCAAAGAATTACATATTTCAAGAGGTGCTCTATCTAAACTTAGAAAAGTATATAGAATGGAAAGAAGCTTGAACAGTAGAAGAGCATAGTACACTTTCCCATGGACAAAATGGAGCTGCTGGTAAAGACAACTGGGCTTAGGAATTGTAGTTTTCCTTCAAGGGAAATGTAGTTCTCTTTCGGAGGAATTTGAAGCTTCCTGATACTAAATCAGCAGCAGTAAATATATATCTTTTTTTTTTTTTTTAAATCTATAAATTTTGAACTTTGAAAAAACACACACACACACACACATACAAAAACAAGCAAAGAACCAAGTGATTTTCATTATGACAAAACAACTAAATGGGGCCTATGACAAGGTTGCTACTACTAATAAGCAGCCACAAATTGTTTTGGTTATGACTTATTTAAAGCATATTTCTCTGCTTGCATTTGTTTAAGGTGCATTTGTTTCATTGTTACAGTGTTTTTGAGATGCATTAGTGAAAAGGAACACCAATCCTACCTTTGTTTTGAGTGATGTTGTTTAGAGCTGTTTTGTCCAAAGGATAAAGCAAGGGAGCCATGGTGCTTGGGACTGCTCTTCTGTACGTGTCAATAAGATTATCCAAGGTTTCAAAGAGCTGAGTCGTCACTGCTGGAGCTGCCTGCAATATGTTAAGAATAACATTTGAATAAGAGACAGATGATTGGTAATTCATTCATGGCATTTATTTTTCATATGACAAATCTTGTTTTAAAAAAAAATGTTATAGTATTAAGAAGAAAGCATAGGAAATATCATCTAATGAAGTACAACACTATAATATCGTAAGGTCGTGTGTAAAAGGGAAGCAGGCTCCACACAAACAGTAGTTTGGTGCTCGAATTCAGTGGTTTATTAGCACAGGAGAAATTAAAAATAAAGGACCACTGTCCGCCATGGACCACACCAAAGCAAAACAAAAATTGTATACCAAAGTCACCACACCGGACAAACTGGCAACAAACACAACACCCCCCACTGCTAGCTCATGGCATGGCACAGCCACCACCATCACAAAGTGCTTTACAAGACTAGGGTGTGTGAACTGTGCATCAGCTGTAGAGTCAACAATGTCAACAATAAAAAATTATTTTTGAAAAATACAGGGCACATGGGGTAAATGGCTGAGCTGGGATTTGAACTGGATACCACCTGGTTACAAGTCTGTTTCTTTAACCACTGGACCACACAGCCTCCTTAATGTTGTGTAGTACATAAACTTAAAGGACCAACAGGAAAGTCAATAAGTCCCACACTGACAGCGGTCAACTTGCTGGGCTCGGTGCTGATGCTGTCTCCTCTGATCCGGTGGCCCAGAAATGTGACTGCCCATCACAGGAAGTGACAGTTTTCAGGGTGTAATGGAGTCCCACCTCGGTCACGCGCTGTAGCACCTAGTTCAGAGCGTCCAGGGCTGCCTGGAAGTTCGTCCCATGGACCAGGGAGTCATCCATATAAACAAGGCATTCTCCGGGGGATACTCCAACCAGGTGGCCTTGGGTCATGCAGTCGGGGAGAGGGCCACTTTCCAGTAGCCACTTTTTAGTTCTAATAAGGAGAACCTCTTTGATCTGGCCACCGTCCTGGGACTCATCAATGCGGGAGAGGGGGTAGGAGTCCTTCCTCATCACCTCATTTAGCCACCTTTAGTCAAGCACTACTTCCCATCTTTTTTTGGAACCATGACTGCAGGTGATGTCCAGGGGCTGTCCGACGCCTGCCTCTCCATCCCACTCTAACACCAAAGTAGCGTTGCACGTAAAAGGCATGCAAGCTCCACACTGGCAGTAATTTTGTACTTGAATTCAGCAGTTTATTAGCACAGGAAACATAAAAAAAAAAAATAAAGGCCCACTGTCCGCCATGGACCACGCCAAAGCAAAACAAAAATAATAAAAACCTATCGCCCTGTGTTAAATTACAGTCTACCTCTCACTCTCACTCAGACAACCTCTGTCTCTGACTCTCACTCTGTCACTCACTGTTTTGTTTCGTCTTGTCCTCTCACAACTCCCTCTCCAATTCCACTCGTGCTCATGCATGCACTCCTATTTATCTCTTTACATTAAATAGTGCCTTCCATCTGCCTTTATCAATCTCAGGCATGCCATTCGGACCCCAATCTCCTGCCAGCATTCTGGGGCTGGAAGTGCATCTCAAGGACTTGAGGCCGCATAGATTCCCCCCCAATCCGCTAGTGGTGTAGCACAGCAAAACATTACGTCATGTAGCACAGGAACATAAAGGACAAACAAACAGGACAATATATCACCCTATAGATGTATCAGAAATTTCTTTGTATCAATATCAGATAGCGTAACTTTTGCTTTTAAAGTGATGTCACATTAAGATTTATAGTACAATGTTCAATAGAGGTACCCTTTAAAAAAAAAAAAAAAAAAAAAAAAAAACATCACAAGAAAACTAAATAAACTATAAGCAAAATGACTAAAAAACAACAACTTAAAAATGTAAGTACATTTTTATAAACGTGTGTTTAATTAATATTTAAAAAATCCTTAGAATGATTCACAGGGCTTCTTTATGTAATTTATGTCCCATAAATATGTTGCATTTTTCACTATTTACTTTTACTAAACAAAACGTAGGAGGTTTTCTTTATTTTGCATCCATGCAAATTGTTTACCCGGGGCATATCAACTCGTTAGCCTCTGTATAATGCATGGGCGGTTGTTTAAGAAGAAAAATTAGACATTGTAGAACTATACCTTCCCACGCCCGACCTTGTTTATCATACCATATCTAAAATATCATCCCACGGTTTTATACATAAAATAAATTGCTCTTGGTTTCGATTTAAAGAGAAATTGAGTTGTGCGGTTGTTTATGACATTCCTCTACATACAGAAAATCAAATTAAATAGTAGCTACTAGTAAGTGAAAACTATACCTCAACCTTATATGAATTACTGCTGTGAAAAAAATAAAAAAAATAAAATAAAGATTACAAAATAATACATGAAAGGGTTAAAATCCAACTGTTGGTCTTTGTAATACATAACGCTATTATTTGATTAATTATCTATCTTGTGCACGTGGTCATGAAATGATCATGAAAAGACCACTTAAAGGCAGCAAATGTGTTTTCCTCGTTGCAGCTGTCAAATACAGATTTATAAAGATTTCTGTTCAATTTGGTTACGTGCGTATATTTTTTATTTTGTAATATATTATGATCCATCGAATTAATGTCACAAACTTGTCTGATTCAAATTGTAACAATTGGCCACTGCTATATTATTGCATTCCACGTCTTACCTGATGAATTTGTTTCACGTTCTTAATAAACAGAATTTGCTGCTATATGTGTCTTACCTTTACTGCCCACTTTCCAGAGATCTGGATAATCCGATAGGTATAGACAAAGGTGTCTCTTCTGTGAATGAAGCAGTTTAACGTTAACGTCTTTTTATTTTCTTTTATCCACTATCCACTTAATAGACACATCCCACTGCATGTCCCATCTATTGTATACATACATGTAATTTAATTTGACCATAATATGAATTATAATTAACAAAGACTTCTAATTTTAGCAAAACTTCGTTGGCTGGATACGAAACTTGCATTATTATTATTATTATTATTATTATTATTATTATTATTATTATTATTATTATTATTGATTCCAAATTACAAAAAGGATTATCCTATTATAATTATTATTATTATGATTATTATTATAATATTAAAAAAATCTATTTTTCAGTTTTGCCCCGAATTTCTTAATATAAATTTTTAAATAAAACAGGAATATTGTTATGTGGCATATATATATATATATATATATATATATATATATATATATATATATATATATATATATATATATATATATTATAAACAACAAGCAACAAGCTTTATTTAACTTCTACTTTCATTAACCTAATCCGAGCAAAAACGTTTAAAGTGGTTCTGTTTTACTTTAATCGGTGGAAACTATCCCACTGAAAACGCTGTATTAGATTAATGTTTTAATGTTCCTTTCCTATCGAGTTCAGATACTGCATGCGTTGTTACTGTGACAGTAACTGTAGCAGACATTTCCAGAGGACTTTGTTAAATAAAGGAGAGTTGTGAAAGTGCAACTTTTTCCATTTTCATCGCTTACCGAATTGTCTTTGACCTTCCGATTCCCTATGGCTGGATTTGAAGTCCTAATAGGGGAGCGTAGTGTAGGGTGATAGGAGTTGAGATTTTGATAAAATTAAATTTCCTCACTTGCCTTCAGCGACCTTTAGTTCAATTTCCATTCCCGAGAGACACTGTGCATTATAGAGCTGAATAAAATCATTTATTCATAGAAAAGGAGCCCCGATTTCATCAGAATATTCCGCTTTTTTTTTTACAAGGTCAGCGTGATGGATGATATATTGAAATGCCTTTAGTTCGTGTAATCAGATTTGAAGACCAGATATATAACCACATTAGTCTAATTTCTTCAAACCTCGACAATTTATTTCAGTAGGCACAGTTTTGGACTATACGACTTCGAGACCACAGACTTGTCATTGAAATACTTTATGAATTGTACACATTATTAAACGCATTATATATATATATATATATATATATATATATATATATATATATATATATATATATATATATATATATATATATATATATATACCCTGAACCCCGAACGCAACCCCGAACGCTTGAGTTTCATGAGAAATTGAAAACGAGCAACTACCAACTGACCAGTGTAAACCAGTGCTGGTTATTTTTGAAAGAAAAAAAAAGAAATAAACTTTGCGTATTCTTTATAATGTAGGAGCATCAGTTTCTAAATACATTTGGATTTCTTAATGAAGCAGTTCTGCTGTCCCTTTTTGTCATGGGAAGAACAGTGAATGTCTTGCACGAATGAATGCATAAAATGCACTATGTTTAACAGTTTGATATTTTGCATTGAACTCCTGTTTTATTTTTATGTTATTGTGCAATAATATAGCGTACAATATACACATTCAATTCACAACAAAACATATCTGACTACATTTTTATACGAGCAAATAGGAAAATAACTTCTGCTTTCCCACTGGATTAGGATTTGTTTATTTGAAAATGTTTACTTACCGAACACAGAGACAATAAGATCCTGGTGCCGTTTCGCTGTCTCTAGTTAAAAAGCTCCCTTCTCTTCCATATTTTTCCAGTAATCTCTCCGTTTCGTCTTTGCTTATTTTTCCATAGTATATCGAGGCAAACATGTTTTAAACAAAGTTAAATGTTTTTTAAGGGGAAGTGCTCTGCGTTGACAGAAATTAAGAGCTCTGGTGAATTTATGTGATCGTCTGTGTCAACAGTTTGCTTCTGCTGAACTTCCTGAGAGACAAAATAGGTTTGCTAGGCAGGAAAACGAAGTGTCATAGGTTTTTGACACTTTTCTCAGCTTGCTATTTGCATATTTTTGCAAAGTTTCACACCGATTGCTTTGCACCCAACTAGTGTACCGATCACCTATGTGTGCATGAAAAGTGTTAGTCACACTTCCAAAATGGTTAAAATTCCTTTAGTTTGCCATCCCCGTTTCTCCAACATGTTTCTAACGTTCCCTGTGCCATCTAGCGCACAGTGTATTTCAACAACCCATTCCCTCCAGAGGAAAGTGTTTTTGATTGAAAATTAATATTATTTCATTATTATTTGATTTCCCTCTTGCAAATGATGCTGAGACATTTTGAATGAAGCTGGATTTGTTTCATGCATAACATTTTTAAATGTATTATAAAAACAATACAAAAAAAAAAAAACACATCGGGATAGCAATTCACGTCTTTTTTTTTTTTTTTTTGTAAAAAGCAAAATAATGACAGAGCAATGTGCAAGGACAGTATTTAGTAAACAAGGCTTTCAATAAAATATGATTAACTTTCCAGAGGAGAAGGTCATTTCTGTTTGTGCCACCTAGACTATAGTGTCAAGATCCATGTTATCAATTCTACTTTATTAAGTCTATATGCATATTTTTATTGCTTATACCTGTGTAGTCCAGTATACTGGGTACAGTCAGGAAAGTGCCACAAGAGCTTTTACTCACAGCTCTACACTCTTTCAAGAGAGCTTTCTATAAAAAAAAAAAATAAATAAATTAAAAAGCATATGGCTTTCTTTAGAACTCCTATTTTGTTTGTGCTGAACCACAGAGGAGCCTGTAATCTTATATACTGGGTTCCAAATAGAACAGGCATAGTGCTCTCTGAATGTTACTTATTCAACCCAAAGGGTAATACTTTTCTGCCAATATCCGGTTAATTAGACATATGATATCAGAGAGTAATATCCATTTGACTATTGACTGCCAGGCTGACTATTGTCCCGTTCTGTGGATAACACCATTTTTTTTTTGGTCTTGTGCCACTGTATTAACCAATATGCTTATGAGTTGATATGTAAGAGTTTAATAAAAAAAAAACCTATGTTGTTCTATAAATAACAATCGTTATATAAAGAAAACGTTTGAAAGAACGCAAGAAGGACCCAAATAATTAAATAAAAAACAAACATAAGAGTGTACTTTTAATACTCAATTTAAAAAAAAGTTACAAAACTTAATGATGTACAGGGTAGGCCCCGAGGTTAATTTAAGAGGCCCTGTTTAATTACAGTAGATATATATAGGTCTGTAAAAACATAAATTTGCAAATGCTTAGTAGATTTGGCAACAGCATTACTTGTAACATATATTGCAGAATCAACTATTCCCTAAATAAAGATCTCTAATGCCTGCATTTTGCATTGTTATTTACTCTAATGTCATACTAGTTCATCACAGATATTGGATTGAAATTTTAATATGGCTTACATCTTGTGAATTCAAGAGTTGTGCCTTCTGATTTTGTGCAGTGGTGGTTGTATTTTATTATCCCAAAACATGATGGTCTGCTGTGGGCGGCACAGTTGGCGTGGTGGTTAGCGCTGCTGCCTCACAGCACCAGGGTCTGTCTGTGTGGAGTATGCATGTTGTTTGCATCCTTGTATCTGCATGGGTTTTCTCCAGGTAATCTGATTTCCTCCCACAGTCCAAAGGCATGCTGTTCAGGTTGATTGGTCATTCTAAATTGCCCTCTGTGTGAGTGTTTGTGTGTGGTGTCCTACGATGGACTGGCATCCTGTCAAGGGTATAGTCCTGCCTTGAGCCCTGTGTCTGCCGGGTGAGGCTCACAGCGACCCTGTAAAGTATTAAGTGGTTAATGATAATGGATATATGATGGTCTGCTTACTATCCACTAATAACAAGCCATTGCATGTATATTTGTGGGCGGGTGTTGCCTTCAGGCAACTACCTACAGCACAGCTGGCGACACTTACATAAAATGTTGATATGTGAGCTATAATTTTTTTTTTTTAAACTTCAATAATACCGTACTTTAATTTTAATTTAAAAAATACAAGTATACAATTACCGGTATTAGCTTAAAAAAAGAATTCTCAACACATATCCTTGATGATACTATACATTTGATAGTTGCATTCAGCCATGGTGGCTCATGTATATTCAGGAACTGTGATGTCATTTCATACAGTTGCAGGGAAAAGACATTGCCATGTTGTCTGAATACAAATAAGTGACTTCAAATAATAAAAAAAATATTTTGAGACAAAAGTATGCATACTTTATTTTGATGCAATTTTACAATTTGAAAGATCCTACAAACTAGTGAAGTTATTTATTGGAGGGTATTTTCTAAGAAAAGAGAGCAGCCGAGCAAGACAGGTTTGGATAATCAAGGTTTCACTGAACCATGGTGTAACTGGGGGGAAATGTTGCGTCTGTGGGTCGTCACTGAATAATACTGAGGCAGACACATAGCATTGGGTGTTGCCACAATGCGCAGGCGCAAAGATTTAATAACACAGGTGCTGCCACTAGGGTACCAGCAATGGTAGCCCTAGTGTCAGATTTAATAAAGAAAACAAACAAAACTAAACCAAAAATAAAAGTTTGCCACCCAAGGCGAGTCCTAGTCTCACTAAGAGAGACGTACCACTCCAGGAACCTACTACACTATGTAAACCCTCTCTATACACTGTTTGGGATCAACCTTCCCTAAACTAACATACTGTTGTTGCTCTCCTGGCGATTCCAGCCACTTTCTGATGGCCTGATGGTTGAACGGTTCATAGCTCTTAATCCTGGGGAGCGGATACTCTCCTTATCGATGCCAACAAGCGCAAGCTTTCGCTCACCACCCGTCTGTGTAGCAATGGCTGTGTAGTAGCCTCGAGCTGTGAAGTAGAATCTTTTTGAGCTCTGCGCAGCCTCACCAGGTAAGCCCCCCAGCCAATCAGCTCAGCGCAGTGTGTGCCTAACTGCTCAATTGGTTACCTGTGGCTCCGAGTCCCAGCTGTACACATTTGCGTAGGAACCAGAGACAGGGCTCTCCCTGTCACACATGGATATTAAAATCAATAGGTTTCCATTTACATATTAATTTGTTATAACCAATATACTGCAGCGTTTTCAGATCTAGTGAGATGGTGGAATCAAGCGAAGGGACAATAATCAATTTTCAGGGCGGGTCAAGAACCGTATTTATTCAGAAGTAAAAAGGCCACAGTAAATTAGTCAGGTAAGGGAGGTAGGAGATCATATACAGACACAGGCCAGTTTCTTTCAGTCTATGCAGATTGCTCTCTAGCCCCCAGCCTCTCCCCTCTTTGCCTCTCTAGCTCAGTCTTCTCCGCCAGTTGTATCCCGACCCTATTCTTCCCTGTCGTCCGTCACCACTTGTGACCTCAAGTTGTTTTTGGTTCTTTTAATGTTTGATTATTTTTCTGCCGTGTTAATTTTTTATATCTTTCTACTCTCGTCCAACTGCCACCCCCGTGACAATGCAGATCCCCCATTTATCACCTCGTTGGCCCCGCCCCCAGTGGTCCCCTGCACCAATAGGGGCGCTTTCCTGGTGGCACCACACTACTGGAACGTCTGTTCCTCACGAGACACCTCAAGACGTTACAGTACCAGTACAGTATATGAATCTTATAAGATTGACCAAAGATGTAAAACCTTTTTTTGTTTTACATTATTTAAACAACATTCTCAGAAGTTGTAACAGGGCAAGCAGCCATGTTCAGTATTTAGTTTAGAACGGGGTTTCCCCCTCCGTCCCTGTACTATATTTTGTGTTTGTATTATGATTTGTTATTTATTTATGACGGTGAAAGCTGTGGTTATTGTTTTTGTATTTATTTATTGTATTTATATATGATGGCGAAGAGCCAGGTTTTGTTTTGTTTTGTTTAACTGTGTTCTGGCAGAGGCGAGGTGGCAGCCCGTCTTCTGCCAGTTACCAATTAATAAACACGTGCAGATTGTGGCCGGGGGGTAATAGAATAATTACTAGCTAGTTAAACCCCTCAGTTACGATATATAAACCGGCAGCTCTCCCTGCTCAGGGTGGGTGTTCGGAGGAGAGTACGAGAGCGAGCGAGCAAGGAGGAGGAGGAGGAGGAGAGAGGAGGAGGAGGAGGAGGAGGAGGAGGAGGAGGAGGAGCAGCAGCAGCAGCAGCAGCAGCAGCAGCAGGAGGAGGAGGAGGAGGAGGAGCAGCAGCAGCAGCAGCAGAGAGAAGATATTTAAAACCAAGGAACAGTGAAGGCACCTGCCCAGCCTGACCTTGGGTTTTGTTATTGTTTGTGTTTGAGATTTGTTTTATGTAAATATTTTATTTTGCTCTGTGAGCAAGTGTTTATTTTTGTTTAAATATTTTATTTATTTTTGTTGTTTAATAAACAGCGCATGCCACGTTTTTTTGCAACTGCAGTTACCTTTATTGTTCTTCCTTCTTCTGGCCTGACATCACAGCAACGTCATTTCCTGCCATGGAAGTCCATTTGTATTCTGCCACTACACAAATCCACTTCCAGTAGCAGTCAAACTGAAAATTTCTGTATAACTAAACCATCTCAGCAGAATTATAGGGGTCTTTTAACAATTTTGCTGTGCTAATAAGAGGTGAGAGGTTAGAAAATAAATTCTAATAAAGCCAGAGATCAATGCTATAAGCCCTCTTTGTCGTAATCAAAGCCTGTTTCTCTTTAAAAACAATTTCTCTTTCTCTTTAAAAACAATTATTTTTGTGTTTTTTTTTTTAAATAAAACCAACATTTATGCACTCCAATAAATAAATAAACAAATGTGAAGGACCAGGGTTGGTGGATTGATTTATTGCCTGTTGTACCTCACTTACTGAATACCGCTTGCTTATGAAATATATTGGTAACTATGACATGGCGAGATGCCCTGCACATGAAAAGGGGGCAGGGCAAATCCCTGCCATAAATGTATTGTTTATTTATTTTATAACGGGGTACCCCTCCGCCCTTGTGCAGTTTATTATTTTGTGTTTGTGTTTGTATTATGATATATTTATTTGGAAATATATGATGGTGAGAGCTGTTTCCTTTGTTTTCCAGTGTGGATGGGAAGCCCCATCCACAATTAAAAACCTTGTGTAATTAAGTGATTAATTTTGGAGATGGTCACCTGCATAAAACTCTTGAGCTCTCTGCAGTCAGAGTGGATGTTCGAGAGGAGGAACGAGAGCGAGCGAGGAGAAAAAGGAGTTTAAAAGTAAAACTATTAAAATACAGGAACAGTGAAGGTGATTGTCCAGCCTGACCTATATGGTTTTTGTGTTTGAGTTTATTTTATTTAAAACCTTTATTTTGCTCTGTGAGCAAGTGTTTTGGTTTGGATAGTTTACTTATTTTTGTTATTTGAAAATAAACGGCGCAAGAGGCATTGCACTGCAATACTTGCCTGTTTGTTTTCCTTCCTGCTTCTGGCCTGACATCACCACAAAGCCATCCCTGTCACAGTATCCCTAAAAGTAGCAAACTACAGGCATACAAGCATACAATCCTTTTAATCTGTATTGGATTAGAAAATACATGTACTAACTTCAGTTATAAAGCAATCATTTGGCTGTTTTCACATAATCTATGTTTTTTTTTAAAAGTTTCCTTTTAGTGTACCAAATATATTAAGTTAAGAAAAACAATACAGCTACAGTACGTGAAAGTGAAATTCAAGCCTAGAAAACAATGATCACACATAGGCAGTGCTGCATTACTTAAAGATCTAACCCTATATTTCTTTTAAATGTATCTTTTAAAGTAACATTTGTTTCATTTTTGCAGCGTGTATTTATACTTAATAGTATTTTTCACCATGTCAGTTTTCCGGCAATTGTTTTGCTTAGCAATTATTAATATTACCAATACAAATTTTTTATTCAATTGGCACGGTTATTTGAATCAGTGGTATCAATGGATCAAAAACATTTTTAAACCTCTTTCTTGTAAGTCTCTGATCTTTTTTTTTGTAGATTATCACTTTTGTTTTTACTTGATTCACTGAAAAGATTCACTCATAGTGCAACTGTTATTAAAAACTCCTCCTGTTCCTAATACCTGCTACACAGTATACATCATGGTTAGAAAAAGCGTTGATTATTATATAAAGTATGTTACCCATCTGACTGAAATAGCTATATCAACAGAGTGTGTAATTCATAGCTGCCTAGCTTGTTACCTTTCAAACTGTTCTATTGCAAATGAAAATATGCATTTGCACTAGCTTTGAAATAGGACCCATGGAATTTGCAGATATTATTTTTAACTTCTATATGTGTTTACTTGTCTAATAAAACTATAAACCAACGAGAAGCAGCTTTTTTTTTTTTTTTGCTAATATGTTTTAATGAGCAACCTGGTGGGGGAATTAAACAGTCATATTAGTTATCTCATTTTAAAACTTGGGTTAAAATAGCAAGTTAGTACAGGTTTGAAATAAAACATTTATTTTAAGTAATGTATTATTATTCTTGTTAAGACTGTCTTTGTATATCACTTTCTGTTTCAGTCAGCACATCCTGGTGAAAACTCTGAAGTTTAAAGCACCCCTGTTGGCTCAAAGCAGCGTTTTAGTGAGTGAAGTGGAACCGTTAACCTCTCTTAAAGAGGTTTGTGAGCTATTTTAACTTTGCTTTAAAAAGTCACCAGGGTGTGATGACTGAAATGGAAAATTATATATAATGTCAAGATAACTGTGATATTTTAGATCTGTACCCAGACATTAAAAACAAATAGAAACTCATTTGAGGTTTAAAATAGTGTTGTACTCTCATGTTGGTTTCTTTGTAAAGTCTGTCACTTTGTTTCCCACCATGTTGACTGTGTAGACCAACACTCAAAACAACCACAAAATTGGTTGTTTGAACCTATGCTGCATGTTTTTATTGTTGAGAGGTTTTGAGAGGTTATTGTCTCTGCGGAACACCTTCAGTTGTAAACATATATATATATATATATATATATATATATATATATATATATATATATAGATTATAATATTATATATATATATATATATATATATATATATATATATTGATAGTATATTCTTATAGATTTAAAGTGTAATTGTGTTTTTAATACGGAAGTGTAATTGTTGGGGGATTTTTAGCAGAACTAAGGTGTCTAAACATGCTTATAAGCACCAATTTAAGGGCTGTCTAGATGTGTTTTTTATTTATTTATTTTTTTAATAGAAAGATGTTTCTTAAATATAGCTGATTTAACAAGGGAAATATAAGTGTTCTTCAAAGTGTTCACTATAGATGGTTGATTATACACATGTGTTCTTCAGAGGAGTGCCAGACAAGTGTTCCAAAAACTACTACTGCGTCTATTTTAATGACAACAGAACGGCCGATCTAAATACTGCCACACATTAATGCTATATTATTCTTCCTTGTCTTTGCCTTAAGTGGTATTTTTTGTATCACTTTCTCAACATCACAAAATACAATAAAAAAATATACCTAGATATTTCAGCATTAGAGATGGTTAGGGCATTGGCTGTTAAGATTTGGATAATTAAAATTTAGATAATTAAATTTAGATAATTAAAATACATGTGTAAAATGATAAGATTGGTTTCCAGTCTTTGTCAAAGCAGTGTACACAGTACAGAATATGTACCTATCAGTAGGATGTGGCTAATGTTGCAAACCGCCTACTTATTTTCAGTTCTTTGGCACGTTCTCTTACAGATCAGGCTGATCACGATTACAATATAATCGTAAATCTCGAAAAACTACTCACTTCTAAATCTTTTTCTAAATCTTTTTCTAAATCTTAGTATTTTTTCGAGATTTACGATTATACTGTAAATACAGTATAATCGTAAATCTCGAAAAACTACTCACTTCTAAATCTTTTGTAGTCATTTTTGTATTACTTTAGCATAAATACATGTTAATTTGGATTCATATGTTGTTTTTTTCTGACTTTATGTGAACGAAAAGACACACATTTGCCCGTTTTCCCATTGGAAATAGTGATATTTTGAAATATCACTGTCCTGGTCACAAAAGCAAAGTTTGTGGGGAATAATAGCCATTTTCTATACTTTTGAGGCATAAGCAATTAGGAAATAACGCTTACTACCCAGGAACAAAAATTGTGTTACATAGTGTAGTCAGTGTCATCCAACTTATTTTAGCTCTCATGCCCTGAATAAAACAAACTGGTAAATAAACTGCGTGTTTATACTTAAACCACAGGAGGGCGTTTGTCCTACAGATGCACTTTCCATGCTATGGTAGTTTTAAATAAAAAAAAAATAATATGGTACATAACACAGAATCTTGTGTCAAAGACCTACCTGGTGAATGCAAGCGAACTGTACTGTCTATAAGCTATGCGTTTTAGAGTGGACAGAGGTTAACATAAATCTGTTAATGAAAACGTACTGTAATTAGGTATGATATTAATCTGTTTTTGTAAATTATCCGCACATACACTCTTTCTGCAATACAGAACAGGGGTTGCTATACGCACTAGGAATTCGGCTTCAGTAAGTAGATCAAATGCACATTCACGTTATTTATGTTTATCAAGTTTACATCAGTCATAAGTTATCGAGTTCAAGTTTGTCAAAGTCGACGTACGAAAACGTAGATTCGGAGGTCATATCTCCCTTTGAATAATTAGTCTTAAACTTCCGTGTCTAACAACCTCACTATGGTAACCATCACTAATGATTTCCTCGCGATATGTGGGCTGGCCGGTAACCAAATACAAAACGGGAGTTCAGTTCAAAGTGAACCGCGTTGGTTTGAATGGTTGAAGAATATTATTTGAACAAAACACAGGTAGGTAAAAGGGAAATACGTTCAATTATCTTTATCTAGAGTTAGAAGCAAGAGTTACTGTTTCAGAACCCCCTTTCGACTGGGCTGGAAATTGACAGCATGACAACACTGGTGTTTTTTGTTTGCATTTATTTACTGACACTGTCTCTCTAGTCTAAACTAGGCCTTGCGCAGGACTGGGTTGTCGGGAGCTTTATGGGAATATTTTAAATGCTGTCTAATCCGTTTTAAATGTGTTCATGCTGGATCTGATGTTAGTAAACCATTGGTGTGAACGTTTTAATTTTTAAAAGTAGAGTGTCCCTGTAAAAAAAAGAAAAAACAAAACGCCTGCAGCTGCAGTGTAAAACTGTTATGTGTATTTGTGTTCGTTTTGCAAAATGCATCAATATGGGTTTAAATTATATGTAAATTTTTCACATAAAGAAGCAGTAAGCATAGCGGTACATTTTATTTGAATCGCATAAACTTTAAGTAAACTGGTGATAATACGCCCAAACGTAACTGTTTATTGACTTTAGTGACTGGAATATCAGAAATCGCAGTGAACAAACATCCAACGTTTACCTGCTGTTATAGTGTCCGTGTCATGTAAGTGTTAACTTAAAAAAAAAAAAAAAAAAAAAGACAATTAAGAACTGAGACAAAGTTTGTTCTTCAGAGTGGTTCCCACCCCCCATGCTGGTGAAGATAATTTAGCCACAATGCTGTGGAACACCCACCAGCTGCTCATAAGAAACAAAAGTGGGGGTCAGGTTTATTCTTACCTGCACCACAGAAAGTACAGTTATTTTCATATGGATGGTGAAAGTAAAAAAATAATAATAATAATTAAATGGTAAAACAATAATACTCCCATAATTTTCAGGGATATGGAGTTTTCACTGACGCAAAAGTACACAATTTGCCTTGCAGTGCTTACCTATCCAGAAATCACAAGAGGTCCTCATCCTACCTGTTGACAAATAGTCATTATTCAAGCAAGTACCCTATTTGTTAATACTTAAACCTTTACTATGGTTTGACTAATAATAATTTGAAGAAAATTATACTAGGGAGTAGAAAGAATTGTAGGTGTATCAAAGTGAAAGCACACAAACTGCTAATTAATCACACTAAAATCAATAAACCCTCCTCCCGATCCCACACATAAAACAGTGAATAAATAAAGTTGAGCATTATTGTGTATAGTTTTTCATGATGGTAGTACTGTTAAATTCCACACAAATGCATATGGATGCCTTTTTTCTAACATCACATGTATTTTTTTTAAATATCTAACATATAATATACTCTATGTACTATATACAGAAAAAAATTGATCATCTGAAAACTGAGAATTCTTTAAAATTGGTAAAATTTAAGCTTTTTCTAATTGTATCTTTGTTGTTTTATCTGTTCAACAGGGCAAAATGTATTAAAAAAGCTGAAGTCGTTTGCAGATTGCCAGCGGAATATTGCATCTATATGTTCCTTTCTTTTGAGATCTTCACTTACAGTAAATGAAGTTAGAGATGCCTGCGGCACCTGTTCTTCAACCTGTCCTGAAAATGAAAGTTGATGAACTCTTTCTAAACTGGTTGAGTGAAACAACCACGCAGTTGATGCTCAAGGATTACCTCAAACGGATCAAGAATGGAGAGAGGTTTGAATGTGGTGATGGGGATTTGAAAGACAACAGGCCTTTAGTTTGTAGTGAAAATAAGAACAATTTCAGATCGAAGCAGAAGGTGACTGATAAAGCAGTCACTTCTTTAAGTGCTTCTTCAAGTCCTCCCTCCCCCATTACTACAGCACTACCATCTGGTAACACTGGCAGTCCGAGGGTGGGTCAGAATAGAGCAGTACGACGATCAATAGGTTCTAAACTGGTAAGGATATTCTCTCTCTCTCTCTCTCTCTCTCTCTCTCTCTCTCTCTCTCTCTCTCTCTCTCTCTCTCTCTCTCTCTCTCTCTCTATATATATATATATAATATAATATATATATCTATAATATATATAGATATATATTATATATATATATATATAATATATATTTATTTATATATCAGGGCATTAGTACAGACATGCTTAAAATGGTACTTACAGGTGGTTTTCTTTCAGCTTTAAATTTCAAAAAAATAAAAAAAATAAAGATTAACTGTAGCTAACTTGAACATGGTTTAATTGCCATTAGCACCTTATTTTAATTGTCATTTTGTCCATCTTATGATAAATTAGAAATTTATATTTTTCCAGCACCTCAGTATTTTGTATGTTACTCGCAAGAACAATGTTCCAGTTCTGTATAGAATATATGCTACTAAAACGTAACCATGTTATTTTACCTTTTTGTAACATTAGCGGTTAAAACAAAATGCTTTTCTATTACTCTATTGCAGTATCTTTAGCTATAAACATTAATTTGTCAAAAGTCTTGCTTGATCCTTGTGTTTTAATCAGGATGGGAACAAATAGAAAACTTGTTTATTATGCTATGATATCTTGCTCTTTGTGAATCCGACTTTAGCCACACCAAACAGCCCATAAAAGTAAAACTGTACAGAGGCAGCTGTTTGCCAAAAAACAACTGTTCTGACCTAGTGAGCACAAAGGTCACCCAAACACCAGTAATCACAGAGGCCACATACAATTGAAATTGTTTGTGTCCAAACAGACACATTTTTGAGGGAGATTTTGTATACAGGAGATTTTGTATCCATCGCAGCAAGATACTATGGTATTTTTACAAATCGCACAGCTACTTTTTACTCGATAAACTTGCATTACTTGGAAAACTGTTTTTTCTTGTGTCGCAATTTTACCGACTACATTTATAAACTTGCTTAATACATGGATGGAAAGAGGGCTTATAAGATGGAACATGTTCCAACACCTGACAGCCAAAAATGAAATATTTACTATGAAAGTTGTTTCACCCGTAAGAAACATCCATATGTGTTATAATTGCAGAAACTATTTCTTCCATTTGTGCAATTCTTCTAATTAAGGTCATTTTTCCTACTTTGCTAACATTATTTTTTATGTTGACATCTTTTAAACAACTTCAGTATTCATTAAGTAGAAAAAAAAAGACTTTGCGGTCTTACATAGGATTCAATACACATGGGGGAAAAATAAGAATGTGGCAATATGCAAGTTCATTTCTGCATGGTCAAGCTGAAAAAACTTGGTAGTAAATATTGAATTGTTGGTCAGATTTATTGTGGTCTTTACTCCCAAAGAGCAATTTGTGCCTTCTTTTGTGAAAGGAATATAACATTGGTAATATTGCAAAACTACTAACCGACAACTTAGAAAACATTTCACAAAAAAAAAAAAAAAGTGAAAATAGGAAACAGAAAACAAAATATCCAATCCAGAAATCCACATCAATATGTCTCAACTATACGGTTTCTCACTTGTTACCAGTATCACTAGCAACAGTGTTGTGTTGATTTCTCTTTAAAAATCTTTTTTTTTATATAATGGAATAGCTACTTGACCTTAAGTCTATACACTGATATGAGAAATTGCATTTAACTTTTACATTACCAATTCATTTGTTTCTTTCATTATGGTTTAAGACTTACAGTACTGTATATGCACCACTGTTTCAGATTGGGTATTGTGTGTGCCTGGTTTGAATTTTCAGATATCGGTGGGTGTGAAGACATTAGTGCTGAATTCTCTCCACAGTATGTACATTTATGTTGTGTACATTTGTTTGTGCTTCTTGTGTACTAGCATCCTCAGAGTTCTGAGGGCAGTGCTGTTTTGCTGGTAACCCTCCTGAAAATACCTTGTGAAGGTTTCAAGTACAACTCCCTTTGAGAGGAGCTTGAATGAGTTTGCAAACACACTGCTGCTGCACTTACAACTGCTGATCTCTCGTAAACCAGTTCAACTGGAAAGTTAATATTTTCAGTGTTCAGCTCCTTGGGCAAGATCTAACAATAAAACAAAAAACAAACTACTGCAAATTTGAGCCAATGGGTGTGTTTGGTCACAGGTTAGGGTGGACCCAGTTAGGTCGATCGTGAAATCAGGAACATAACTTAATTTTTTTTATTTAAGTCCTTCAATCAAACTCCAATGCGTCCACGTCGCTGGTATTTCTGCCTGTAAAAAAACGACGACATAAAATGGCATCAGTTTTGACTAATTCAGCGAGGTGGTTGGATCGTTATTTAAAACTGTTTAAGGAAAATATGACATTGCCTTATGTAATAATTTGAAATGTGATGACAGTGACAGGAGATGACAGCTGTGTCTGCAAACACTCAGTGGCCTTATATTTACATTCTGAAAATCAATAGTTTGTCGAGGAGGCTTTGCTAGACAGACAGCTAAAATGTTTTTGCTATTCAGTTTTGTCTCAATATATTCTACTGGAGGTGGATCAGCTTTTTGATTTGCTGACACAGCCAAACATATTTTCCTAACTTTTGAAGCAAATATTTGGCTTTTAATAAGTTCACATAGGCCTACTTTATTAGCACTTGAGAAAGTGTAATATACAACAGCTTATTATCCAGTACATTTCATTAATTACAAAATCTATAATATCACTTTTTTTAAAAAAGGAGGGATTTTCTTTTTTTAATTATAAACATGTACTGTATGCAAACATATATAATACAGAAATATTTGAGATTTGTGATGTTGTCCTTACAGCTAGTTTCATAAACGGCTTTACTTTTCACTTGTATTTCATCCAATCAGGCCATGTCTTTAATCGACAAAGACATTGCACTAGAGGAATTAAATCAGGATTTATATTTTTAAATACTTTCAACGCCATCATGCATTTAGCCTACATAGCTTGTGCACATTTAATGTACTTATTCCGAACAAGCAGAATGTAACAAATTAAGCACTTTAAGTATAAGTTTAACATACATCCAGTCTTTCTCAAATACTAATTTTTCATATGATTTTCCCAAACCAAACTGAAAGAAAGATGTGCATGAAATTACAAATCGAACGATAGACAAAAGATAAAACTGAACCGAGACTAAATTTGTACAATGAAAAGGCATCAACAGTCTCAGCAAGTCGGTGGCATTTTCAGGGGGCTAATTGCACACTTTGATGCTTGTAGATGGTTCGTATTAACATCCCTTCATTTTAATATGGTAACATAAATCAAAAGTTATGACAAGACTTAGTATTGGTGTTCAGATGTCTAGAGCTGTTTTCCTTAAGTTTGTTGATGAAAGGCGCTGGTGCTGTTACTAGCAGGTATATGCAAACACTGCAGTCTGTGTACTCTAGCCTAAACCTTCTGTTAAAGAGTGCATCCTAAGAAGATGATGCTGGGAGTTTTTTAATGCTAAACCTGAACCATTGTGAAACTGCAAAATGAAAGGGATGCTGCGGACAAATATCTGGAAGAGGCTTTAAATGAGTTATTGTGAGCATGGCAGTTCCTTTTTATTAGGATAGCTTAATTTATTGTGCATATATTGAAATTTGTTTTGTTTTTCTGATTACTTTGTTGCTGAATTAATTCATCATATTGATTGAATTCAAGTCAAGGGACATAGTCATAACTCATATATATTACAGTCAGGCTATAATAAACCAGCATACTAAATGACAACTTTGCATATTTTTGGGGGGGAGTGGGCTCAAGTTTTAGCATTACTTTTTTGATGACATTTTAAATTACAAATATTTCATTATCAGCAACTATTTTAAAATCCTGCCACACGTCTTGGTCACTTTGAAGACAACATTAATTTTGAAAACCAGGGTGGGTCAAATCACTTTTATGATAGCCAATATGTTTAAATTGGGACTATATTCTGTGCATTAAATGCCAGGGAACTGTTTACTGTGTGCATACAATGTAAGTGAAGAAAAAAATGTCAGGAAATAGAACTATATTAATCAAAATGGAGATTCATTTTAAACCATATACTGTTAGTGAATGCTACCCTCTGTGGCTCTGCATGACCTCTTGTTTTACATGCCAGTATAATTCAGGAATACCAGTAGTTTTTTCAGTAAGGATTAGTATGACGTGTACCTTGGTTCCGAAGTATGTATAGCTTAACTTAGATTTCCACAATACTGTAGGGGTGCAAAATGAAATACACAAAGGGACTGGTAATGTTTTAGTGCTCACAGATTCTTTGGCTAGTTTGCATCATTACTGCACACGTGCAAAAATTTCTGAATTTAAAGTCTCAAACACTACTTTCCAGCAGATTGAACTTTAAAATGAATTTAAAATTGATTTTTCTGAAGCCTTTATCAGCTGCAGTGAAATACTTTTGCCTTTTTGTGCTGTTTAGAAAAGTTTGATTTTTTTTTTTTTTTTTTTTTTTCAACTCATAAATTTGATGTACTTCTTCTTGGTAAATATGTAAAGATTTTTATTGGTTGTATAAACCCCTTTTATAGAACCAGTAACAGTTTTACACATGTCAACACTTTATTATAATAATAATAATAATAATAATAATAATAATAATAATAATACAAAAAAAATAGTAGAGAGAAAAAATGGTCAGAATCACTAAGTGGCTACTATGTGATCTCTCTCTCTCTCTCTCTCTCTCTCTCTCTCTCTCTCGTATGTGTCTTTACTTAAAATGTACAGTAAGAAATGTTTAACAGTAATTTGAACCATTGTCAAATTAAAATAGCAATCAGTGATCACTTACCGACAACGTCCACTTTGTCTTGAAAAATATTTTAATCTCAATGGGACCTTACTGGTTGAACAAAAAAAAAATGAATTCAAACAGTTAGCTAGGTAGGAAATTAGATCAAACGAGTTTTGGGTACTTTTTCAGTGGACGGTTACATTTTGCAGTGATTGAATACCATATTGTATATTTAAGTAGATTAATGTTGAAATCCACCACTCTAGGATTTTTTTTTTTTTTAATGAATAAATAGGGACTATAAATTGCAGTGCCACATAGGCCTACATGTTTTAAATACTTTTTAGGCTACTGTACATACTACATTCCAACTGGTTGATGTACTATTCACCGTGTAACAAATTTCTTTTTTTTTTTTTTTTTTTTTTTTTTTGTTCCTGGGCAGTAAGTGTTATTTCCTAATTGTTTATGCCCCAAAAGTATAGAAAATGGCTATTATTCCCCACAAACTTTGCTTTTGTGACCAGGACAGTGATATTTAAAAATATCACTATTTCCAATGGGAAAACGGGCAAATGTGTGTCTTTTCGTTCACATAATGTCAGAAAAAAACAACATATGAATCCAAATTAACATATATTTATACTAAAGTAATACAAAAATGACTACAAAAGATTTAGAAGTGAATAGTTTTTTGAGATTTACGATTATACTGTATTTACAGTATAATTGTAAATCTTGAAAAAATACTAAGATTTAGAAAAAGATTTAGAAAAAGATTTAGAAGTGAGTAGTTTTTCGAGATTTACGATTATATTGTAATCGTGATCAGCCTGATCTGTAAGAGAACGTGCCAAAGAACTGAAAATAAGTAGGCGGTTTGCAACATTAGCCACATCCTACTGATAGGTACATATTCTGTACTGTATACAATGTAGATGAGTGTTTTGTTTTTTTTTATATATACTGGTATTGCTTTGTCAATCCAATGTGCTGTGTTCAGAGTTTTTCCTTGGGTGCAGGTCGAAATGGTGTGTTTGCTTGCAAAGTTCCAGAAACACATTCAATACAAAATTGTCAGTCTATAACGCTTGCTATTCTATGATAAGCTGAAGGTGCACAAAGTGATATGCAACAAATCCGTGATTAAGTTTAACACTTTGGTCCTTGTTTTGAAGTGCAAAGGAAAAGGCAAACTTTCTAGAAGAATACGATCATTTTAACTTTGATAAAACTACAAAGTTATTTATAACAGTTGTTTCCCTTTCAAATATGAAATATAACCATTTTGATTGTCCAACAAACTGCAAACTTGGTAGTTCTCGTCCCAGTAACAATGGGATACAAATATGTGTGGTGATGTTTTATGAAACAAGGCAAGTTATACGTTGTCAGTTGACAAACAATTTACTTGACTAACTCCAAACCCGACAAGCATTTTCCCTGATACTGTATCAACACAACTGGCTTTTAAAAAATTGTGTTGACCAGAAACAAAAATGGCCATTTGACTCATTTTTTTAGAAACCTTTCGAAATCATCTTCTTGGGAACTGGTGAAGCGATTGATCTGACACTTGGCATATATAATCAGCATCCAAACCTGCATCAAATTTGCAAAGCAGAAGTTTCTGTGATAAATGCTAGTGTCTAAATGGCTGCCACAAACTTTAACGAAACGTGCCCTTCACAGCAAACTGCTGCTATTTGAACACCGTTTGACCAACAAACTCCAAACTTGGTAGTTATTGTCCCAGTTATGTTTTATAAAACAAGATGGCCGCCAGGTGTACGTTTACGTCTGAAATTTAAAACTGCCTCAGTTGACAAATGGGTTACCTGACTAACTTGAAACTTCACAAGCATCATCCTTGACACTGTAGCAATACAGGGAACCAGGGTTATGGTAATAATCTAACGTTCCCTTTCAATTAGATTGACAACCATTACTGAGGCTCCAGATTACCGAGAGTACAGCCCCATGGCGATAGCAACAGAGCCCACATGACGCCTAAGGGCATGCCGCCTGCAAAACTCTAGAGACCAGAGAGGGTCTCGTTCGGTTTGTTACATCAAGGCGGTAAAAACGCACAAATGTCTGACTACCTGTCCATGTAGCAGCATTGCATAACTCATCTAAGGAGGCACCATGAAGGAAAGCCCACAAAGTTGCCTGGCCCCTGGTAGAATGGGCCATAATGTCCCCCGGTAACAGGGAGCCAAGCGTATCACATCTGTTGCCCAGTGCACTAGACGTTGCTTCGATAGGGCCTGACCTCTAGAGCGGGACCCATAGCAGACAAACAGCTGGTTGGTCTGTCTCCAGGATGCCGTTCTATCCAAATAACAGTGCAGAGCAAACTGGGCATAGCGTGTGTTGTCAACGGTCCTCCTATAACTTGTGCGGGGAGGTCTGAAAGTTTCCAAAACCACTGATTGGTTAATATGGAATGAGGATACCACCTTTGACAAAAAGGATGGATTTGTTAATGTTACCCACGAGTCACTTCCAGTGAAAGCCATACATGTGTCATCGATGGACAGCGCAAGAAGCTCACTTACTGGTCTGGTAGATGTAATGGCTATTAAAAATGCCACTTTTAATGAAACAGGGCGTAGTTCTGCTGACGCCATGGGCTCAAATGGGAGACCCATAAGGGCCCTCAGTACCAGTTCTAGATCCCACTTGGGGACCATACTTTTCATGGGAGGACAAAGCCTCAAGCCCCTTTAAGAAATTACATTGCCAGGAAATGTGCCCCAGGGGACACAGAGTCCTGCCAGGTATACCTTCAAAGTGGACGCTGATTTTCCTGCGTCAGACAGGTGTTATAAGAAGGTTAATATCGTCCAATCGGGCAAGTCACTGGATCGTGACCTTCGGCAAGGCACCAGTCTTGGAAAACTTTCCATTTGTATGAGTACTGGGCTGTAGTGCTTGGCGCCCTAGCAGACTGTAGTGTTTCTACTACTGCATCTGGCAAACCTTGTCTGAATAGACAGCTCCATTCAATGGCCAGACCCAGACTTGGAGCTGGGCTGGGTTCGGGTACCATAATAGCCCCCCCCCCAAACCAGGGGCATCTCGACCATCTGGGTACAAGCAGCAGAAGCTGTGCATTCTTCACCCTGATCCTGTCTAGTGTCAGGAGTATTAATGGTAGCGGAGGGAACACATACAAGAGCCCCTGTGGCCAGGAGTGAGCTAGCGCATCTACTCCCAGGTGACCCCTGTCTCTCTCCATGGAGAACCATAGGGGGCAATGAGTGGACTCTGCTGTGGCAAAGAGGTTGACTCGTGCCGGCTGAAACCTCTCCCAAATCTGCTCCACCACTTGAGGGTGCAGCCTCCACTCCAAGCTGTCTGGACCTCTTCTGGACAGGAGGTCTGCTGCCTTGTTGTCCACACTGGGGAGGTGAACTGCCCTGGTGGAACGCAAGTTTCTGTGCGTCCAGCACAGGAGTCTGTGTGTTGCGTGGTGAAGACCCGGTGAGCGCAACCCGCCTTGGTGATTTATGTAGGCTACCACTGTGGTGTTGTCCATCTGGACCAGCACATGTTTGTGCGCTAATTGCTGGCGAAAACGTAATAACGTAAGGCTCACTGCTTGCAGCTCGTGCACATTTATGTGCGCTTGCTGCCAATGTCCCTTCCACTCACCTCTTATTCCTCTCCCGTTCCAGACCGCTCCCCAGCCCAGACTGGAGGCATCTGTAGTGATCAATTCTCTTCTATGAGGGAGATCCGAGGCGCAGATTGCCGGGACGGAGCCACCACTCCAGTGTTTTCCGGCATTGTCTGGACACTCACACCAGCCGGTACCGATCTCGGACTGGGTGCACCTTGAGCGTATTCACCCAGGCTTGAAGCGGGCGCATTCTCAGAAGCCCTAGTGGAAGGATTCTCGAGGCGGCTGCCATCAGCCCCAACAATCTTTGATATAGTTTGACCTGTAGGAGAGCGTCCTCTCTGAATAGAGAGAGTGTGGTCTCCAATGACCGAATCCTGTCTTCCAACAGTGAGGCAAGCATGCTCACAGAGTTCAGTTTGATCCCCAGGAGCACTGTGGACTGAGACGGTACGAAGTTGCTCTTCTGTTGATGTATGGAGAGCCCCAACTTCGCCACATGATCTATGACCTGTTTTGTGCGCGCCTCTGCACGTGCTTTTGGCTGCGTGCAAATCAACCAATCGTCCAGATAGTTTAGGATCCGAATACCCTGCAGCCTGAGTGGAGCTCCATGCACTTTGAAAATGTGCGGGGCGCCAGCGAAAGGCCAAATGGCAGCGCTCAGAATTTGTACACGTTGCCTTGAAAGGCGAAGCACAAATATTTTCTGTGCGCGGGACGGATCGGTATGTGAAAATAGGCGTCTTGCAGGTTGATCGATGTGAATCAGTCGCCCGGTTGGAAGGACTGGGGGATACGCTGTGCTGTCAACATGTTGAACTTCCTCTATTTGAGGAACAAGTTGAGGACCATGAGGTCCATAATTGGTCTGAAACCGTCATTCCTTTTGGGCACCAGGAAGTACCTGGAGTAAAAGCCGCTAAAGGCATCACTTGGACTTACCAAGCGTACAGTGTTCTTCCTTCAAAGATTGGCGATCTCCTGTTGAAGGAGTATCGCCCTCGCTGGTTCGACGGTGGTGGGTGGTGGACCTATGTGCAATTGTAAAGCATATCCGTGTCTCGTTGATAGCACCACCCAGTGGTGCTGGGCTATAGACAGCCTGAAAGCTATTTCCAGGTGCCAAGTCGATCTGAGACGGAAACGGCGCCGAGAAAAGCGCTGTCGATGCAGAGACAGTCGGCGCCGAGTGGACCTGTTCCAAGGTCAGTGCCGAGCTGTCAGTCTGTTGTTAAGGGTGCATTTCGGTGAAATTTGCGGCAACCAGTTTACTGTTGAATTGTATCACAGCAGCTTCTGCTTTGCAAGTAGGTTTAGATACTGATATCTGCCAAGTGTCAGATCAATCACTTAAACTGGTGTTAAACCAAAATCACCATGTGACGCATTTCTTTTCAAACCTCCCGAAATGTTCTTCTTTGGCACCGTTGAAGTCCATTGTATTGCTACAGTGTCAAGGGTGATGCTTGTGAAGTTTCGAGTTAGTCAAGTAAACAGTTTGTCAAATGAGGAAGTTTTAAATTTCGGACGTAAACGTACACATGGTGGCCATCTTGTTTTATAAAACATAACCATTTTGACATATTTGTATTCCATTGTTACTGGGACAATAACTACCAAGTTTGGAGTTTGTTGGTCAAACGATGTTCAAATAGCAGTCGTTTGCTGTTAAGGGCGCGTTTCGTTAAAGTTTGTGACAGCCATTTTGACATTAAAATTTATCGCAGAAACTTCTGCTTTGCAAACTTGATGCGGGTTTGAATGCTGATGATATATGCCAAGCGTCAGATCATTCGCTTCACCGGTTCCCAAGAAGAAGATTTCGAAAGGTTTCTAAAAAAATGAGTCAAATGGCCATTTTTGTTT
Source organism: Polyodon spathula (assembly GCF_017654505.1). Classification (NCBI taxonomy): domain Eukaryota; kingdom Metazoa; phylum Chordata; class Actinopteri; order Acipenseriformes; family Polyodontidae; genus Polyodon; species Polyodon spathula. The sequence continues at coordinate 22,748,112 of NC_054542.1, forward strand.
CTGGTCAACACAATTTTTTAAAAGTCAGTTGTGTTGATACAGTATCAGGAAAGTTGCTTGTGGGGTTTGGAGTTAGTCAAGTACATCGTTTGTCAACTGACGCAGGTTTAAATTTCAAACGTAAAAGTATTACTGGCGGCCATCTTGTTTTATAAAACATAACCATTTTGACTTGTATTCCATTGTTACTGGGACGATAACTACTATGTTTGGAGTTTGTTGGACAAACGGTTTTCAAACAGCAGCAATTTGTTAGGGGTGCATTTCGATAAGATTTGTGGCAGCCATTTTGATATTAAAATTTATCACAGCAACTTCTGCTTAGCAAACTTGATGCGGGTTTGGATGCTAATGATATATGCCAAGTTTTAGATCAATCGCTTCACCGGTTCCCAAAAAAGATTTCGAAGGGTTTTATTTAAAAATGCGTCACATCGCCAATTGCAAGGACGCAGTAGCAAAATTTTTTCAGCATCTGGCAGCCAATGTATCCTGCTTGTTACCTGCCAAGTCAGACCCTGATCAGTCACACAGCTTCAAAGCAACAGTAGTTTAAAGTTTTGGGAAGAAAAAAACAAAACAAAACTTTAACAATAGGCTTCCCAGCCTTTGGCTGGGAAGCCTAATAAATACTTTGTTTATCTAATGGTAAAAATAATTGGGAAATGGTCAGTCTTATTGCTTAACACAAACATGTACCACAGGTTATTATTTAAGAGCAGAGCTGGGTTGTTTATTTTTTCAACCGGATAAATAAAATATGTATAGAAAAACAAAGTATTAATACTAAAATGTGTTATTGGATTTAAAGCTACACGTTAGTTACAACAAGTAAGCTTCCAATGATTTTTACACATGTGGAGTTTGTAAAAAAAAAAAAAAAAAAAATAATAATAATAATAATAATTTCTTCACTTACCTAAGAAAATTAGAATACTGTTATAACTTGTTTAAACAAAACTACATTGATAATAAGTAGGCTATCCTGCTGCAGTCACGGGTCTGTGCTAATTTTAATTGAGACATTGGTCGTGTTCTTGTAGCGCAGATTTCCGCAGTTCTGCGCAGTGAGGCACAGAATCGCGGAGATGCGCTGTAGACGTCACTCAACTCTACCCACAGAAATCTGTGCAGATTTTGCATAGCCCAGCGTTTGAAATGTTACTGCGGGAGGCTGGCTGCGGCTGTGAAACAAAGGGACGATGCAAAGATCACGAGTCATCTGCTAATCGTAATGCAAATAACCACTAAAACTACTGCTGCCACCTTGTAGCAGAGGCAAATTACATTGTATCATTATACAATGAAGTCGTGAACAGCCTTGCCAACGCTATATTAAATAAATAAATAATATAAACAACATAATGTACTAAATCCGTGGTAAGTGATGTATTATTTTACAATAGTTAATCTTAATCAATTACATTAAACTGACTGTTGATAATTCAGACAAATGTAAATATAGCACATTGAAAATGTGTTCTGTGCTGCAAGGTTTGGAGAAGGCGTTTCTCTAAGAGCTGCATGTGACGTCAGAAAGACAGCAGCCAAGAGCAGCCGTCGCAGCAAGCTCTGGGTAACAACACAGCAATTGAAACATGTATTCTGTGTCATTGACCATTTACATATATATAGTGTACCCTTTTATTTCTTTAAGAGTGTAAAATTGAATTTTGTATTGCCATTTTTTCTTAACAAATCTTAACAAATCTGACAGCTAAAATATGCAGCTGAAAGTTCCACAGTGCATGCAGTGCACTCTATTACAGCTAATCACAAGTAGTAATCACAATTAATACTAAATCAACATTTATAAAATACTAACCGTTATCCTACAAAAAAACACACTATAAAATAAGGCTTTCCAATTAACAAAATGTTTGTGTAATATGTTGTTCTGCTGTAAATGCCTGGAAGCCTTAAAGTTTCCTGTAACTTCTAGTTAATGTCTTGTTTTGGCTTTGACCAAAATTATGAGATGTTTTATATAGTTTATGTAATTGTTAAATTACTGTATTTTGAGGAAAAGTGTTTTTCTCATTGTGTTTTTTCTGTTTTTACAGAGACTAAGCACAGGCCTGTCTGCAACATGGTGCTGCAGCACATGTAGTGAGAGCAGCTACTGGGCTAACAGCAGCACTGTGCAGGACCAAGATACTTGCTTCGGTTGTGGTTGCTTGCAATCTCTCCCACAGTATCTTGATGCCGTTTTGGTGACAGCTTTAGCATCACCATTACGGAGGCTGTTAATTCTAACAAGCAGGCTTCCCTCAGTCTCGTGCGAGTACTAATTGAGTGGTTTTGCCAGTGACTTGTACAGGTGGGCAGATGGAAAATCTCTGGGAACTGTTCTTGCCGCCTGTCCCTTTGGGGCCCCAGGGGGCTACAAGCACAGATTGGCCACAGGAGGACATATTGTCCATCACAACCTCTGAGGGGGCGGGTGAACAGGAACTGGTGTTCCCGTCCTGAGGACATGGAGGCTGACAACGTGTAGCGATCTGCATGGGTGCTCCGGGTGCTCTGTCTCTTTTCTGTCTCTTACTGCCTGTCAGAGATAAAAGAAGGGCAAATGGAAGTGACGTTGGTCTGTGTGGAGTTTTTATAAAATTCAAACTGTAATGATAGGAGTACTGCATGCTCTTTCCTTTGTTTTGGTTTTTAATGGATTAAATACATTTGGAGTAGAATGTTTATAACGTTTAATAACGTTTTTGAAGAGGAGTGTATTCCTTGGTTCCTGGAACTGACTGGGTTGTGCATTGCAGCAGACAGGAGGACTCTGAATAGGAAAGCGATAGAAAACTTTGATTGGATTTGAAAGACGCTGTCTTATTTTTTCTTTATCCTTTCTCCTCCGGGATATTGCCGTTTTCGTTTTATTACGTTGTCTATTCTTTAAAAGAACTGTTGACAGCAGGACACTATTACTGAATAGTTGTAATTGTGGATATTGTTCTTTAACTGTAACTGAATTGGAATATGTGGATGCTATAAGACCAAGGAACGCTGTTAGGAAATACTGTCGGTAGAATATTATTGAATATTATTAATCAGGACGGTGGATTTCTATATTTAGAGCTTTTGTGCCAAAGCACGTTGGAGTAGCGTTGTTACTCTTAATATTATTGAGACTTTTATATGCTTGAAACAATCCATACACTTTATGCTGTGTCGTGTTAGAGTAATAGTACATCATCTTTCCATTTTTGATAGTATAGTAATTGCTTGTTATAATAAAATTACTGCTGCACTTTATCCTTTCCAGTGGCTGCTATATATTTGTCAATTGCTTAATATAATATTGCACTTTATTTTCCACTTTACTAAAAGTAATAATGCATTTTGTCTAACTGATTCTAGGCCTGTTATGATGAAACACTACTACACTTCAAATACTGAAATATTGTTGTACTTTCAATTGCCTAATATTGCACTTATTCTCAACTTTGCTAAAAGTAATATGAATATGTAGGCTATATTAAATGTCATGTTCTAAGTACTGATGCACTTTCCTCCTTGTTAAAGGTCTGATGTATGTGATACGTATTTAGAAATGTGTGAATGTTTAAGCAACAGTAAGTTTGAGTGATTATATTTTTACTGGTGTTGCAATGTATAAATGGGTATTGTAATTGTCATAGGATTATGCTTAAGTCTGTTGATTTAATTTAAAGGTACAGTTATTGCACATTGTATGTTATTACTGTTTAGGAGGGGCAGATATGATTAACTGATTCATTGCTATTGTAATTATTGATGGATATTAAATGATAAATGTTACTTTGCAACAATATCTTCTCCCTTCCTTCCTATTTATTTACTTATACAAGAATAAGTAATGTATGAATACTTATGCAATCAATTATTTTATGTTTTGTATTTGTAATTAATTTAGAACAAATTGTAGATTTAATTTTTCACTTTGACATTATGGACTTTTTTGTGTTGATCAGTGGTAAAAACTCCTAATTAAATCCATTTTGATTCCATGTTGTAACACAATAAAATGTGGAAAAGTTAAAGTGGGGGTGTTGGGGGAGGGGGTGGGTGAATACTTGTGAGAGCCACTGTGCATTTAGGCTGGTTGGTCATTGTCATAATAAATTTATCCTTGGGGCATTATAGGATTTAGTAGTGAGGCTTGTTTGACTGCTAGGTCCTAGCGACGGTTAAATATTTTATTTGTTAAAAAAAAATATGTGTATATATATATTTTTTGGTAAGTGATCATTTACCTGGCATCCCAGATCACAAACCATTGCAAGCACATCCCCTGTAGTTAAGCTGTCCCGTTCAACAGAACTGCTGATGCTGATAAAAAAAAAAAGGTCACTACAATTTTGCAAGAGCCCTGGGCCTGTATTCATAAACAACTTATTTTAAGTTCACTTAAATACTAAGTACCCCACTAAGATAAGTGCCTCGCTTAGTTTTGAATTCATAAACGTTAAGTGCCCCGCTTAACTTAGTGCAGCACTAAGAATTCCACTTTGTCTGTTGCTAGGAAATGCGAGACAAACTAATGTGTTTTTTTTTTTAAACCTGTTAAATGCAATGGAACCCGAAAAGAAAAGGCGAAAACCCAATTTCTCTGAAACGATAAAATAAAATTGAAGAATATAAAAAAAAGAAATTAAATACTGTGTCCTAAACTTTCTAATAAGTAACATCCCGCATGAAGCATGATGCGTGGATGGACATCTGTACGGTTTTAAACAGCCAAAACTACATCATCAATCACAGACCCAGAGAATGCAGCTGTGGTGTCTGGGGAGGTAGCTCTGCTGCAAAAACGGGCTACTCGCATGATAGACCGCCCCCAGTTTGAGGAAGGGTTCTACTCCAGGTACTTCTTAGTGCCTAAGCACGATGGTGGTCTTAAGACATATCCTCGACGTCGGACAGGTCAACTTATATCTGAGCTGAAGGAGGTTCAAAATGTTGACGATGCACAGCTGTTGCAGTCAATCAGGCCAGGCGACTGGTTCACCACGTTGGCCTCAAGGATGCCTATTTCCACATCCCCATAAAACCAGTATACAAGAAGTACCTGCGGTTTGCCTTCAGGGAACAGCATACAAGTTACTTGTCTTGCCATTTGGCCTCTCCTTGGCTCCCTGTGCCTTCTCAAAGTGCATGGAAGCTATTCTGGCCATTATCTGGATGACCGTCTAATTTCCAGCACAGGCAATTATCTGGATGACTGTCTCATCTCCAGCACAGGCAGAGCCCCACATGGAATTTCACCATCAACAGTTGGGCCTTACATTGAATCCTGCGAAGAACCAGCTGCCTTCAGCACCATGCCTTCTCAGTCAGCCTCCTATCTAGGAGTGTGCTTGGACTGTGTGCTCGGACTCAGCGTGCAGGGAACAGTTGCCTGTTTGGAGCTCTTTCAGCTCAACAGAGCGCCCACGTTAGTAACGTTCCAGAAACTTCTGGGCTTGATGGCAGCAGGCCTGGTTCAACAGCAGTGTTTTTCAGCCCGCGTTGAAACGCAACTGCCTGTTGTCAGTGTCTCGTCACTGTCTGAAGGCACACTTGGTGGAAACAACCGGCCCATCTACATCTTGGTTCCCCGCGCCTCAGCGTGGAGGCTTCACCCCTCATTTGGGACTAAGATGACGGTTCTCGTTTCCAGCACAGATAATTATCTTGATGTCATGGTCCCAGGACTCAATCCACTATTCAGAGCCCCTAAAAACAATTTCATTGGTTCTTCCATAATAGAGGCAGACCCTGCTGGCAAAGATTACATTGAACCTGCGAAACTAGTAGGCTGTATGGCAACTGCTCACTCCGCCACTGCTAGTGTGCTTGTCTGAGAAAATTACCTCAGGAGGACCCAAGAGCAATGATGCCACTAGTAGCTCCCACTCAAATTGGCCCTAGACATCAGGAACGTTCGCCCAAGCCTGCATGAACTTGATGGCAAGCAACCTGACTTCGAACAGCAGTGTTTTCACGGGGTACCCTTAAGTTAAAAACAAGGACATCCCCACCCATTGAGCCTGCAGCTCAGATGTGCTGCAACTTGGGAGCAAAGTTGCGGCAGTTCTTACACCTAGGGTCTTTGTCTCCCCGCACCTTCGCAGAGCGCCGGCAACCCTCGGGCGGACCAGTAACTGGGGCGGACAAGCGATCCCAGACGGTCTGCAAGAGGAAATCAAATTCCGACTAATCCCCATCTGGTTTCCCTAATAGGAGCAGAGACCCTGTGGGCCGAGAAATTCCTCGGGGAACTATGCTGATGTGCACACGCGCTACAATGCCTGCTCTCCTGCTGTGTCTGGAGGAGTTTATAAGCGGTGCGAGCCGGGGCCCACATGCCTCTATAGCCCCCTTATTGAGGTTCGTCCTGCTCGTATTCCTGTCTCGTCCATGCCATCGGGGACTTGAATCAAGCACGGTGACGGCAGCCCCCATTTGAAGCATTTCTTGTGGTCGCCCCTAATGGTTGCCCTTGAGCATTCTCAGCTTGTCTAATATTAATCGTGGGGGAGACCCCCTGACGACCGACCAGAACTAAGAGCACAGTCCAACCGCACTGGGGTCAACGTAGACGGCTAGTTGGAGTCATAGAAGTTTCCCATTTTAAACACCATAGCTAACTGCCTTTTTGGGTACAAGACGATCTCAGCATTCTGTGGGAACCAAAGTTTTTTTTTTTTTTTTTTTTTCAGAGAGCGACAGCTTTGCTCACTACAACCCGCCTAAGATGCCACATTTTTAGTCGTCCTGGCCTAAACTGATTTGTGGGCATGAGGCAGACTATGAGGTTTTCCCTGGTCAAGCCTACTTGTGACAGCAAATGGCTAGTCCAAAAATGACCTGGACACAGCACAACCAGACCTGGACAAAGTGACTAGGCCAACTTATGAACCTAATCAGTGAAAACGCACTGGAGTTAAAACACAAAAAAAAATCCACCAGCAGGCAATGCCGATGCTGACCCACACATTTTAACCAATGCTAGCAGTCCTGGGCTATTTCCCAATACCTTTACACAGTATCTACAGAACCTTAAACGAATTCCAGATTCTGAAGACCGTCAGTCTGGGAAAGAAAGGTAAACACGGCTCTGATCTACATAGTCAAAACAGACAAGGACCGCTATTAGCAAAAGACATAGTTGGTAGACATTTTCCTACTGGAAATCCCGCATATTTACAGTAAGTTAGGCTTTATTCCAGGCAGTCTGAACAATTTTTTGTCTGCTATGGGGTTAAGTCCAATATGGTACAAGCAGAGGCAGTCTTAAAGTTGGGATCAGCAAAGACCCAGTTCTGGATAACAGAGTGTTAAGGGCAGAACTTCCTATGCAAGACCACTTGTCAGAACCCTGCACGTTTCCTGAAATAAACCACCTTGAAGGTTGCATCACCCTTGAAACAAGTCGATGGGCAGCTGTCTTGTGAAATAATCAGGTGCGGTCACTAGACTCTGATTACAATCCCCAGAGGCCAGAACTTTACCATGCGGATCAGGGTATTTGCAACGTAGCGCCAGATCGGAACATTCCTAACTGTCCATTACCATTACCACCTCTCACATCGAACTAACCTTTGTTCCAGTCACAATGGCAGTCACTCCAGGTTTTTCCACAACTAATGCCAAACAACCTTATCAATCGACCTTTAACACCAGACTATGGTACATCTCTGGGCTATCCCAATACCGTATTAAGGCCGTAGCTACGTTCAACAGTCTGGGCTATTCCCAATACCTTTACAAGGTTCTACAGACTTAACGTTGTGGATCCTGAAAACCATGGTTTTGGAACTAATGTTAAGGACGGCTTCTCAATCGACCTTTATAGCACAGACATAGTGGTGAATTTCTCCCTCAATTTATTAGCCCTAGCTACTTGTCACTGGGGTTCCGTATGGTATCACACAACGCAGCCTTTCGGCTTAGCCTTGTAGCATTCCAGTAATGGTAATGGTTACATTTCGTACTTGAAAGGGAACATTAGGTTACTGTCATAACCCTGGTTCCCTGAAATAGAAATTTAACCATTAACCATGATTGCAGCAGGTTTGAAGGAAAAGTTGATGTCTTTTACCGCTGTGCTTTTGCGCTCTCAGGTGGGTCATGACTGTGTCACAGGCTCTGATATATCTTATATAGCAGGAAGAACTTTACAAATAGTTAAGGGTTTAATTAGTCAGACCTGTACTGTAGTCCTACTGTACATAACAGTAAATTATCTCTCTCTCTCTGTCTGTTCACAGTAGTGTCTGGCAAGTACTTCAACAAATAGGCCAACACCATTAATGCCATCAAACATCTACTGCTACAGTTTGACATTGTTGTGATATTTTTATGTTGGGCAAAGGCTATTGTTGAGTGCTGACAAATGCGCTTTGTCTTTCTAGACTGTTTTTGTGAGCTGTGCCCATACTGTAAATTAACAGCTGTTGTACATTTTGTATTTGCAATTGACGAAAAAGGCATATGCCCACAGTATGTCAGTGTGTATTAAAGTAGTTCTGGTCCTGCATATAGTAGTAATCTATTTTAAGAAAGCAAGTGACATTCCAGAATACAAACACATTCTTGAAAGGATTAGTTAAACATTCAGTTAACGTCATACTGATGCAGCTTTGGACAGCTGGTCTAACTTTGACACAAGACACTGATAAAGATAGCCCTCATTCTCTTGCTCTGGATTTAACTAGGCAGAATACAGCTAGCAAAGTGTTTAGAAAGTCCTGCCTGTGTGATATTTTTAAACTTCTGGCTTACATACAGTGGTTACTAATATAAGAGTGGGAAGATCAAAGAAGTGGTCTCTCCACCAGTCTACTTCTAACAGACAGGTCACAACAGATCTGTAATACGGAAAACATCATGTCAGTAATTGAAACTAGCTCAAACAACAAGGGTCCATGCATAAACTAAAACTGCATTCTGCAATGGTTAAACTAATTTGAGGAGAAGAAAAAGGGGATATCATTTAGTTTGGGTTCACTCTCTGGTTTAAGTTATAGTTAATTTTTAAATGTGGGTTGAAAAAACATTTTAATATAATCTTTTGATAACCAACTATTTTTGTAGTATTTGTTCTGCTCTATCCATTTTTAAATGTTCTATATCTGATATTGAAGTTAAAGATAATGGTTTAAATATGTTATGTTATGTGAATAATCCAATCTTGGGTGTTTTGTTTGTGCTGTAAATTAAGTTTGTTAGTCACTGACCATTAATTTGTGTTCCAACGTTGATGGTCTTGGCAACCACACGTTTTCTGTAGAAACCATAGCACCTCGCACCAGATACAGCCTTAGATGATGGCTTATACCAGTGGTACTCAACTCTGGCCCTTGAGATCGGTTCCAGTCCTGGTGTTTATTCCAAGCAGGTCCTAAATTAGTTAATTGCCACTTAACAGCTTCAATTAAGTACATTAGAACATGCTTGGAGTAAACATGTGGACTGGGTTGGATCTCAAGGGCCAGAGTTGAGTACCACTGGCTTTTACTGTCTATGCGGAAAGTAAGTATAATCAAATTGCCATCTTAAGAGCTAGATTTTTCTTTAAAATGCAAACCTTAACAAAGTTCTGCTCGACAAGAATTAGGCCTTCAGTGTGTTGATAACAAAGTCAACAAGCACATTCGAATCAGAAAACTAAAACTTAACATTTTAATATCAAGGATGCAACTGCAATCTACTGTGTTTAAGTATCTCCCCTGCATTAAAGATTTGAAGGTAGCCAGCCTGGGCTGTGGTGTTGCAAGTGACATAGTGCCCCTTGTGACCCAGAGCAGAACTAATTGGGGAATGGCCACACCTGTGATTCCTGGCAGAGATAGATTTAACCCCATCCCTGCCAACCTTAAATTCTATCGCACGCTATTTACATCAGCAGGGCTTTTGCCCTGCAGCAATGTGTGTTTACACTCCATGGCTTTTATCTGTATGCATACTGTGAATTATTTTTTTAGACGCATACTGTAATTTCCTAATGATCAATTGGGATAAAGATGTACTGCAGTATATTGTACTGCAATTTATAGTTTGTGTATGTTTCTAAATTCACATTACATTATTGAATGTTTAGTTGTTGTGGACAACTTCCTCACACTCGGTTTAGCATGTTCAGTTGTCAACAGGAGGGATAGAGCCCCCATAATATGAACTAATGAAACAAATTAGATACTATTGGAGTGTTATTTTTGTTTTTAAGAAACTCCTTATTTTATTTAATATCATTACGGACCATAGACATAGGAACTTTAATCACCAGATATTTTGCTTAGTTTTCTACAGGTTTTGTGCGTTTTTCTTTGTAGTTTTAAATGCCTTTCACCAACATGTTGTGTTTTTTTTATTTTTTTTATTCTTTTTAAATGCAGTTCTATATGTATATATTTATGTATCCTATTAATTTGACGTAATAAAGAAAATTAGTACCAGGGCTTCTACTTTTTCCTAGTCGTGCTTATATCAGGACTTCCCTGTTGTTTGGACCCAGTTATTTACTTGTTGCCATTTAATAAGCGCTGTTTTAAAAAAGCTCATGTCTACATACTGTACATTAGGAAGCCTACAAAATTGTTTGCTTGTTCAAGTGCTTATTTTTGTTTGTGTAATTATCCTTCTAAAAAGCTTAGCTATAGTAATGTACAGCTTTTGGTCTTAAGCTGTAAAAGAGTCTTAAGCTGCTATCTCTGGTTTGCGTACATATTTAAAGTTTAATACAAAATTATATTCAATAATCCTCATAAATACTTTAAAGCAGAATATTAAAATGTATACATATTTCAAGAAGCAGGAAGGATTGAGTCTACTCCAGGTTGTCCTCTGGTTACATCTTAGTGAGATTGGTACGAGACCTCTGCTTGGTAAAAATCTGTCCTGAATTTTTATATCATTCCAGGACGTAGACTGTCACTTGGTGTATGTACTGAACTAGTACTGCCATTACAGTATGCATAAAAAATATAGCGCATTATTTTTATAATCTTTTGATGGAATACAGTTAAAGTGCTGTAGCAGAAAGTCGTACAATTTAAAAGCTAATTGCTTCATAATGAATCCTACTTTTAGCTGACTGGGTAATATACCTTCAGATGAGATGTAAAACTGAGGTCCTATAGTAAGTGATTCTGCAGCAGCAGTTAAGATGCATAGTTCACCCACAAGTCTCTAAGTTACTTTGGATAAAAGTGTCTGCTAAATGATTAAATAATAATAATAATACCCAACAGGATGTTATGCAAGCGGATGAAGGATTTATAAGATTGTTCTGGTGATTGCACTGTATGATCTCTTCTAGTTCTCCACAGTTAATCTGTCATATTTTGATTTACAGCTTAGTGCCAACTTTTGACAATCAAGGAACTACTATTTATTTTATAAATGATAAAATGCTTGTCTAAGGAGTCTCAATCTCTTGCAGTACAATAGACATGTACATTAAGTGGTTGTTTCTGTCTGGAGGTTTTAGCTTTACAGTTTTCACTCTACTAAAAATGGTACCACAGTTGTAATAAAAGTCATAATAATCTGATTAATGAATGGAATTCCCCCGTTTATTTAATTTATCAGAACAGTTTGGGAATGACAAACAGCTGGTTTAGGACAGAATATCAAACAGATAGCCTAATTCTTAAAACTTTGAATTATAAGTCTTTAGATACACAGAATCAAAAGACAGTATTTAAGAATCTCTTCAGAAATACATGTGTTTGCTTTCTTTTCACCAAAGATAATATAAATAATCCAAAGTACTATTTACGTATTACTTACCATCTCAGCATAATTGTGTGCCGTTTAGAATGTTTACAACATAAAAAATGTTAACCTCATGATAAAACTATAATAACTAACAATGATAAACTTCAACTAAAGCCAGCATAAAAATTATCCAAAGGCACTCTAAATTTCTCTCACTGCACTTTCTGTAGACTCTTTTGTTTTCTTCCTTTGTTTTTCTTTTGCAAATAAGAAATGTATCCACCTGTTATTCAAGAAATGATCCACATGATCTAGATGTACTTTATCAAACACTGAAAACCATTCAACTAGCCACTTTTGCTGTTACTAAAATGCAGCCACGCCTAATAAATTAAAACAAAAACCGTCAAAGTGTGAGTATTGTGATTATTTCTGTTTCTCAGATCATTTACACTCCTTAAATGCAGAAAGATTGTGCTTTACTGATTTAATATTCAATTACAAATTGAAAACTGCAAAGTTCATGAGCAGCACAGAGCACTCAGTCGGCAGATGCCTGCGTCACCCACCCTAACAGGAGTGGAAATCTACACAATCGAAATCCTGCATTTGTAAAGGTGGATGATCATTTTGAAACTATACTGTACTATACTAACCTTTTGAGCTGCTAAACAAAAATGTTATGTTTATGCACAGTGGTTTAGAGATCATATATAATACCATTCAAAAAAATAAAAGTAAGCTCATTATTGTCTCTTACTTAAATTTTTACTTTTGCATTTCTGAGTTGTCCTGCCCCTGTGACCCTTACAACTACCCCCAGGGGTATGTCAAAACCCGTTCTGTTCAAAACCCCTTGTCATGCAGGAGGCTTGAAGTGTAAAATAAAACATTGGTTAATCAATACAGTGATCATGTTCACCATGTAAAGTGTGACTACAGACATGTGGGTTGGTTAAATAGTTAATTATTACTAAAAATGCAATTGTACATTTAACAAGTCATATGCTGTATTTTTATAGAACACTGATTCTATCCATAACGGTTTAAATGTAGATGCATTCATAGATGTCGACCATGTCGGTATTTTTAATACAAATTAACTGTAACAATATATTGGGCTAAAAATGTTGCCCAATAATCAAAATAAATATGGTTTATGCACAGTGTGCAAAAGAAATACAGTAGTGTTGACATTTATTAGAATACCTCAAGATTTGCCATTTACAGTGGCTCTTAAAAGTATTCACACCCCCCCCCCCCCCCCCCCCCCCCCCCCCCCCCTCCTTGGACTTTTCCACATTTTATTGTGTTTACAACATGGAATCAAAATGGATTTAATTAGGAGTTTTTGCCACTGATCAACATAAAAAAGTCCATAATGTCAAAGTGAAATAATTGATGGCATAAGTATTCACCCCCTTGAGTCAGTGTTTGGTAGAGGCACCTTTGGCAGCAATTACAGCCATGAGTATTTGGATAAGTTTCTACCAGCTTTGCACATCTTGACACTGCAATTTTTGTCCATTCTTCTTTGCAAAATTGCTCAAGCTCCGTCAAGTTGGGTGGGGACCTTTGGTGAACAGCAATTTTCAACTCTTTCCACATATTCTGAATTGGTTTGAGGTCTGGGGTTTGACTGGGCCACTCCAGGACATTGACCTTTTTGTGTTTTTTAAGCCACTCCAGTGTGGCTTTGGCTGTATGTTCGGGGTCATTGTCCTGCTGGAAGATGAATCTTCTCCCAAGTCCCAGGTCTCTTGTAGACTTCAGCAGGTTTTCCTCCAGGATTTCTCTGTACTTTGCTGCATCCACTTTGCCCTCTATCTTCACAACATAAAGGCCAGTTTTGTGAAGCACCCGGGCTGTTGTTGCCGTATGGACAGTGTCTCCCAGCTCAGCCATGGAAGACTGTAACTCCTTTAGAGTTGCCATAGGCCTCTTGGTGGCCTCCCTGACTAGTGCCCTTCTCGCCCGGATACTCGGTTTTTGAGGACGGCTTGTTCTAGACAGATTCACAGTTGTGCCATATTCTCTCCATTTCTTAATAATGGACTTTACTGTGCTCCGGGGGATATTCAGTGCCTTGGAAATGTTCTTATATCCTACCCCTGATTGGTGCTTTTGAAGAACCTTATTCCGGATTTGCTTTGAATGTTCCTTCGTCTTCATGATGTAGTTTTTGTTAGGAAATATACTAACCAACTGTGGGTCCTCCCAGAGATGGGTGTATTTAACCTGAAATCATGTGAAACACCTTAATTGCACACAGGTGGACTTTATTCAACTAATTATGTGACTTCTAAAGACAATTTGTTGCACCAGAGCTTATTTAGTTGTGTCATAGCAAAGGGGGTGAATACTTATGCAATCAATTATTTTCTGTTTTATATTTAACAGTCCAATCTCTATGTGGGGAAGGAGTTGTACAGTTCTACGTTGGCATACACACCACATCTACTTTGGAACGCTTTACTCCACCGCATGGTGTGGCTTTTTTATTTATTTATTTTTATTTTTAAATCATCAACCACTAATGGAGGAAAATATAATCCACTTGAGCTGGAATAACCCATATATATTTTTCTATTGTATGTTAATAGTGTAGACCTATATTTTAAGACAACCGTGCTTATTAACAGTAATATGGCTTAAAGATTTACACACACACTTAAATTACACTTTTTAAAAGTTCCTCTGTTTAATTGTATATAAAATTATTGGCAATAAATAACATGTTTCAGGTCAGTTGAAAGCTGAACAGTATAATGCAGCAATAGACAGCTTTCAGCTAAGTAAAGCTCAGAAATACTATAGTCCATCCTAGGAGGGATTGCTTTGTGTAGTATTAGATTTTGTTTCCTAGGTTCCCCAAAAAGTAAACAAATGCTAATAATGTAAGACTGATTTGGTCAGCATTCTTTCAATACTTCTCTTAAGGTATTCATATTGATGTATACCAATGTTTATAAAAGGGTAGTTAGCTGTAGTAACACTACTTGAAAGGGCATGTGTAATTTTGTAAACTTCCTTTTTTCTTCCATTGGTGACACTACCTTTGTCTTGCAATATAGTATGATGCAGTCATTCCCCACTTAAAAATAAATAAGAAACCTTTGACAGATGCTGTTGTCTGTTACTTTCAGCTTTCTTACACACAGAAGTGAGTACTTAATGGATTTATATTAACCTGGGAAATTCATCAGGGTTTGCTGCCACTGTGGTTCAGTTATATATATTTTTAATGTTTTAAAAAATCAAACACAATTGATCGCTGATGCAAAAAGTTAGCAGACCTTTCAGTGAACCGCAATAAACCTTTGACCCCCAGCTGGATACTTCAGTCAAATCAGGGGGGGGGGGGGGGGGGGGGGGGGGGTCTGCCAAAAAAAAAAAAAGCCACCAAAGTGGGGACCCTCTGTATTCTTGGCATTCTGCTGGATCCCAGGAATAGGTATCTTGTATCTGCTGGCTTCCAAACAACAGGTTTATTTCTTTACATACACTTCTATGCGGACTGTGGAATGCAAACTGGAAAGGGCAGCTTCCCCCTCCCCTATCTCCCAAGTGACTTTTCAGCATAGGGCTTTCTGATTTCAGCCAACTTGTGTTCGTTGTATGGAACAACAGGCTGAATCTGAGCTGGCGCTCAGAATATCACAGGACTAAAAAGCACAGCTGCCGCTTCGAGTTAAGTGGCTAAAGCTTGATAAAAGAAATAGAAGCTTGGCTGTTTTGCAGATACCAGAGATTACACAGTGGGTTTACTGGAACTTCAGGGCAGCTTTCAGTGTGTATGTGCTTGTCTTTGGAGGCACAATGAAATCGGACATTATAAGGGTGAAGGACATTTCACTACGACAAGATCCAGATCTCAGGAAGGAGCTTGCACTGTTGGCTCGAGGATGTGATTTTGTTTTGCCTTCCCGATTCAAGAAGAGACTGAAGGCTTTCCAGCAAGTTCAGGTTGTCACTATTCTCAGTTTATATGGGTGCTGTCAAGAGTGTGAATGGCAAGAAAAAGGCTTTCTAAAAAATGTAATGCCCTTACAGGATTTTTTTTTTTTTGGTGTGTTACTCAACAGTATTATTTTGGTTTTAGGTTTGCAATAATTTTTAAAGTTAATTTAAAAATAAATAAATAAATAAAATAAAATAAAAATGTACATAACTTCAGTAGGAGAAAATGTTCTTGTTTAAATGGCATTAAGCAAAGGGTAAGTGTATTTTAGCTGTCTCTACAGTTGTCCAGAACAAAGTTTTAATGTTTTACTTTGAAAAGGGCTTCAAAGAGGGGTGGGGAATGAATCCATTGTAGGAGAGTGGCTTCCCTTTTATAGACATGTAAGAGACTAATTGAGCAAGGCATCTGTTATAGTTATGCACAAAGTACGATATGCTGATCATTGCAGGGCAGTGTGGATGGAAAAATAAACGTTTTGATTTTACACTCGTGACAGACTTTAGCACATACAGTAACAATGTAGCCTATACTGCAAAGTTTAAATTTTCCATGTAATGTTTGTATTCACAAAATAAGTTTACTTGTACAGTACCAGGCACAAGTTAATTTGGTGCACATCTGGCAGGTAAAATAAATTTGCTTTATAAAATGTTCTGAAAATCACAACTTCTTCGTATCTTTACTATGACCTATAGAGAGACTTTAATAGTCCCACAACCATTACTGGGACAAGATATGTGTAGATAATCTGATGTCCTTTATGGAGATGTTGGTTGTATGAAGATGAACTCTACTATGCTGTGTAAATGTACTGCAGTAACATATTTTTTTCTAAATTTCTTCTATCAGAAGGGAAATGTCTCGCTAGCAAAAATGTTGGTTTTCAATGCAAACTTTGTAAACAGAACAAGTCAGTTAAGATTAAGACCTACAGTAGGGTATAATGTCAACAGGGCGGTTTTTTTTTTTTTTTCTGCTGATTGCCCAAGGTTACTAGCTTCTCATTGACTGATGCTCTACATGTTTTTTGTTTTAAGGTAGCACTGTATGGAATACTGTACATATTTTTTGATGTTAATAATTGAATATTATTAGGTGATGGGTTTTCTGTTATACATTGCAGCATTAAAATAAATAAATACATAAACCCTTTAAGGGCCAAGCATTTTTCAGTATGATGCTTCCTCAGGACCAAGTTTTTATTTTTTGGCTGTAGTTTTGGCTAGAGGCATTCACAAAAAAAATCTATTTTTTACAGTAGAATCTTGCAACTGGTGTCCTTTTCCAGAGCACTCTGGGGAACATTATAAAGTACTTCAGAAACCATATTTTTATTATGCATTCTGCTTAGACATACACAAATAAAAATTATTCTATGACCCGAGGGACCTTTCAATACTTCCTAAAAGTTTTCTTGAAAATACTGATGTCTGGGCAAATGAAGACATTGTTTCACCTGAGTGATTGCAGTTTATTCTCAGGGTCTTTGTAAGCAATAATGGACACTGCTCTTGATTTTATATATATATATATATATATATATATATATATATATATATATATATATAATATATAAAATATATATATATAAAATAGTTCTTCATTCCATTATAGGTAATAAGGAAAAAACTATCAATTTACTTCTTCAAACAGTATCTGCTTATATCTGCTCATTTCTCGATTATGTATTTTGTTGTAAAAAAAAAAAAAAAAAAAAAAAAGAAAAAGTATATATTAAAACACATGACAGAATAAATGTTCTAATATAATTAAGTCAAATACGTCAGATTTACAGTGTCGTCTCCCCCCCCCCCTTTTTATTTTTTTATATTATGTATTTATTTATTTATTTTATATATAAACAAGTTCCTGTGATGTTTAGTTTCTCTGTGGTGCTTGAAAATGTCTCTGACCCATTAAAAATGAAATGTTCATCTCAGGGATGTCACACGAAGAAAACAAAAAAAACAAGCAGGCAGTGAAATTCATTTTCTCCCCTATCCAGTGATATGTGTTAACAAGCTATACTGCAAAGTATGGTGGCCTAGTAAGTAAAAGAAATAAATTAAGTGTGTTTTTTTTAATCATATTTACCCGAACCAAGGCCCAGGATGAAACTTCAGTGTGATCGTGTGTCACGGTCCTTAAAGGGTTATGTGTTAACATGTCTGAATTTTTTGACTAGATTGAGTTTTACACACTGGTTTCATAGTGCAGATGAACACATGGCAATTATTGGCCGTCAGTTTAACACATGTAAATACAGTCCTGTGTTGTTTAAAGGGATGATTGGCATTATATTCTGTAAAATGTAAGGCATACTCATGGTTTTGTTGCTTATTAAGAGTGCTCATGTCCCTTCCAAGACATCGGCATAAAACCATCAGTAGCTTTTGTACTTGTTACTGTAGAGGCTCACAAATAAACATAGTTTTCCTTGTCCGATAAGAAACTTGATACTTCAATAACCAAAGGCCCTCTGGAGGCCTCCTGACTACAGTAATTGTAGTCCTCTCACTGTTTCTAGACAAGAACATTTTATGGGTGGTTATTAGGAGACAATAAGCTGTATTGTACCAGCAGGACCACAGGTTTTTATGAGTTTGAGTTCTGTCTACAGTTGAATATGAAATTATAGTACCTCGATACACACTTTATGATATTCTACACGTATGTTAAAATTAACATTTAGTTTTTCTCCTTTTCTGGGTTTTTACAAGTTGGCTGTGATCTTTTCAGCCGATTTTAATTCCTTGCTGTCTACAGCTCTGTGACGAATCCCCTGCTGCTCATAATAATTAAAAAAAAAAAAAAAAAAAAAAAAAAAAAGCTTGTTCCATCATTTCTGCCATGTTTAGAGACTTGACATTTTGCTGTCCAGGTGGCTGTATAACTCAGGCCAATTTTGACAGTATGTTTGAGATGGTGTTGCAGATTTTAATGTGGGACTGTTAGCGACTGTCTACTTTACTGAGTTGGATGGCAGATGTAATCCTCCTTTAAATGCCTGTGGCCCGTGGCATTCAAACAAGTTATATCCAACTTGTTTTTATGACCTATTGATCCCATACCAGAATTGAAGCAGCAATTCTCCAACTGCTGGTTTTAGACCTGTAATTGATTTAAAAATGTGTGTTATCCTGAATCCGTGAATATTAGCATTGGGTATTGTTTGTACCTTTTTACAGTCGCATCTGTTGGAAATTCGGTACTGCACTTTAACAACAACATATATCTCCGATACCATTTAAAATAAATAAGTCATGTTTCAGGACAACAGCTAAGTTTAGCATCACCTAGAATTTTAGAATTTAAAAAAAATGATATATTAATTATATATACCGTATATAAACATCATTTACATATTTTATTTAACCATGTAATCAAAGAAACTACAAAATTATATCGCAAGTGTCTACTGGAAGCCATACTAGTAGTACAGTATTTCATTTTAGATTTCGAAATGGCTCATTTTTCCATTGGCTGGTTTTTCTTAGGTATATCAAACTACAAAGCGGTATGTAATTTAGTATGTTAACGTAATATTATTTAGCAGGTTTCATTCACATTATGAAGCAAAATTAGTTAATTCTATAGGGTGATGCAAATCTTTTGGCCATACCTCTAT
Organism: Polyodon spathula; assembly: GCF_017654505.1. Lineage (NCBI taxonomy): Eukaryota > Metazoa > Chordata > Actinopteri > Acipenseriformes > Polyodontidae > Polyodon > Polyodon spathula. The sequence continues at coordinate 22,767,392 of NC_054542.1, forward strand.
ATAAATACAGGCAAAATGTTCGATTAACCTTCAGCCTGACTGCCATATTGTGGTTTCTTTCATTTCATTACAATAGCCATATATACAGAGCAGCATGTTAAAGTATTCTGAAGTACAGTAACATTCACAAAGCAACGATAAAAACACTAGTTACAAATTGAATTGCTGCAGTCTAGACACAAACTGAAAGTCTTGTATTGGTGTCATTTGCATCATATTAATAAATATTATTTTAGTTTTTTACTTGCAAATTTAAAGTGACAGGGCCAGTGCTCACAAGTCATCACTGTTGGCAAGCCCAACATATTCGTGGTATGTCCCAAGAGAGAAGTTTTGATCATCAGAAAATCTTGGACTTGTCATAAGTCTAAGTTTCCTTTTAATTTGGGAATCATTGTTTATTTCAGAGTGCTAAATCGTTTTGCTACTTGATCTTCAAATGACCTAGATTTAATCAAGTGTAGCATATCAAGCAATGCTTTGGGATGTGATCCCCCTGAATTATTATTATTATTGTTATTATTATTTTATTATTTATCCCTAGCTGTTTAGCAAAATGGGTAAAAGGTATTGAAGCAGCATTCTGCTGTATGCTATTTTTACATGATAATTATACAGCCAAATAATTGATACATTGAGATGGTAAACCAGCAGAGATTTAGCAGAGATTGTGCTAAGCTGTTACTCTGGTAATGTGGTAGCTAATTGTTGTCTGGATATTGGCTACCAGTACACCTACAGAGGGTACGCATGACTCAAATAACGGAACTTGGGTGCAAAGATTTTAAAATAAATATCTCCAACATGCAGAGTGCACATGCTGGTAGTTTTTTGTCTGAATGATTCTATTACATGTACTGTATTTGAAAAGCTAAATATGATGTACAGTGGATAAGGATACTGTATCCAAAACTTGTGACTAAGTTTCCAGTAAAATAATATACATTTTAATAATTCACAAGATTTTTGTTAAGTCCAATGGTACTGAAGTGTTGTTTTTTTTTTTTTTTTACAGGCTCAAGTAAAGAAAGAGGAACCCTTAACACCAGCACTAAGTGAAAGCATTCCAAAATTTTACTTCCCTCGAGGACGGCCTAAACCAAATATCAACATTGACGCTCTAATTTCCAGGATAGAGAAAACTTTTTCACAATTCCCAAATGAAAGGGCTACTCTGGAAGACATGGGGAAGGTAGCCAAAGTGAGTATGCACTAAAATAGATTCAAAAGTCAAACGTTGCAAGTAGTTTTCTAAGCTACAAGCTAAATGTATTGGCCTGTTAGCAGATATACTGTAGCAGGTATGACAAAGTAATTCACTTTACAATGTGAAATGGTACTTTTGTTTGACTTGCGTCCCACTGCATTTACCTGTCCCAAATATATAACCTGTGTTATAGGTTGTGAGTTGACAATTTTGGTTTGAGGGCCCACAGGGAGAGCTACATTGGCCTTTGCACTCCCACCTGGAAATAATACATTGCTGATTTTAAAACCAAAACAGCAAACATGGTCAAAATTGGTGAAATAATGACTATATAATGACTTAAAAATGAGAAAGATGCAGTAATATGATTAGAATGAGATTAATTCAAGCATATCTTGCTGTCAACACAGGGTGTGTCGGGGGCAGGGGGGACGATGACGACACAACATTGTCTGGACAACTTAATGGATTGTCCTGTATACTGAATAAAATGCAACAAAGAATGAAAGTGGACAATTGTCTGGTTACACTTCACAACCTGTGGAGAACACTGACCTCATATTTGGTTGTTTGCTACGAGACCTGGCTGTGTCTATCATGTGAATCAGTAGCCTTAGCTGATCAAGAGAAAAGCGTATTTTTAATGCACAGTTTTTGTCTCTTAGGCCTGCGAGTGCCCACTCTACTGGAAAGCTCCATTGTTCTATGCCGCTGGTGGGGACAGAACAGGATTTGTGTCGGTTCACAAATTCATTGCAATGTGGAGAAAGTAAGACAGTATTTCAAGGGTGGGTTTTTTTGTAGTGGGACCAAAAATACAGTTACGTTTTAACATGTCGAGTTCTATGAAGCATATTTGTTTCAATTGTGTAAAGAACAAGTTCCCCTCGAGCTTCAGCTTTGGAATTAAGAGTTACTGCCTCTTTTAGTTCTTTCTGCATTGAACTAGATTTGTATTTTCCATTACCAGTACAACCCTGAAATGTGCCTTAAAAATACCTTCTACATAGTCTTTGGTGCCTTTATATTTGTATTTTACTTTTAAGTTTTGTAAAATATATACATTAAAAGTAAAACCATTGAGATTCTATTAAGTACGTAGTTGTACTTATCTGTAGCTAGTATGAAAATATATGATCTATTATATGTATAGGTAGTGGACAAAAAATTGAAACACCTGGGTAAATGAGTGACATCAAGTATATTGAAAGCAAGGTCTTCCACACAGGTGTGGCTCATGCGTTAGTTAAACAAATAACATCCCAACATGCTTAGTCATGTATAAAAATGCTGGACAGGCCTGGTTGCCTATAATTATGGCTACTATGCCTGCAAGAGGAGACCTTGGTGACTTTGAAAAGAGGGGTTATTGTTGGGACACGTTTGGCAGGAGCTTCAGTGACCAAGACAGCTGAACTTGCTGATGTTTCACAAGCAACGGTGTCTAAGGTGATGTTGGCATGGATCTCCGAGGGAAAGACGTCATCAGCAGTGGTGAAATTGATATGGTCAGATGAATTATCCTTCACCATGTATTCGACAAATGAACGAGTGCACGTGTGGCACCAACCTAAAGAACTCGACAGCCCTGCGTGCTTGGTTCCAACAGTGAAGGGTTCTGGTGGTTCTGTAATGTTGTGGGCGCATTTTCCTGGCATGGGTTGGGTGCACTCATTGTCTTAGAAGGCAAGGTCAATGCTTATTGCTACTTAATGGTACTGGGTGATCATCTTCACCCCATGTTGCAGCATTTTCTTTCATGCCAGGTGCGGTGTCTTCCAGGATGACAATGCCCCCATCCACAGAGCACGTGTTGTCGCCCAGTGGTTTGATGAGCATGACACTGATGTTATCCATGTGTCATGGTCTCCTCAGTCACCAGATCTGAACCCAGTCGAACATTTATGGGATTATCTGGAACGACGCCTGAGACAGCGTTTTCTACCTCCGTCAACCAGGCGTGAGTTGACTGACTTTCTCGTGGAAGAATGGTGCCGCATCCCGTCCTGCAGAATTCCAGAGGCTGGTAGACTCTATGCCACGGCGCATACTGGACGCACGTTGTGGCCCAACGCCCTATTAAGTGACTTTACATTGGTGTTTCGTTTTTTTGTCCACTACCTGAACATCATATCTGGGAGAACTATTACATATTTACATTATTTTATTTTATTTTTTGCAGAAAAATACAAACCTGCCATGATGATGTAGCAAAGTTTGTCCATCTTTTGGCCAAACCAAGCTGTAATTATCTAGAACAAGAGGACTTGATTCCATTCCTTCAGGTATGACTGCACTTCAGTTGAATTCTGAGACTGCTGTTTTACTTTTAGTTGTTTAAAATGGATGCATATTAGATTATAAAATATATTATAGCAGAGGTTCTCAACCATTTTCAATGTAGAGACCACCTTGTTGTTTGGATTTTTCCCACGGACCACTTGCCACGCATTTTTTCACAACAGCATTTTGAAACTAATTTTTATGTGTATATGTATAAGTACATGTAGAAAGTAAAGTATGTATATAATGTACCTAACTTAATATGATTCCTAGGCTTGAATCTCCAGGTCAGCAAGGAATGTTGTCATTTTGATCATTGAAAGTTGCTGATGGTAAAGTTCCTGTTGTGTTTGCAAAACCCCCTGATGAATAATGCACTGGGGCTTGGGTCGTCCTCGGATTCAGTAAATGTCCTGATCCCCGCAACCTATTAATCTGTCTATCTATAAATTAATCTATCCACTTCTAACTCGGTTTATTGCACTCACTGAGTCGCCAACTTTGCTGAGTGTACATTTAAAGAACACCCGAATACAAAGACGCTCTAATATATATTAATTTATAAACACACCTGTAAGACTGTAAAAGAAAACAGATAAAGGGGAACATGCAGGCTGCATACATATGTTATAATTATACATCACGTGGTTAAAGCTATTTGTTGTGTTGCTTAGTAATAGTAGTAGCACAGCATGTGATTCTGTAGAAATGGGTTTTTCCAAGAACTGCGTAACTTTATTTTGGGAGTTGTTTGCGGACCACCTGGAGTTTACTTACGGACCACAGGTTGGGAACCACTACATTATAGGAAGTTTAATTTTAAATTCAAACAATTGTTTGATTCTTCTAACAGTTTTTTTTTATATATATATATATATATAGAATCTTATATAACAATTGCTAAAAATGGTGTTTATAACCTTTTCATTAGTTACTTTAGTTATTCATGGAATTCCTCTTTTGAGAGCTGTGCAAAGATACAGCATCAGTGCAATAGAGAGAATTATAGTTTTACTAGAGGCTATTGGAGGAACTAGTGTATACCTGCATAATTCCTTAATTCTAATACACCACCCACTCGATATATCGTGGGTGTCGGGGTCCAATACAAAACCGCTATATCCAGAGCCCCGATATAGCGAGAGACCCATAGAAAAACAAATAGGCTAATAACAAACACTATATAACCACTCCCTCATTTTATTGGGTGCGTCAGGGTCTGGTATAAATCCTCTACGCAACTTGCTTTTTTATCATTTTTCATATAAAAATCAGCACACCATTTTAATTCATACAACAGAGGATAATTGCTTCTCATCAAATTCAGTCTCCAATTAATTTCATAAGTCTTCCTCTCCTTTCTCAAATACACAAACCCACTGCATTGAAAGAATCCATTCACAACATAGGAGGCTTGTTGCTAGGGAGCTGACATCACTGCCTTGTGGCTTTTGCTAATGCACTGCTGACACACGTGAACACCTCATTGGCTAAAATAAAAACCGCTTCAGCAAGTTGATATTTAATTTGCTTTGTGTTATTGTGCAATACGTGTGTATGTGATAACAGTACAACATTAAAGATTTGTTTTTAATTGTTTTGTATATTGTTTGTGGTGTGCAGTACAAAATAAAATGAACAGTAATTCTAAGTGTCTATGTATATTGCAGCTAAGGCATACGCAGTTAGGCAGTAAAAATGGGGAGCCAACTCCAGGACAGTGATATATCCAAATCCGCAGTATAGCGAGAGGCAATATAACAAGGGGTGGGTGTAGTAAATTGAAGAGAATATTTAATAAGAAATAATGTACAGTTTCAACACTGGAGCACGGAAATTGTCTGAGATGTAGCCTAACCACTGTTTTATTAAATTCTCTCAGCTGCTTTGATTTGTATGTGAAACCAATGCAATTTATCTTTTTGACCTCCCACTTAGCTGGTTGTGTGCTGTCTGGGGACAGAGATTTGTATTCTAGTGGGTATAGTAGACCAGGCTGCATGTGTTCAAGGTAGTTTGCAGAAGAGATGCATTTTGGCATCTAGCTTTTAATTTGTATTGTGTGGGTCTGGCAATGGATTTGACTGTTTTGATAAATTAAATAAGTATTGCTGTGGAGCAGATCTGACTTTCCCAGTAGATTCATAAGCAGAATGATTTATGTGGTGTTCTGTTATTTAATTTCACCAGGGACAAGGTGCATTGCATTTATCTGAAACTAAAACTAGATTTAATTTAGGCTATTTTTAATGTAGGAACTTTACAACTGAAATAAAAGCCCCACAAAACTAGAATAGTATGTGGTGTACTGTGAAACCCTCTTAATGTGTTTCGGCTTGCCTTTTGTTTTTATATACGCTTAAAGTGGTTGACTAAATAAACAACATGGCTTTGTTGAAAGATTTATAAAATCCATGCTTCTGTTGCTGATTTAGTTCTCATCATTTGTTAAACCGATCAGCCAGCGAACAAACATTTAGATGATTTTTATTTTTAAGAAGCCTGTCAAGGCTGGACTACAGATAAGCTGATTTTGTAATCCTGATGGATGGACTTATCTATTTTACTGTATTTAAAATACTTTTTACGATATTTATTTTTGGTGTAATTTAATGTTAAATCAGTTCATTATTTAATTACTTTAACCTCTTCATCCCCAGATGTAAAAATGAAGGTTCAAGCCAGGTACCAGATTTTGAAAAAAATAAATTTCTATGTTTACCCCTGAAATTGCTATAAAATACTATTGGACAGAAAATAAAAAGAGTAAGTTGCGGGCTTCCGAACAATATAGCGTTATACAGGGTTAGAAACTTGCGCTCACCCTAAGCAAATTAAATCTGATGAGAACTAGTTGATGTCTGTGACTCAGGGCTACAGTGAAACATAAATTGGGACTTTAGTGAAGACCATGTAAGTACATTAGTTATTGTAGGTAATAATTCATAGTTATTTAGTCATTCACAGACTGTAACCCCCAACTCCACAAACCAGCCAGCATTTTTGTAAACATCAACACATGTAGTGAACAATAAAATAAAAAAATTATTTGTGTCATCAATGTAATTTTCAGGTGGAGCTTCGTGATCAGCAAGGTGACCCAGCTGAGAGAATTTTTCCTCTGTTATCCTGTCAGGTGGTGTCAGGGTCAGTTTCTCAGCACACAGTACAGTAGTCGCTAAGTATCAAGATGCAAATAGGTGATTGATTGATCTGTGGGAGCGTTTACTAAGGTGCCTTTGTTAAAAAAAAAAAAAAAAAAAAAAAAAAAAAAAAAGAAAATCTCAATTTAAAACCGTGTTTATTTTTTAGGAAAATAAAATGTAAGCCTAATATTTTTATTCCAACTTGGATACTTCACATAAGGACTAATAAGTTTACATCAGGAATAGCACATTTCAAAGTTTCTAACCCTGGTTATACATACCCATGTGTTGCTACATCGGTACTTCTTCGTACAGAAAAACTTGTTTGAAAAAGTATGTTATGTAAAAAATGAAAAAAAACAAAACAAATAAAATTAAAAAATTGTTATGTGAGACATTAGTGCTTCTTCACTTGTAACATATGTGGAGTAGTGGTTACAGCACTGTGCTCTTGACTGGAAGGTCATGAGTTCCCTCCCAGGTAGGGAACACACTGCTGCTTTACCTAGATTGGTCCAGTAAAAAAACACAACTGTATAATGAGTAATTGTTTGTAAAAAAAAAAAAAAAACATAGCATCACAATTGTACATTCAGAAAGGAATACCATTTAATTGTCCTTATTGCATACCTTTGACATTTTTTAAAAAATTAAAAAAACGCTGACAGAGTGTTCAGAGAAGTTATCTAATTGAGTTCAAAGACGCTTTCTCATTATTAATGTTTGGTACTAAAAAATGTGTACATTTCAAACTTGGCATATGATTCATATCAAACTAGCTTTATCCAGGGCATATTTGTATCCGACTATCTCATTGGGGACACAAAGCAACCCAGGAACACAACTGAGTGAGTCGACGGACCACCCTGTACTAGTGTATGAACTATCCTTAAGAGTGCAGAAAATATAAACCGTGTTCACAGCACTGTATGGTGCATAACTGTAGAACTGGATAAGAACAATAACCGCAGACAGATGGACACTCACACACACAGAGATGATGTTTTTCACATTTTTATATGGCACAAATGCAGCTCCACAATATATATATATATATATATATATATATATATATATATATATATATATATATATATATATATATATATATATATATATAATAATATAAATAAATAAATATAAATAAATAAAATAATAAGACACGGATAGGTGGATAGATATATATTTTTTTTTTAAACTGGAGCTTCCTCTCCTCGGTTCGTTGCCCCTTTAAAAGCAGACCCAGGACACAAACTTGTTGTTTTGAAGCACTGACGCGCTATTTTTTAATAACACACAAAATTAAACAAAAACGAAGCAAAAAAAAAAAAAAAAGCAAGCTCCTATTCGGAGCACTAACTAAACACAAGATCTGCCCTAACTAACACGGGACAGCTAAGCTGTTTTCCCGTCATAAAACAAAAACACAGTTTGAAACACGAAAGGTTTCACTACCTTGTTTACGATTACACACACTTACAACCGGGCTCTTCACTCTGCAGCAGCCCCGAGTAGACTGCACCCGTTTTAAACCCTGCACCTGGTTCTACTTTTTAATAACAACCAGGTGCAGATAATAATTAACAAATAACGTGCATTTGCACATGTTTTGGCAGGGAATTCTTTAACCCCATCCCTGCCTTCTCCCACATGACCCCCCTTCAGTGCGGAGCTCTGACCAGCCATTTAACGGCCACCTCTACCCCTAAACACAACCCCCAACCCTCAAGTTCTTGAGGGTGGGTTGGTCCCTCTGGCGTTTCCAGGGAGGGACCTAGGACCGGTGAGGAGGGACCCAGACGGCATGTCCAGGGCGACCACAGCGCAGGCCGGTGACCGGGAGCCAGGACTGGCAGGCAGGGTCGTGCGACTGTGGACCTGTGCAGCGATTTCTGCCATATCAGTTAGAGCAAACAAATAGGCAAGGGGAGCGGAACAGTCAGCAGAGGCAACCCAAGTGATGTCTGCTCCTTGTTTAGCGACGTCTGGGATTCAAGGGGGATGGAGCAAGGGACCAGGCAAGCGACTGTGCCTAGCCTTGCTGCGACCTGGGAGCTAGGTCAAGGAGAGGGAGATCTGGGCATTCCGGCCCGGTGTCCACACTGCCAGGACAGGGAACCTCCCTTGGCAACGCTGGACTGGCTTGCAGGGATGGTGGTTGTGGAGGGACGTCCTCCCCCTTGACTTCTGCTGGTAGCTCTGGAGACGGCAAGGGCTCCTCCTCTGGCTCAGGAGGCTGCACCCCCTTGATTGCAGTCCATGGCTCCGAAGATGGAAACAGTTCCTTCTGCTCAGGAGACAGCACCCCCTCCTCCTCTGGCTCAGGAGACAGCGGTGCTTCTCCCGTCGGGGCTGGAACCAGCGGGTTGCTCCAGACTGCTCCCACTTTTGGAGCAGCAGCTCCAGCTCCGTCAGCTCCCGTTTTGGCAGCCCTCGTTCCTGCCTCCACTTCCTGTTTTGCTGCTCTTGAGCAGCTGTGTTTTTATTGAGCTTATCGATCAATTCTCATATCCTTAAGGGCTTCCACACACGCTGCCACCAAATGTAAACCGGAGCTTCCTCTCCGCAGTTTGTTGCCCCTTTAAAAGCATACCAAGGACACAGAAACATGATGTATTGAAGCGCTGACGTGCTATTTTTTTTTTTAAATAAACACAAAAGCTAAACAAAAACGAAGCAAAACAAACATCTAGCTCCTTTTCGGAGCACTAACTAAACACACGGTCTGCCCTAACTAACACTGGATAGCTAAGCTGTTTTCCCGTCATAAAACAAAAACACAGTTTGAGACACGAAAGGTTTCACTACCTTTTTTTACAATTGCACACACTTACAATCGGGCTCTTCACTCTGCAGCAGCCCCAGGTAGACTGACTACACCAGTTTTAAACCCAGCACCTAGTTCTAGTTTTTAATAGCGACCAGATGCAGATAATAATTAACAAATAACGTGCATTTGCACATGTTTTGGCAGGGAATTCTTTAACCCCATCCCTGCCTTCTCACAATATATATGAAGAGTTTAGATGCAGAACGCAATATATGCCATTTGCAACAAAAATGAGCTAAAAGCAGGATCATTCATTTCACAGTGCCTACTTTCTGATGTTCAATGCCCTTTGTCATCAAAACACGATATACACGTTAAGTACAACTCAAATGATCATTTCTTTCAGGCTTCTAATTTAGCAAAATCCGACATATCCATTGAGCCAATCGGCGTACAGTATTGCAGTCTTGTGACCTTATTGGCAGCACCCAGAAGGTATAGTAGCGTATTTCATCTTATAAATTGTGATTTTATGATTAATTGATGAATAATTTTTTAAAAAATGCAACAAAGTCAATTTTCTAACAGGGTGTAGCAATGGTGAATAAGCATTCACAAATAACGCTTAGAAAACAATCACTCGATCGAAACTGTGAAACCTTCCTTCGTCTCCCTTGCAATGCCAACCCCAGTTAATGGTGTTTTACGGTTGTGTTCTCCCTCTGCACGGGATGCGAAGTGTATCGTTTTAATTTACTGAAACGTGTTGCATCTTTAGAAGTAAGTGTAAAGTAATTTTACAAAAATGTGAAGATTTATACTTGGTTACGACCCTGACTGAAGATTTCATTAACGAAGGGGGGCGGTTGTACTAACGAGGTCAGACAATAGGTCACGTTTTATTAAACATTTTAAAACTAATAAACAAACATTACCATAATGAACACTATCATAGTATGTTGCTTGAAACATAATAACACAATATTCATAATAAAGTTGAGTTCTTATCTATAAACAGTAACATGTTTAAAGCTTGGAACTCGCTGTCTGTAGATCGGTGTTTACATTATCTTCAGCATATTTTAAGTGATTGAAAGCCAAAATTACTTTTTTAAAAACACACTTTTCTTATACCTATACAGTATTGGTAAGCGATAATCAGATTGTTTGAAAATCAGGCTTTAATCTCTGGTAATAGGTGCACAGGGGTCGATTCTGTAAGTGCTTCAGGGCTCAAGCACCAATGAGAAAATAAGGTTCTGCATAGTGCAAATAAATCACCTGTTCTGTCAAATTATAGTGTGGATGCTTCACAAGCACAACTGTTATTGCAGCATTTAAAAATATAAAATCCATTTATACAATGTCTCCCAGCTTTCTTGAAAAGGTCTGTGGTTCCTTTGTTGTGTTTTTTTTTGTATTTAGTTTGCTCTCATTAACATCTATAGTAGATACATAAGTCATATATATCAATCATAATTAATAAAGTGCCACGTCAATCACATTGAATATAAAAGAAAAATAAAAGCTTCTTTTTAAAAAAAAAAATGCATTTCTCAGTCTGCAAAACATAAAAGTGCCTAATTGTGGTTTGAAACTGGAAAATGAGTGGATACCATGGATAGGCATGATGGAAAATACTGTAAAGTGACTGCGTCTGTATTTGTCACCTTTTTTTTTTTTTTTATATAACTTTTTTGTCCAAAATCTATGGCCCAACATATATTTATGAAAAATAACACCGTGCTCAGTTCTTCTCAGTGCTGTAAAGGAGCGGGCCGGAAATGTCCGCTCAAGGAACTACACCGCTCCGCTCCCCCACTCCATATACAATTGTCTCGCTCTGCTACATGCGCGTGAGACTGACAGCTGAGACCTCAGTCAGAACTGTGGCGCGAGCACAGGGTTTTTATATCTGCATGGTTGACAGTCACTTTGTCAATAATCAATGACTGCCAACCATGCAGTCTAGCAAGCTGGCTGGCAGAGACGAGCTGCTAAAACTGCCTCTTCCAGACCACACTTAAACTATACAACAATATTTCCACCCATAAGTAATCCCAAACAACACATAACAACAAAGTACTACCTTCAAATCATCAATACATCTTTACAAACCATTCATTAAATCCACCCAGAAATTCACCAGTTCTATAACCAAAACAATACATGTATTTACAAGGAGATTCAGAATGAAAAAGATAATGGCAACTTTGTGTACTATTTATTTTGGGAATAAACAAAACAATGTTTAACTTGAACCTTTGTTTTGTAGTTAATTCACTGGGGTAAAGTAAGCCCTACACAACTTATTCTTTACTCCTGGGATATCTTTCTATTTTAACATGTTACGTATTATATAATCTTGCTGTAAAATAGCACACACACAGGGACCACGTCCCCTGCCCCTATGCTGTCTCTGCCTGCGTTCAGAACAATATAATGGCTTTTTTTACTTTTTGAAAACAAACGAATATCCGAACGAATATTTAAATTGAGTGAATATCCGACCATGAAAATCCTGTGTTTTTCTCAGCAGTAAAAATAAGTAAGACACCTACGTTTGATATGTACTTTTTATTTTAAGAAGAATAAATATTTATTTTTGTAAAGAATAACACCAACATCATACACAATAAAAATAAAGCTCTATACTCCGGTGCAAAATCAAAAGATGGGTTCAGATCCAGGTCGTTTTCATCATCATCTTTTTCACAAAATAAATCCTTCTTTCAAAGTTTTTTTTCAAAATGCCCCGATGACGCATCAAGCTGTTCTTTATTTCCAGTCTCTGAATCCATCTTGTATATTGACGTATTTCGTTTGCAATAATAGCAAGTAAGTTATATCAATATAAAAGTAAATAAGTAATACTGCAAATAAACTGTACCAAAATGGAAGTAAATACTATATATACATTCTTCTCAATGCACTGACAGATGCAAGTGATTTTGTGAGAAATACAATTGAATAAAAATGTCACCAGACAAACCCCCAGCTGCAAAACAAACATTCCACAGCACCAACACAGCCTATACAGCAGGAATACTGACAGAGCAGGCTAAAAGAAACCCCATAGAATAGACAGCAAACCTTGAAGTAGCAGGTACGCTAGGGACCAAGCAGCAAACAGATATATCTACTGTTTGCTTTCGAAGTGTGGCTTTTTGGGAATTTTATATTAATCAGCATTGTTTTCAGAGATGTTGAGAAATTGATATGTGTGTACAGAATACTGTACTGAAGTACCTGCTTTGATTAAGATAGTGTAGAAATTTCTTGAAAACTTCAGCCTAATGTGGTTCCTCTCCCAGTTGTCAACTTAGTACCTGACACCAGAGGGATGAGTTTTGCAGCTGGTAAAACTTGGGTTTTATTGAGCATTACAACTTTAGCATGGTGTATGTTGATCTTGGGCTAAATCTCTGTATTGTATAAAGATTTCATCAGACTTCAGTTTGATGATTAACAGTTTTGAGCTTTTTTTCTTTAAATAATATACACAAGATGTAAATTAATGAGCTTTCAGTGTTTTTATTCTATGAACATTTTATTCATATACTGTACAGTAGGTACAACCAAGGGACAGTAGGTACAGTTTCCCTGTCACAATATATATATATATATATATATATATATATATATATATATATATATATATATATATATATATATATATATATATATATATATATATATATATATATATATATACACACACATATACAGTACTGTGCAAAAGTTTTAGGCAGGTGTGAAAAAATGCTGTAAAGTAAGAATGCTTTCAAAAATAGACATGTTAATAGTTTATATTTATCAATTAACAAAATGCAAAGTGAGTGAACAGAAGAAACATCTACATCAAATCAATATTTGGTGTGACCACCCTTTGCCTTCAAAACAGCATCAATTCTTCTAGGTACACTTACACACAGTTTTTGAAGGAACTCGGCAGGTGGGTTGGCCCAAACATCTTGGAGAACTGACCACAGTTCTTCTGTGGATTTAGGCAGCCTCAGTTGCTTCTCTCTCTTCATGTAATCCCAGACAGACTCGATGTTGAGATCAGGGCTCTGTGGGGGCCATACCATCACTTCCAGGACTCCTTGTTCTTCTTTACACTGAAGATAGTTCTTAATGACTTTCGCTGTATGTTTGGGGTCGTTGTCATGCTGCAGAATAAATTTGGGGCCAATCAGATGCCTCCCTGATGGTATTGCATGATGGATAAGTATCTGCCTGTACTTCTCAGCATTGAGGAGACCATTAATTCTGACCAAATCCCCAACTACATTTGCAGAAATGCAGCCCCAAACTTGCAAGGAACCTCCACCATGCTTCACTGCTGCCTGCAGACACTCATTCTTGTACCGCCCTCCAGCCCTTCGGCGAACAAACTGCCTTCTGCTACAGCCAAATATTTCAAATTTTGACTCATCAGTCCAGAGCACCTGCTGCCATTTTTCTGCACCCCAGTTCCTGTGTTTTCGTGCATAGTTGAGTTGCTTGGCCTTGTTTCCACGTCGGAGGTATGGCTTTTTGGCCGCAAGTCTTCCATGAAGGCCACTTCTGACCAGACTTCTCCGGACAGTAGATGGGTGTACCAGGGTCCCACTGTTTGCTGCCAATTCTGAGCTGATGGCACTACTGGACATCTTCCGATTGCGAAGGGAAGCAAGCATGATGCGTCTTTCATCTGCTTCAGTAAGTTTCCTTGTCCGACCACTGCGTCTACGGTCCTCAGCGTTGCCCGATTCTTTGTGCTTCTTCAAAAGAGCTTGGACAGCACATCTGGAAACCCCTGTCTGCCTTGAAATTTCTGCATGGGAGAGACCTTGCTGATGCAGTATAACTACCTTGTGCCTTGTTGCTGTGCTCAGTCATGCCATGGTGTATGACTTTTGACAGTAAACTGTCTTCAGCAACCTCACCTTGTTAGCTGAATTTGGCTGTTCCTCACCCAGTTTTATTTCTCCTACACAGCTGTTTCTGTTTCATTTAATGAACCTACATATTGAATTGATGATCATTAGCACCTGTTTGTTATAATTGTTTAATCATACACCTGACTGTATGCCTACAAAATCCCTGACTTTGTGCAAGTGTACCTAGAAGAATTGATGCTGTTTTGAAGGCAAAGGGTGGTCACACCAAATATGGATTTGATTTAGATTTTTCTTCTGTTCACTCACTTTGAATTTAGTTAATTGATAAATATAATCTATTAACTATTAAATATAATCTGTGTCTATTTTTGAAAGCATTCTTACTTTACAGCATTTTTTCACACCTGACTAAAACTTTTGCACAGTACTGTGTATGTGTGTGTGTATGTGTGTGTGTGTATATATATATATATATATATATATATATATATATATATATATATATATATATATATATTACCAGTCAAAAGTTTGAGTACACCTGCTTGAAACCAGGTTTTTCATGATTATCTATGCTTTTAACCGTATGAAAATGAAAATGTAAATCTTGTCAATTTCAATGAAATGGTCACCCAAAGCAAGGGAATTTCAGTCTGAAGCCCAAGTCAGTTAAAATTCTGATATGTGTATAACACGGTGTTAGAACACTGGCCTAAGTATAAAAGTGTCTTTGTTAGATGTTCTCTGAGTTAACTAGCATGTTACCTAATTAACCTTTTGTCACCAATTATTGTTAACACGTGAGGGTCCATGATTACTATAACTATAGGTAGCATAGGCACAGGTTTGTCATTCCTGAATGTAAGGGAGCAGAAAATGGCAAATATGCTCAGTTAAGCAAAGAAAAAAGACAGTCTGTAATTACTTTAAGAAATGAAGGTCAATCTTTAAGACAAATCGCAAGAACTTTGCAAGTGTCTGTAACTGCTGTGGCCAAGACCGTCAAACGATCTGAAGAAACTGGCACTCGTGGGCCGAACAAGGTCAGACAGGCCAAGGGTGATCTCAATCAGAGAAAGAATTTATTCAAATCACAAGTCTGCGAAACTGGCGATTTTAACTGCTCCTGAAATACAAGCTCAGGTAAATGCTACTAGAAGTACAGATGTTTCAACATCAGCTGTTCAGAGGAGATTGCATGAAGCTGGCCTAACTGGAAGAATTGCTGCAAATAAACCATTGTTAAGAGTGCAGAATAAAAGGAAGAGACTTGCCTGGGCCAAAAAACATAGAAACTGGAAGTTTGAGGAGTGGAAGTCGGTCTTATGGACCGAGGAGTCAAAATTTGAAATATTTGGGTCCAACCGCCAAGTATTTGTAAGACGCAGAGAGGGTAAGCGCATGAGTTCGGCATGTGTGGTTCCCACTGTCAAGCATGGAGGAACCCAAGATTTTAGAGACAATTTTCAATTTTCTTGAACATTGCTTTGATACTCCTTATGTTTTGTTTTGTATATTGTAACACGTGTTTTCATTTTCAAGTATTTTGGTCAAGTATATATATATATATATATATATATATATATATATATATATATATATATATATATATATATATTTTCCACTTGCTTTTGTATTTCAGGATGTGGTAAATACACATGCTGGTCTCACATTTCTAAGGGAGGCATCAGACTTTCATTCTCGCTATATTACCACAGTAAGTATATACATCTGTGCCTTTATCTTTGTATACATACAACATGTTTGTGTGTGGGTTTAGTCAAGTATTATCACAGAATTAATGGTCAATTACAACGAACTTGAGAATTTAGTACTAGCTACTGCTGTACTATCCTAGTGCCAATTACATCAAAAAAATACAACTCAGACCTCAGAGTTAAACTGATCATTTTTGCTTTGTGTATGGAAAATAGCAATGATCAGGGGCAGGAGAGTAAGAGGTGCTGCATTCTTTTACTGCATATTCCAGCTGTCATTTTAAAGTTATTTTAGTTTTATGACATTTTTGTTCATTATATATGTGTAAAATTATAATAGTGTATTTTATGTTAAAATAAATAGGTGTATGTTTTCAAACAGGACATATTTTAAAAAATGACATTAAATTACTCTTTGAGCTCTGAAGATAGTGTATATACAGCAGGTGTCAATTACATTTTTCTAACACTCAATGAAAAGATATTCAGTATCTGAAGTTGAAAGAATAGTTAACAGAAATTAGAAAAACGGTCCTAATTATCGTTCAAGCAGTTTATAACCAGGTTTCTTTTTAGTACTAGTCACTGAAATCCAGTAGGCAGGCTTTTTGCGTTTTTTTTTTTTTTTAATTTTAATTTTATATGAATCAGTAATTGTAACAGATGGTATCTAAATAAATGTAAAATATGCTTCATTAGTGCTTTAGTAATTTAAAATCTAACCACTTTGTTTAATCATTGAAAATACACATCAGACGGGTTTAATTCATATGAATAACAAATTACTTCAGCTCTTAATCTAAAGAATCACTGGACTAACTTAATGCCATGTTTTATAATCCTCTAGGGGGCAAAAGACATACATTGTAACCAACCTGCCATCTATCTAGAGGCACTCAATTAGTTGCAACTGAAACTATCCTGCAGTATAGTATCAGTACTGTCCTCCATTTTAACCAAATGATCGTCTCCAGTTAGTACATCACTTTCAGTTTGTTGCAATTCACCCTAACAGTTTAAAATATCTGATACAGTGTTTTTACTAACAGTTTTACCTATATTTTTCTTTGTGTTTGGTAGGAAGGCTCCAGCTGTGGTCCCAGAAATGATGTTTTCTTTGAAGCAAATTAATGTGCTTTTCTGTTCTGACTCATCTTCTCTTCTATTTCATCTTTTTTTTTTTTTTTTTGGTTTACAGGTTATTCAGAGGATATTTTATAATGTAAACAGATCATGGACAGGAAAAATCACTTGTTCAGATCTCAGAAAAAGCAGTTTCTTGCAGGTCTGTGTACATTTTTTATATTCTTGTTTTTTAGTGCTACCATTTTTATTTTACAAGTGCGTTTCTATCTACATTAAAATTCCACACACTGTTAGGCCTCACACACACAGTATAGTTTGCGCAGAAACAGGATTAATATACTGCATTTGCTGCCGTAGAATTGCAGACACACACTTTTCCTAACTGCAGTGTGTGTAGTTCCTGTCCAAACTGAAAACTGAAGTCAGAACTGCACCAGGAGCTATTTTCTATATTCCCTTTTTCCAACATGGGAATTCCGAATGAAACATGGAAAGTACTGTCATGCATATTTATGTATATCTAAGATTTATGTCACAACTGTGTCCTCGACAATTACCACTAAAGAAAATAACCATTATAGCGCATAATCTAATTATTAACCATAATAAACACAATACCCCAACTAGTGATTCTGACATAATTATCCCTAGATTCATGATGAAAAGAGATTAACAATTAATATAATGTATGTTTAAGTATTTTAGATCAATCATAAATGTGTATTTGTTATCTGACAAAAAAAACCTAACAATCCAAATTATTATTACATTTATTCACGTTCTCAAAGGAAGAAGAATAAAGGTTAGGCTTCATAGTTAAAAACATATGTATAAAGAAGAAACAAAATGAAACATTCAAGGACAAGTATTGCATAGTTAAATGTTCATAATTGAATGCTTGATGTGCTCTCTGGTCATAGAGTTCTGCATTAGTGAAGCTAATAATCTTTAGTAGTTCATCACGCATTGTTTGGTTCAGTCACGCATTATGCATACATGCGCTAGCTTCCAAGTGGCTAAGTATGCATGTACAATGTTCCAGCATCTAGTTGAATAGACGCACATTACGTATTGTGACGATATCACTAGCATGGCTTCAGTTCAGTTACTTGTAAACACACAATATGTTTAATACTTATTCTGTTAGTGCGATGTTTAAAACAAAGTGTTCTTAACACTGTCGTCCTCTCTGTAGAAGTTAGTTGTGCAGCAGTGCAGTATCTCCATGAAGTCTGTAGGCAAAAGCTTTTGTTGTTCCGGAGGGAGCCCATCTTCTCCAGGACAGCTTTACAGATTACATCATTGTGTCTTTGTTGAAGAACTTTGGAGTTTGAGTTGAGAGCGCTGAGATGTTTTGAAGAAAGAGTGAATCCAGAGCGAGCAAAAATCCTTATTTTGAGTTTAAATAACACAATGTGTAGGCGTTCCCTTGTTCTGTAAACACGTCCTTGTCGGTCCTTCCATTGGTTTACAATATTTGATACACGGTTGCGTGTCACATAAAAAAGGTGTGTTAGAAACAGAATGTATCCACCTATTTTGTTATCAAAGGATTTTATTCATTTATCATTTAAACCTCCTATTCAATATAACTTTAGTTCCATTCATTAGATAAGCAGTTTATGGTGTGTTTTATATGATTACAAGCATATAAAACACACCATAATACAATCAAAGGATAATATTCAAAAAGTTATCAGTTTATCATATTCATTTAAAATACAATAAACACTTCAGATTTATTGGGAAACTTTAAATAACTATTAAAGTTGTGTTCACAAGTTATGTAATTAAAAAAATATTCTTAAAGCATTTTAACTAACCTTTAACACAACCTTTAACACAATAATGGTACAACTGCCAACCCTTTTCTGATACAAGACATGCATTCTAACAATGTCTTTTTATTTAACAGAATGTGGCATTGCTGGAAGAGGAGGAGGATGTTAATCAGCTCACTGAGTATTTCTCTTATGAGCATTTCTATGTCATTTACTGCAAGTTTTGGGAGCTAGACACAGACCATGACCTTTACATTGATCAGAAAGACTTGTCCAGACACAATGACCATGGTATGATATTTTTTCAATATACAGTAGAACTGCAAGTGATAGGGCCATTTAAAAAAAATCAAATATTAAGTAACATTCAGTGTTGGAAAAGCAAGGATTAAACTTAGGTAACAATTACGGCAGACTTTTTTTTTTCTCAGTATCTAAAAAGCTTAGAGGGAACGCTTATGTGCGTGCGTGCTTTCGCGCGTCTGCCAAGGGCCTTTAACCACCCCAGAAGTGGTATATATCATCGGACCCGCGTGGCCCAAAGTCATCACAAATAATCACTGATACAGCTTGCTGCGTTTCCCATAATTAGTTAAGGGGCTAATTTCACTATTTGATAAACCTAAAACCTTTAAAAATACAAACCTTAGCAGGTATGAGACCAAACATATTCTGGTAACATAAATATGTGCGTTTCAGATACCCCCATCTCTAGTTCTGAATCAAATAGAGCATTGCTGGATCAAGCTAAAGAAAATGGGGGAAAAAAAGGGTATTGTTCAATTGAATCTGATCAGCTGAGAATAGAAATATAATAGATACACTAAATGAGTATTGGTACCTAAGACTTTACAAAAAAAAAAAATGAATTTGTATTTGTAAAAATTGTTAATTTGTATTATGCATGTTAAAATGTGTTGTCATTAAAAACCACAAACTTAATTAAATCTTAGGGATTTAATTAACTAGCAGTACATTCAGAAAGTGAAATGATTGAGCACCAGGGTTACAGTACGTTTGGGAACCACTAACTTTTATTTCCCATCTAAAGTCCCTTAAAAGAAATTATTTTAAATCGTGAACGTTTTGTCTGTACTAAATCAATGTTTGTTTTTGTTTTGTTCAAGCATTATCCCATAAAATGATTGAAAGAATATTCTCTGGAGCAGTTACAAGGTAAATTATATTTAAAAATTAAGAAATAAGACATTTATTTATTATATATTATTATTATTATTATTATTGATTACCAACTATAAATGTTTCTTGATTTTAGAGGCAGAAAAGCTCAAAAGGAAAGAAAAATGAGCTATGCTGACTTTGTGTGGTTTCTAATATCTGAAGAGGACAAAAAGACAAATACAAGGTAAAAAAATAAAACTCAGATCTGAACATATAAAAGTTCTAATCCTAATTCACTTTGGAAAATAATAATAATTTAGCAGTCAATCATTATAATTCTCAGTTCAAACTGAAAAAAAAAAACTAGAGGTTTCAAGGAAAAGTACTGTGCTTGCGTTAGTTCAAGGACTCCACTTCCCCATTGCTGGTTTCACATGATTATGAGGCAACCAAATGAAGTTGTACATGGTAAAGGATACGTTAATATATGGTGTTTTACTGTAACAATATCTGGACATTTTGAAGGTGCTT
This sequence comes from Polyodon spathula, assembly GCF_017654505.1. Taxonomy (NCBI): domain Eukaryota; kingdom Metazoa; phylum Chordata; class Actinopteri; order Acipenseriformes; family Polyodontidae; genus Polyodon; species Polyodon spathula. The sequence goes on from NC_054542.1 coordinate 22,787,922, forward strand.
TTGGGTAGTACAAAGTCAGTGAAACTTTAAAACATGTCAAACGGAACAAAACATGTGGTGTAAAAGTGGGACCAGTAGGTCAAGTTCACTTTTAAAACTATTAGTCATAGGAAGGTGTATTTGTTTAATATTTCTGTCTTATTCATTGCTCCATGAAGAAGACATAGCTGATTACACTATGTAACACAATTTTTGTTCCTGGGTAGTAAGTGTTATTTCCTAATTGCTTATGCCTCAAAAGTATAGAAAATGGCTATTATTCCCCACAAACTTTGCTTTTGTGACCAGGACAGTGATATTTCAAAATATCACTATTTCTAATGGGAACATGGGCAAATGTGTGTCTTTTCGTTCGTGTAAATACAGTATAAAAAAAAAAAAAAAAAAAATTGTTGCACGGTGTTATCAAAGCCTCAGAGCAAATGAAGAAAAAATATGTCCATTTACAGTTACGAGTTATGCCTGTTTACTTAATAATTAATTTACAGGAACAAAGCCTATGATTTTTTTCAACAATGTAGTTTAACACATTGGGTGTACTAAATTGATCTAAACATCCATGTATCTAAATTAAATAACTACATTGACACAAAGCATAAAGATTGCAACTCTGTTTTTTGTTTTGTTTTTTTCAATGAGAAAATTATCCAGATTGCCTTCTACCACAAGTGCATTTGACCATTTGACTCTATGTTCAGATCATTAGAGTTGGTTTGAATCCATTAATCATTACAAGTTAAGTAATGTGGTAATTTGCACTGTATGGCTTTCTGACAAAAAGAAACCAAGGAGGTCAAACCAGTAAGTCACACAAGAAAAAAAAAAAGAAAGAAAACATCTTAGAACTCAGTTTCTTAGTTAGATTGTCTATATGCAATGTCAAACCAGAGACCAAGATACTTTTGAAAGGTGTGTATTCTGCAAACAATACAAAATTAACCTATTTTTGAATGTTAGCATAACATATTGTGTATTTACATCACCTGGAGTGCAGTCAAAGATAAATTGCAGAAACAACCATTTTCACTTTTCAGTGAAAGTAGGACATATGAAGACCTGACTATACATTAGACCACAAATCAGTTTCATGGATAGAGTGGTTTTATACTCCAGTTAGCATAAATACTGTACATCTGGCTTTGGAATATTAACTGAAGTGCTTCCTTTACAGCATAGAGTACTGGTTCCGGTGTATGGATCTTGATGGAGATGGAGTGCTGTCTATGTATGAGCTTGAATATTTCTATGAGGAGCAATGCCAAAAGCTAGAGAACATGGCCATAGAACCACTACCTTTTGAAGATTGCCTCTGCCAAATGCTGGACCTTGTCAAACCAGAATGTGAAGGTAAACAAAGCTATTTTACATTTAAATTTGTTTTTGATCTTGCAGAACTTATTTCCCCTTAAGATTTATGCTTTGTCTCTTGAGTTATTTATTTATTTATTTCGATGTTGAAATGTATTGTAATGTTTTATGTCAACCTATTTAAAAATGAAACCAGAGTATATATTTACTGCATTCCTCTCCACAGGCAAGATTACCCTCCATGACCTGAAGAAGTGCAAGTTGTCACATATATTTTTTGATACCTTTTTTAACATTGAGAAGTATTTGGACCATGAGCAGAAAGATCCATTTTCAAGGGTAATAAAAATAAGTGCAGATATGCCTTGTAATATATATGCTTATATAAATTATTATTATTTCTGAACACAGTGCCCACTATATAACCTTATGGTGTGTTTAGGATGGAGAGAATGAAGGGCAAGAGATTTCTGATTGGGAGAGGTATGCTGCAGAGGAATATGAAATCCTGGTAGCTGAAGAAGCAGCCAACGAACAGTTTGATGGGTAAGAGATTGTTGTTTTAGATTTAGATTGACAGGGAATTGGTATCTAAATACCCCACGGTCTTCAGGCTGTAGTTGTTTTTATGAGTTGCTAGGTAGAATCTTTGCCATCTCTGAAAAACAGTCACTCTATTCAACGGTATGATGCTTTTTTTTCAAAATGTGATCTAATACACATCTAACAGGTAGATTAGTAGAAAGGTAATACCTATTCATATTACCTAAATAATGCATAATCAACATGAAGCCATCTGATTGGCTTCGTTTCAAAACATGCTTATCGCGCATTCTAAATGTGAATTGGTTATAAAGATGGAGTTATAATTTAGGTATCATCTGTGTGTGTGTGTGTGTGTGTGTGTGTGTGTGTATATATATATATATATACAGCTCTGGAAAAAATTGAGACCACTGCAAAATTATCAGTTTCTCTGGTTTTACTATTTATAGGTATATGTTTGGGTAAAATGAACATTGTTGTTTTATTCTATAAACTACTGACAACATTTCTACCAAATTCCAAATAAAAATATTGTCATTTAGAGCATTTATTTGCAGAAAATGAGTGGCATAAAGTCACCCAACATCAATGTGAAAGACTGGTGGAGAGCATGCATGAAAGCTGTGCTTGAAAATCAGGGTTATTCCACCAGATACTGATTTCTGAACTCTTCCTAAGTTAAAACATTAGTATTGTGTTGTTTAAAAATGAATATGAACTTATTTTCTTTGCATTATTCGAGGTCTGACAACACTGCATCTTTTTTGTTATTTTGACCAGTTGTCATTTTCTGCAAATAAATGCTCTAAATGACAATATTTTTATTTGGAATTTGGGAGAAAAATGTTCATTTTACCCAAACACATACCTATAAATAGTAAAACCAGAGAAACTGATAATTTTGCAGTGGTCTCCTAATTTTTTCCAGAGCTGTGTTTGTGTGTGTATATATATATATATATATATATATATATATATATATATATATATATATATATATATATATATAATATCACACACACACACTGTGTACAGAACATTAGGAACACCTGCTCTTTCCATGAAATAGACTGACAAGGTGAATCCAGGTGAAAGCTGTGATCCCTTATTGATGTAACCTGTTAAATCCACTTCAATCAGTGTAGATGAAGAGGAGACAGGTCAAAGAAGGATTTTTAAGCCTTGTCACAATTGAGACATGGATTGTGTATGTGTGCCATTGAGGGTAAATGGGCAAGACAAAAAATGTAAGTGCCTTAGAATGGGTTATGGTAGTAGATGCTAGGCACGCTGGTTTCAGTGTGTCGAGAACTGCAGCGCTGCTGGGTTTTTCATGCTCAACAGTTTCCCATGTGTATCAAGGATGGTCCACCACCCAAAGGACATCCAGCCAACGGCAGGCCAGTGGTTGAAAACTGCTCATTGATGAAAGAGGCCAAAGGAGGCTGACACAAATTGTGCAAAGCAACAGACGGGCTACAGTTAGTCAACTAACAGTCCAGTACAACATTGGTGCAGAAAGACTCATAAAAGAATGCACAACTCGTCATACCTTGATTCGAATGGGGTATGGCAGCCGATGACCTAACAGAGTTCCACTTCTTTCAGCAAAACACAAGAAACTGCGGTTGCAGTGGGCTAAGGAATGAAAACACTGGACACTGGAGGATTGGAAAAACATTGCCCGGTCTGATGAATCCCGGTTCCTGCTGTTTCACGCTGATGGGAGGACTAGGGTATGGAGAAAACCACACGAGTACATGCATCCATCATGCCGCATGACAACATTGCAGGCTGGTGGTGTGATGGTGTGGGGTGTGTTTTCATGGCACACATTGGGCCCCTTGATAAAAGTGGAGCAACATTTGAATACCACAGGATATCTGAACATCATTGCCAATCAGGTGCATCCCTTCATGGCAGCAGTATATCCATCTGCTTTTTTCAGTATGCTAATGCCCCATGCCACAAGGCTAGGATTGTCTAGGAATGGTCCCATGAACATGACAGTGAATTCAGCTTACTGCAATGGCCTGCCCAATCACCAGATCTCAATCCAATTGAGCATCTGTGGGATTACATGGAACAAGCTATTTGGAGTAGAGATTTACTACCAGACAACTTGACACAACTTTGGGAAGCATTGGAGTCAACATGGGCCAGCATCCCTGTGGAACGCTTTCGACACTTTGTATAGTCCATTCTCCGATGAATTGAGGCTGTTTTGATGGCAAAAGGGGGTGCAACTCAATATTAGGAAGGTGTTCCTAATGTTTTGTACACTCAGTGTAATGTGTGTGTGTGTGTGTGTGTGTGTGTGTGTACAATTTTTTTTTTCAGACAATTAAGTTGCTAAAACAATACCTTTCTGAAGTTATAACTACTTTAACTGGTTAAGGAGACACTGACAGGTGTTCCATGCTGATTTTAGGGACTCCTCTGAATTTTAAAGACTACATAGCAAAAGTAAGCATATTCAAAAGGTAAGAGTGGTGTAATTGTGGGTTACGACAATGGTTTCTGGTGTAGGTGCTAACTTTAACCCACTTTAACTGGTTTTACCTACTGGTGGTAATAACATATTTTAAGGTTGTCTCCTTTCACTTAGTTTATACATGTGGATGTTCTAAACTGTATTTATGCAGAGCATTAAGAGTGGACATTCATTCTGTGAAATACTGTAAACCACCATCTGTTATCGTGCTATTTATTTGAGCAAGTTTCCACTTAATTGCTGCTAGCTAATTGTGCAAAGTATTGCATGTAATGCTGCACAACAGCTTCACTGTTCCCTTCATGGCTGTAATGTATGGTACCTACATTTTGAGTATCTTTTAAATTGATAAAATAAGAGGCTGTAGATATGAAGGGGGTTACAGTATTCAAGTATATTTATTAGGTAAATTGTACAAAGGGCCCTTCACTAATTCAGTTTCCAACATTTCACTTTTTATTTATATGCAAGTCACGTAGTGAAATAAAGTGGGAGTGCTATATATGGAACCATTTCTCTCTATCTGTTCTTGAAATACATAGAATCACAAGTTTAAAAGGTCATATAGTTCTGTGACAAGGATGACGTGTGTGGTGACGTCAGGCCAGGAAATGAATGCACCAATAGCAGACGGGGGTATAACTGTGCTGCGGCGCGTTTATTATTAATTAAGAGGTTTACACAAAACAAAACACTTTTTCAAAACAAAAATGACACATTAGCCAAACACAAACAAACAAACAACACTAAATTAAACAAGTATCATGTTGGTGTAAACCAGCATGGGTAGCAATTGCTTACTTTTAATTTCAGTTCTTTTCTCTTTCTTTCTCTGGACAACCCACCTCCTGCAGCCAAAGCTGCAGGTCTTTTATATTATGGCAGAGGGATTAACTGGCTATTAATTGACTTGTTAACCCCTCGGCCATAGTCTGCACGAATCTAATAATTCTGTGCGACTGTCAACTCGTTAAATAATCACTAGATGACAGTCACGCACTTTCATGAGGGAATTAAAACAATAACAAATAATGGCGGACGGCACCTCGCTCGTCCTGCCAAACATAGTAAAAAACGGAATACAGCAAATACCAAATACAAATCATAATATGCACAGGGGCAGGGAGTACCCAGTCACAAATTCCTATGAATCAATCTGATGTAGTTGTTTATTTTTTTAGAATCTCCATCAGATCCCTGATACACTTTTTGCTATCTATGTTCCCTAGTCTACAGCAAACATTGATGGATGGAGATTCTATAATATTCAAGTCTTATAATGGTTAAAAATGTAGTATATATTTTATTTTGTTGATGTATGACACCAACATTTCTACATGTGGAACAATGTTCTTTTTCTTCTGTATTGTCAGCTATGAAAATGACCTTGACCCCATAGACCGACAAATCTCAAATGAGTTAAACCTGCGAGGGGACAAGCGATCTTTCTTCGAAATACCCAACCCACACCCTAACATCAATTTGGATGAATATGAGTATGAAGATGATTTTGAATGACCTCATGCATGTTCTACACTACAGGCAATCTGCAGCAGGTCTGCGATAACTGCATAAACTAGTGTTCAGTGAGGCATAATAATATTTAGTCTCACTGATCAGTATGTAGCTTCTGGCCATTTGTACTCATCCTTGGGAATCACAAACCTGGATCAGCCAAAGACCTCCCAGAGGCAGTAACTGTAATCATTAACCATGGAAAACAAAGGAATCTCATTGTTAGTGCAAAAAATTAAATAAATAATTAATTAATTAATTATGTAATTTGTTCCTAGAACAAGCAAAAGTAAAATATAACAAGAAATACAATATACAATTAAAACTCCTCTACCTTTACCTACTTTAATTTAGTAAGTTGTTAGGTACATTACAGAGAAGAAAAGGTGTAATATATGTAAAAATTGGAACTTAATCACAATTTACTCAATGGACGGGTGACGACTGGCCAGTAGTTTGAGTGATGTATTATCTGTAAATAGGAATGCCTATAGTATTTATTATGCAAACTGGTGTGTGTGTGTGTGTGAGAGAGAAAGGGAGAGAGTGGTTGGTTGTGCATAGAGTATAATCAAATCAAAATCACAGTTTTTAGATGTTTATTATCTTCTTGGTTCACACTGCACTGAAACTTAAATGCTTAGACAACGCTTGAATGTGCACCAAGTATAAAAGCAATACATTTGTCATTTCTTTCAAATTGGCTATTACAACATTCCAGAGATATTAACCAAACTAACTATTACACATAACAATAACACGTTCAACACAAAATAAAATGATATAATGGATTTTGCTAAAATTCTTAAGAACTATCCGGGTGCCTATTTATTCATGTGTTCCACTTGTATGCATTTACTCTTTTAAAAAAAAAAAAAAAAAAAAAAAAAAGTGTGCTTTGTATTATATTAATTTCAATAAATAAAAAATAAAAAACATGTATTAATCAGGGATTCCTGAAATGCACAAGGTTTGTGCTAAAGTATGAATTTAATTGTAGAAGTTATTCTTATTGTGTGTGTGTGTGTGTGTGTGTGTGTGTGTGTGTGTGTGTGTGTGTGTGTGTGTATATATATATATATATATATATATATATATATATATATATATATATATATATATCACACACATACATACTGTTCTTTGTGCTTGCTGTGTATTGTTGCAAAATGTTATTATGTTCAAATACACAAATTATGTTCAGTTAATGTTGAAGGTTTTTCTATTTGTAAAGTATTTAGTAGCTTTTTACTCTACTTTTATTCAGGAAAAAAGGAACCAAATGTTTAAATTTAATTTGTTCAAATTATTTTGAATAAAGTATAAATATGGTTGATTATTAATGCTGCCTGTTTTCTGCTCTGTAGAAAATCTGAGAAAAAACTTTAAATATGTTTTTTTAATTGGTTTTCCAGTAGAAAAGAAAGTATTGTACAAATATAAACAGCAGTAAACAAAAATACTTTTTTGTTTGTTTATTAATTTTTTTTTTTACACAGCAAGGTGTTGAAAAAGCATAGGAGCATATAAAGTAAGTAATCTTGCAAGATACAACACTGGTATTTGGAGAGAACTATGCTACAAAACTTCAGATCTAAAATAATAACTAAACATCCTGTACCGCACTTGATGATCGGGTCTGTAAAACTAACAGTACTGTATGTATTACAGATAAAGATTACAATTTACTAACAGTTGACAGTTTAGCTAAGATCTCAAACAAAAGTATTGTCATCCTACACTTAATTTAAGATTCAAGAAAACTTGTTAAATAGTATTTAGTGAACATTACAGTAATTTAATGACAAAGACCAAAATAAAGCCAAGAAATATGAACAAAATGAAGTATCAAAACATTCTAAAAAGTACAATGATACCTTCTGCTTGTAGGCCGATTAGCAGACAGGTTATCTTCCAACACAAGTACCCAAAGCATACAGCTAAGTCAACTCTGGAATTTTTAAAGAGAACAAATATAAACATTCTGGAATGGTCTTGGTAATCGCCAGATCTCAATTCAATTTAAATGCTTTGGACTGATCTTAAAAAGCTGTATCCAATCTGTTTAAGCTGAAGTGACTTGTTGTGCCCAGATTTCACCAACAAGATGTGTAACATACTGGTGAAGAATGATCATAAACGTCTAAAAGCCATAATGCAAGCAAAGGAGCACATATGAAATGCTAAAGAAGGGGTGCCACTACTTTTGTCATGAACAAATACTTTGCTTAAGTCCTTTAGGTTTTTTTTTTTTTTGTTGTTTTTTAATAAAGACTGCTAAACTACCAGAAATAGTGTATTTTGGTATTTTACATAATTATTAGTGGCTAGTGTTCACTAAGTGCTTGTACTTGTAACAAGTATTATAACATGTTTTCTTGAATTCTCTTATATAAGTGTATGGTGCCAATTAATAGTTTTGTCTTTGACTAAACAATAACAAGTGTCACAAATCCAGCATAAACATAGACACACACAACTAAACATATTCCACAAACCAACTGTTGAGAAGCAGAAAGCTTCCATATTTTAGACCGTATTATATACGAGACACATTACCCCTTGGCTAGCATTGTACCCTGGCCTCGCAATCAATTTGTCATGAGAATACTCCTCATGGCTCCCACATAACCAGTTAAAACAACAATAGGTTTGTATGCAGGTAAATGTAATACATCAGACAACTTCTATTATCCTTTCTTTTTACATATAATGCTGCCTAATAAAAGCTGTACAGTTCTGTCAAACTCTAGATGTGTAATAATCGTTTGTAAAAACATCGGAAGCTTACTTCTGCATTAGTGTTAAAATACATTATTTCAATAGTTTTTATATATATATTTGTGCCCTCGTGCCAAAAATAAATAATTTGATAAAAATGGCTGATTTGCAGGGGGTACTCCAGGGTACCACATTTTCTCTCTCAAAATCAATTGATATTTTTACAACTTTATAGCTCAAAAATGATTATATGAAGTAAGTGTGATATACAGTCTTGACAATACACCGCTGCAACAATGTCACGTTATCTTAAAATACAGATTTACATTACTTTAGCGCTCCACACAGTATCTGTTTCTCAGCCCACACTACCTTCACAATGTGGCCAAAATATGGTAAAAGTCAACACTCCCATGACAGGGAGAACAGATGTGGATGCAATGTGTAGATCAAATGTTCAGAATGTTTAGCAAAAATGTATTCCCAAAAAAAAGCAAGTACTGCGGTTACCCTGTGACTTTCTGGAGGTTAATGGCAATCAGATGACATTCATCACCCTTGCCAGCCCAAGACTTCAGTTAACTTGTTATTTTGTTTAAAACAGACAAAGTCCATTATTTAGGTGGAGTAAAGAGATTATTTTTAGTTCCATCTCTCACGGGTAACTCGTCAATGGCTCACAAAAGCCTACTTGTGATGAAGGTTACCTTCAAAATGTTATTTGCAAAATAAAGTTTCTAGATTACTTTCTGGATTTAAAAGGTTTACATACACAATGACACATTACACAGACTAACCTTTCAGACAGCTGTCCAAGGTCAGTCAAGTCGAGGAGACTGGAACCATTTATAGCTGCAAATGATCGTAGGGGTAGGAGGAAAGACACTTTACACTAAAGTGACTAAAAGAGGTAGGATCAAATTTTGAAGCTATTGGGGACATTTTACAGAACTAGCACAATAAAGAGAACATTTCAACCAAGCAACTAACAAATACAGTATTCAAAACATTTGCCATTTTTTATAGATCATTTTTCAACACTTCCCGACAATTTTCTGTCAACACTTTTTTTACATGACATATTACATGTACATGTATTATTGCATTTACAATGCTGTTCATTAATATAACCTCCTAATTTAGTAATGTCTAGGTCCAATTCAGAGACTGGGGCTTCCCCAGCCAATACTATAATAAGTATCAATCATCCAGGCCAATTAAAAGAGGATCAACAAAAATGGAGCCTGGTCGGGACTTTTTGTGGGTCAGTGTAAGCTCTCTGGGGAAGACTGATATTTGTTGAGGATTGATTGTCATTCTTTCGGGTGTAATTTGATTTTCTAGCCCATTAAATTTTTCATGTCTTTTACGACCTTGATAAATTAACTTATAATTATATATAGATATTATTATATAATATTATAATAGGAGATATAATATATATGCATATATATATATAAATATTAATATATCTATATATATAGCTTAATAGAATACTGTGGAGTCTTTTTTTAATTCATTCCTCTGTGACCTTTTATGTACTGTATGCTTAGGTAAGCCCAGGCTATTTGATAAACGGATGGGTGGTGTATTAAGCCATACCCCCAGAGCCAAATTAACACATTAATATGTGTATTTGTATGTGTGGAGCTGCGGTACCTCTTTACTAACTCAATAACTCTTTGAAGCTTATGCAGATTCCATATCGAATGTATCAATATCCACATCTTCATTCATGGCATCTGGCTGGTCTTGCAACATTGTATCTTGTGGGTGTCCAGTGTCTGGGGATTCTTCTGTTTCTTCACCATTTTGACTGTAGACAAAAATATACATTTGCTGTTTCAGTTTCTAAACTAAAACAACTTTTCTCTGGCCATACAAATGTCAATCCCCTTGCAGTCTGGTTTCTGTAAACCCCTGTTATCAACAAAGTCTAAGCAATCTCCTATATCTGTATCCTTGTAGGATGTATGGTCAATTGACTGCAATTTACTGGGCAGTTTAATTGTACCAACTAGTCCACAGAGAAATCTGCAAAGCAAAATGCCTTCATCTGCAAAGCATTTGAACAAATTGCAAAGAAGATGATTTACTGTTTTAATTTCTGACCAATTCCATTTTCTATACCATTACATTCTGTTTAATTTCTGTTCATTTTAATACAGGTTACCAATGCATATATTTTATATCTTACATATATGTGGTCTTTACTGACAGCACCGAAGACTTCTACAAAGTATTTTTGCTGTATCAAATAAAATAAAATCGTTATTTCTGACCCTGTCCCCTATTTATCCCAATTGTTTACCTAGTGTACTTTAGTCAGCTTTCAAGTAATACATATTTTATGGGAAACACACACAAAGTGCACAGGCATCCTTTCTTTTTTAGACCACAGTGATAAACAGCTGCATCACTTTCATAAAATGTTTATGATGCCATGTACATCATGTTACAAGACTTGTGCAATATTCACTGAACTGTAGTGTTATGTAGCTTCTCAGGAGGTAACGAAAAAAACAACACTGTGAAAAAAGACATACACAGAAGCACTATCTTTGATGAGCATGTGTATCTCTCTGCACGGTGGTGTTTCCTTGGATTGGCAGTTCTGGAAAAAAACGAACATATCCCTATATGGAACTCTTCCCAGGATAATACCAAGGCCCCTGCTCACAGCACACATGCTTGCATTTTATTGGCTCCCAATGCTGTAATTAGAAGACCACTGCTACAAATATAAAGCCACAGCACAATCCTAGAGAATATAACAGCTTTCAATGGAAAAATCATTGCAACAAATAACAACAGTGTTTCACAATATTATATACGTTTTTATATGTTTTTGAAGTAGAATTGAATTATACCTTTAATCTACTGCTTCATATTTATTGATGTATGAGAGGGAATTGCTTACCCCTGAGAAGGCTTGAGCCTATTTCCTCCATTGATCGGAGTTGAGATGAACTGTGGTGTGAGTTTCATTTCAGGAGTTCTTCCATTTGTGTCACTGCTCGCCAGCAAAGAGTTATTACACAATTCTGTCAAACCACAATTTAAAAATAAATGTTATACCTATAATTATAAAGGAAAACATGATGGAAAAATACATAATGGTTATACAGTGACGGTGATAGAGTGTAATGAACTGGTAATCTTAAACCAATCAGATGCATTTCTTTGAATATAAGCTGTGAACCGGACTGGCTAGATACTGCATGTCATACGACAATGTTGCTTTTATAGGAAAGTGATTTGAAATGTACAAGATCCAAAAATGTAAAGTAAATGTAAAGTAAAAAGAATGGGGATTTTCTGATTGCTTATTTCTATTTACTAATACTGGTGTAATGTATACAAATAAACACTTCTTTCTCAGATCTACCATTTACTTTATCCCTCAAATTTCTCTGAAGCGGCTTCTTAACAAATAAAATGCTGCTGTTCACAGTTTCTATTTCAACACTGCATTATTTAGGTTGTTTAAGATATTCTCAGTGATATTCAATTTGTTTTGACAAGTGTTGTAGGTTTGACAACAGAGTAACGGGCACCTAACTATTTTTTGAAGAAGACAATGTTTTGAATTAGTTTATAAGTTACTGTAATACGTCGTGTGCACAGTGTCTCTCACGTGCAGTTTGGGTGGGAGGACAGTGAAGAGAAGCAGATAAAACTGCAAAATAACATCACTTATACAATAAGAGATCCCCGACACATGACATATTAACATATCAGACAAAACAGCTTTAAAACTAAAATTTGTAAAACATAACTTTTAAATGAAATGGTTCAATCCAAAAATCGAACACCATACTATTTATTAAAAACAAAAGTTCAGTAAAGAATTGTGTGTAATAATTTCTTTGGATAAATCGTGTCAATTTCATCAACATTTAGAGAAAGAGTAAAGTTAACAGGATGATCCATTTGTTGGTGTTCTATGCACAGGATGACACTCACATGTACACAGAATAGGCTGTACTGGAATGGCAAATGGTTCACTGTGAATGGTTGATTTCTGATGTTTGATTTATAATTTTTAGTAACTCACCTCCACAATATCTCTTAGTAACTTAACCAGTTTATCTTCACATTTTCAGGTAATGTACACTTCCTAACTATAACTATAATATTTGGTAAGATCAGTGCCATATTATTTTAATAAAATAATGTTTTAGAGGTTTCCATTGTTTGTGATCCTCTTATAAAGGTATTTTGTGAAAAGTGGCTGGAAACAAACCCTCGACATATAGGAATGGGATGCATGTTGTGCGCCCCTTGACTGATTATGTTTTCACTTCCTTGTATAAACCAAGCGCTCAACAAAAAGATTGGGGAATTTGAATGTGTCTAAAGCAAGCAGGAAAGCATCTGTCAGCCTATTCAGTGCATGATGTGTTAAGAATTGTGTCAACCAGCAATCGTGACTCCCACTTAAACATTCATAAACTCATGCTGTAGTCTCTGACACTGCCACATGGGATGGCAACATATATTGATCATGCTTATCTGCCCTGATCCATATTCGCATGTGCAATATGAACACTGGATTTTTTTTCCCTGAACCAGCATTTAAAGTTTGGATGCAGTAAGCAAATTCTTATTCTCATCTTTGCCCAGTAACCCTGATGTTTGCTGGGTGGTTTTCTAGCCAGGTTACACTTTTCATACTCTGGACCTAATGTTGATGAACACAAAAAAATGGAAGGCAATGTGCAAACCCATTATTATTCTGTGCTCAGTAAATTCCCTGTAACAGTGTTAGCTCTTTGAAAAGACCTGCTTAAAGGTTTGTTTAGATCGCAAAAGTTTTTTAAATTGCTTAGGTGAAAATGATAATGAGGCCACTCCCAACATTTTTGGGCTGATTGCACCCACCTGGTGCCTTATAATTAGGCACTAATGACCTTTGCTTTAGTGTTTGTGCCTTGTCTCAAAATTAAGCAAACATGTATTTTAGCAAACATTCTTTGTTTGAACTAGAGAGTGACATCATCCCCACCCCTTCAGGGTCTTTCCTGTCAGCAACCCACTAGCAGCTTCCCCTAATGACAGACATGCTTTGCAGCCAGTCAGAAGCGTGACCCTGCTGGGTGTTGCAAGTGTAACAGATTTCCTAAAAGTCAAGGCAAAAAAAAAAAAAAAAAAAAGAACTTCCTTTTCACCTTGTGTTTCTGTTTTTGTCATGTTCTAATACGAAATATGAAAATACACGTTTGCTATAACATATGTTTATTTCAAAATTGCATATTTAAGATGTAATCAGCGAATCGAAGTGCAGGGCAGACACAGTAAGATTTCTGAAAATAACGTGTTAGTTAACAACTGCTTTAAGTTAACCACAAGATGCGTAACTCTGTGGTAATATGAAAGCATGTGAAATACCTCCTGTCGAAACTGGACTCTGTGGAATAAATGAACAAGACAAGACAGAAATCAGCCACTGCAACCCTAATATAGATATGGATTTCATACTAACAGCACATTTAGAACCATAGAATCCTAACCTACCACACCAGGTTATAATTGAAGCTAGACAACAGAAACTGCTTCCCACCCCAGTCCCCAAGGGATACCAACCATTGGACAGTTTCCGTTTTAAAGGCATTGATCTGGCGTGGTTTGTTTGTGAAGACTCCTTAAAGGTGTCAGTGCTTGTCAGAGAATAGCAGTCATCTTCCTCTCTACTGGCCAGCAAGGACGCTCTGTAGCAAACCAACGAGATCCAGCCATCCTCCTTGTAACTCAGCATGTGATTACCTGTATATCTCTGCAGATAACCATACCTGGGGAGAGTAAAACAGGGTAAGACACTTAAGGGTGGCTGTAACCTACATGTAATGAAATAATTCCACGAATCTTGCCTGGAGTGCACTGTTATTCACCTGTGAAGGCTTCACTTGTTCAGCTTTGAAAGAAGCACATTTTATAACAAACATGTTATTTGATTTAAAACTGTAATTGTACAGGAAACTCAGTTTGAATGCTTTCTGGGTAACTTTTCATAACACCACCTGTGTCAAATCTACAGTAAACAAAGTGAATTCTAACTTTTACGGCTAGTCAAGGGACCACCAAAATGTGTCCTTAATAGGGGTGTGGTGTGGTCTTAAGGCTGCTACACACCAAACGCGATGCGACAAAATGAATAAAACCTATTCTTTTGATAAGTATCACACCACAAGCAACATGGGAACGACACCAGGGCAACACTGGAGCGATGTGAAACAAATAGAATTGAATCCGATTTTTTGCGATTTGTCATGCGACATCTAGGGAATTGAACAGCAGAGAACAGATTCAATGCATGTGATCCAGCAGGGTGAAGCAGTATCAAAAAAGACAGAGGAAAAAATAATACTTACCGTGGAAAAATAGCATAAAGATCATCTTAATTATAAAGACACAGATTTGAAAGGTAATATATGGGAGTCCATTTCGAAGGCACTGGCTAAGCCTGGTATGTATGATTTATGTTGAAATACTGTCAGAGAATGCACTCATAATTACTACATCATGTTGAATATGTGACAGTCTTGGTAATAGTTTTGTCAATTGTAATTTTTTACAGTTTTATGGATCTGGCAGTCTTCCAATCTGTCTCATCGTCTTTGTGTCACTTCTAGTGTGTATGGTCATGTCACTGCGAAAATATCTTGTCGCCCAATGAAAAATCACATCACCTTTACTACCGAGGAACTGCTACAGTATGTTAGTAATATAAAAAAGTTAAGCTTATTTTGTAACTGGATAATACTTTAATGAACAGAATAATCAGTTCATTTGTTATGTACTACAAATGCCTGGCATTCTGTATTGTTTAGAAAGACTGCTACGTTTTATTCTACAAACAGAAGAATTGCTGCTGAAAAAGCCTATTTAGATTTTGCAAAAAAAGAATGGGAAAGCAGTTACTATTACTAGTACAGCAACACAACCCAACAAGTTCTGAAACTTTTGCTTTCATTTTTCAAAATGTACTCTGTGGCCGTTCTCCTGAGATGGTGGCAAGGTTTTACTGTACAAAAATATATTCACGTTACCATGTGTAACATGTACAGTTTTATACTTTCAGAAATGAATGTTCCAATGACACTTTGGAATAAAATATTTTGTGAACACCCAATCCCCCTTACCCCCTCCTACCCCTCATAGCAATAAAAAAAAAAACATTGACTTACACAGTTTTTTTATCAGGTTTCAGCAACTTGTTGGAGAACTCGCTCAGGATGGTAAGGTAAGCAATATTGGGAGGAGGTTGCTTCTGCCCATTTTGAACAAACCCCTTAAAAGCAAATTCAATGCCATCCCTATGAACAGAAAAAAATGACACCATATGGACAAGGGGTCATGTAGCTATCATAATCTAAACCACTGCCTTCTATGTACATGTAACAGGCAGTGTTGTGTGACGCAATGCCGTTGCAGATTCTGTACCCTGTTGATGAAATGAGATGAGATTGTACATCTATAACCACAAATGCAGAGGAGCCTGGCTTATTTCCATAGTGGTGAAGACACTCGCTTGCAGTGTGTGTGGTTGCCCTTTCACACAGCGTCTGCACACTACAAAACCCTGGGTATTCCTTCTTAACATTGCTAACTGACCAAAAGGTCAGATGAGCTGATTAAAAAAACTGAAGACAAATAATTGATATTCTGCAATAACGTTTTGAGTGCATTGGTTGAACAGAAAGTATTAATATGTACCTGTCTGCTTTTACACCCATTTGACCCTGCAAATGCTAATGAAAGATTTAACCTCAAGCCATAGTCACAGGGAAAACAGCATTCCCTGAACCTACTTGTGCATCATGGCTATGGACTCTCTCGATTTGATTTGATCCCAGCCGAAGGTCAGAGAGAAACGTCTAGCAAGCTCCTTAATTGTGCTGAAGGTCTGGGTGGATGATCCACAACTGCTGTTGCCTTGCTCTTGTTTTAACCTGAGAAAAAGCTGCACAAGAAAGATGGGAGAACCTACAGTAGTAAATATGGCTCTTCAAAACTTACAACAACATTTTAATAATATTTGTCAAGGTTGACCATTAACAAAGGCAACCTATAAAACAATGGGCTGCTTTATGAATACAGCCCAATGAATCATTGTATTATCCTAGTCAGCTCATCTCAGACTGTCACAATAGACAAGACAGCAGATCTCAGCGACCCAATGGAATGCTTCGTAGATGCTCGATTTGACAGGTGCTTCCCACATTACATTACACAAGTTACTGATGTTCAGCAGAAACCATGGCCAGAAGTTCAAAATGACAGCTTACCCAGTACATTGTTTTATATTGCCAGGACTTAAAACTCACTTTGAGTATGTTGGATACTAGTAATGTTTTCCTAATGATATTGATGAGAACAGGCTGTAAAAATATTAAAATTCAAGTCCACTTTATTGTACCAGCTCTCCTTTTAATGCTGCGGAAATAACTTCAAAGTCATTATTAAATGTCAGATGTATAATAATAATGGAATGTTCCCTCATAAGCCAGAGCTGTTACATCTCAATGATCCAGTGAAGTGGTGACAGGCTGTGAGGCCCCTTTGTAGCTGGGTGCCCTGGAACATTTGGCACGTGTCTTTATCTGGCTGGGGAAATGGGAGCGTTAGCAGATGTGCTTTAGAGGAGTGTTCAATGAGTCTTGTGCCACCAGTTCTGATTTGGAGTCTACATACCTGCTGTAAGCAAAGGACAAGTGTCCTCGCACTTTGGATTCTGTCCATCTGCCTGGTCCTGCTAAGTGTCTCTTTAATAATGTCTCCAAAATCATTATAGTACTGTTGATAAGAAAGAAATATGAATAACTATTATTAAAAAGACCTGCAAGAATTTAATACAATTTATTTTAATAATTAAATAACTGGACAACTGTCTGAACTCTTTTAAAAGACATTGCTACAAATGCATTTGTAATAGTTTCTTGTACTTGTGTTGCTCTAATATTGAGATATTTTTATCATTTTGCTTGCTTTAGTTATTTGTGATAGGTTCATTTTTCTACTCTGTTGACCTATTTCTACATCATACTGTATGTCCTTTTAGGCCTGCAGCATACCTCCAATACTCCTTTCCACTATACCTGTACACATGCAGTCTACAGAAGACTGAATTCCCACAAAACATTATTATTAGTATTACTGAAAGAATTTAAGTAGCTGCCTGTGATTCTTTATGGCAATGTATTACCGCAAACATTTTATATTATGATACATACTAACATTCACTGACTTAGTCTTTGTTCCTGAGCAGAGTGGACTTGGTACAGTTTTGTTTTTAAATTCCTCGGTGTCAGATTAGATGAGATGTGATGGTTTCCTTTCAATGACCACACCCTTGAATGAACCATGTCATACTCCATGGATCATGAGTAAATGGTTTAATTTTAAGGATCTAAACTTACACAAATGTTCATTTTTGTTGGGTTTTTAAATGTGTTTTTATTTTGTATATGATACAAGTATGTTTGTTTACACTTACTATGTATAACATTGCCAATACTCACGTGCCATATTTAGTCTTTCTTTTGAATCTTATACCCCGTGGATATTTTTAAACAAAGAACATATGTGGAAAGGAAAATTATAATCCTTTCATGAACTGATTTCTAATTCATCTTAATTTTGGACAATGGGAAATGATGATCGATCGGGGACTGTGAACCAGCAGTAAATCTTGTAAGACTCCAGTCACTTCTGCTAGTGATTGTACAGATAAAACTACGATATTCCAGGAACAGATATATGTAGCTTAACTGCAAACAGACCTCAAATTTGGAACCAGTATTTTCACATAGTACATATGTATGTTAGAGCTATTGTGATGAAATATGAGATATTTTGGATGCTTCCATCAAAAACCTTCCTGCATAATTTGAAGGACATTCTAAGTTTGAGAAGCTAGAGGGTCTGGTTCTTTTGACATGAAAAGACCCAACGACAGTAGGATACATACTGTGGTGTAGCTTATTTGTTGAGTTGATGTGTTTGGTAAAGTGATGCAGATTTACAGTTTGGGTATGAAGTAAACGGCAATACAATTTGTCAATAGGATTTCTTTCAGGGACCACTTGGGATCTGCTCATGGACCACAAGTACTAGATCAACTGAAAAAAAGATTGCCGCTAACAATCAAAGACCAAGTAGCTTAAAATGTAGTTTTGGTTTTTTTTTTTTTTAAACATTTCCTTTACTATTTTATGAAAGTAGGTAAATGTAAATAACACATATTCAACTTAAAATGTGAAGCTACTGGCTGTTAAAGAAACTAAACAATATAAAAATGTACTTTCAGTAAAGTGCAGTACATGAAATAAGTCTCCTCCACCTCCGTTTTAAATACTTTAAAAATAACAAAGACATGTGAATCAACAGTTACCTTCATGTACTGTTTAAAGATCTCTGCTGCTGTGCTCATCTCTACCACACTGTGTACAACCAGCTTACAGTAGGCTGCCAGCAGACTCCTCCTCCTGTGGAGTTCATCCAGTTTATTGACCTCATCTCCATTCTCACTGGCTGTCATAGCAGAAAAAAAGGATATTGATTTATATACTGTATATTTAATTAGATGTTATTATTACACTAAAATATGGTTTATTAAACCTCACATTATAGAGATAAAGTAATAACATCAGGTAAACCCAAACTAATATATTTTTTTTCTTCATAAAGGTAATAGTCTTAACCAATGAGGATCCAGCAGTTGTATTCCCCTGCTGCCACCACACCACAAGGTATAACATCTCCTAAATTAATAAAGGTTTATCTTATTGCTTTAGAGCTGCAAAAGTCAGAAAATGAAGTAAATCTGGTCACTGCAGCTGTGTTACTCTATCATACTAGGTGGCCAATAACGGATTTCATTTCAGTTTCAGAACACACAATAAAACACTAATAGGACCATTATTAGTGGAATTGAGCAGTACATTTGTTTAGTGCTATTCTCTATAGTCTAAGCAAAATATATGTACACATAATTTCGAATATTTGAGGATACAGCTTCTAAAATGCCCAAAACTGGACACAATATGAACAAATATTGCATCAAACGTAAAAATATTGTATCTACTAAACCTTGCATGCACTTTAAATAATACATAGTTTAGCACAGAAAATATACATGGTTTCTGATTTGTGTAAGATGACTGAAGGCTCCAAGTACAGAAGGTAGCTGCGCTGTGCTTACCATATTTATTCATACATGCTTATATTTATTTTGAAACATGTACACTATGATACAGTTTAAAACAATACATCTTTATTACAGGCAATATTGTTTGATACTACATATTTCAATGCTGATTCTGCAGAAACATTGTAAAAAACAAACAAAAAAAAAGAAACAGCTGCAAGGCCAGTTTTATATAGTAAATTAGATTTCAAGATTTACTTTCCAAACACAGCTGTGCAGAATTTTTTTAATAATTGTTGCACTATGTAGAGCAAGTGCCATCTGCTGGCCATGAACATTATAACATTGGCCTGCAAGTTTGGATTTTCATCGGGGACCATAACTTCTGTGATTCAGCATGTTAATTGACGATTGGATGGGTTCTTCATGCAACTTATCCAGTTCATCTGATTGTGCAATTTTAGACAACTGTTGCACAACTTGTGATGTGTGAATGTGTGCATGTGACAAACTACATGCATGGTGGAGCTGCCACTAGACAATTAAAACAAATACAGTATCCACCAATGCCTTGACAATACAATAATGAGCTCCAACAGCAGCACAACATGGGCTCACCTTTGCTTTGGGTCTCTTGCTCCTCCTCGGTGAAGACTTGCTCCTGTATGAATGTGAGCAGTGCTCTTTGCAGCTTTGTGTCTGGAGTGTACACAAGAGGGGCCAAGTCATGCCGTCCACCAGAGCGGAGTTGGTAGCTACAGGCAATCAGGATGTCACACAGGACCGTGAAAGCCTAAAAGCAATTCAAACTTTCATGAATCACACCTTCAAAGGGGCACCAACTCTATTTTCTTTATGAGAAGGAACATGATTGATTATGGATGACATTAAATCTGTAATCTAGTATTGTCAAGTTATACAATAGTGCCACACCTAACATTCCATTAATAATAACTTGCCTATATTTGAAGAGTGGAAGTCTATCCATCCAGGGATAGCAAGATATTTAGTTTGTGCGGTGAAACAACAAATGTACCCCCAGTACCATAAACCAACATAGATGTTCCTAAGTATATTTGTTCATTCTTAATCCCCATTAATTACAAACTATGGGTGATCTATTACATTCAGTGATAATGATTAGTTTCAACATTCGACATATAAAATATGGACAAAACTAGGGGTAGAACGACTACTAATTTGATGGAGTCCAATGGAGGAGGCAAAAATGGTAAATGTATCAACTAGTCACCACTTTAAAAAACAATATTAATAAATCATGTATTTGCTCTATTTTTGCACATACCATTTCAAAACACTTTGCTGTTTTGCACCATATTTTAAAACTTTTTGGATTTCCAAAAAGTGTATATTAAAATGTTCTAAAATGTCATTTATAAGTTAATGAACTGTAGCCACAACTGTACTTCTGGCCACCTGAAAGCGCACACTTGTCAATTATAATTACATGACATGCGATTATTCAACTGCCAGTTCCTGGGGGCGACTAGTCAACTACTCACTGATACAGCTGCCTCAAATCAAATCTTCTACAGTATATCACTGTAACAATTCAAGCACGCCGGTGTAGGATTTGAAAAACAGGATTACTGCCTGACAACAAGGACATAATAACTACACAATTCCACAACAATCATGATAGCTGATTTTTGTTTAGATATTTAAAAATTCTTCTTTTTGTTAGTTACAATGCTGTTTCTCTCTCCAATGCTATGTTGTTGAAAAACTGTAAAATGTAAATGCTAGATTTACGGAATGCATCCACTGTGTTTTTTCTTCCATGCTCACATGCAACTCCAAACCGACCTGTTCTTTTACAGCTGGATGTTCATGGGAGAGGCAGTTTTGGCACATCTCACAAAATCTTCTAAGCTGGCTGCGCTGGGCCAAAACATTCTCCTGAGAGAAAAAAAAAAAAAAAAAAAAAAAAAAAAGATACATAGAATTGATAATGGTAGATCCCAGACATGCACACTTTGTTTTTAAAATCTTTTACATTACATTAAAAAGCTGTAGTGTCTCACGAGCCAGTTGCATTTTACACTGAAATAGAATTCCCCAGTGCCTGTTTACTATTCTTCAAAAGTTTAGAATTTTATGCACTTTGTCACAGCAGAACTGAAAGTCTAATAGACATTCTCCTTAATATGTAGCAAAATAATATTAGAAATTACACTATCAAGCTTGGTTATTGCTCAATTTTTTATATATTATTATAATATATCTATATATCATATAGTATATATATATATATGATAATATTATATATATATATATATATATATATATATATATATATATATATATATATAATATAAAAACACTTTTTCCCCTCAAAAAACATCTTGTAACAATAACAGTTTATCATCCAAATTTAAATGGGTGTGGTTTTCATTTACAAAACATACACATAGAAGCTGATTGCCATTGGGAACCAGAATACATGATCCATCCTTTTAAATACTATTTAGTTCACAGCACCAAAAACGTCAATATTAATTTACATTAAGACTGTAACAAAGGTGGATAAAAGATACAAATTAGATTTTTATTTAATTTAACAAATAAGCACCATCATTAAATAGTCTGCAGGAGATTAAAAAAATTGTGGTGTTTCAGTGATTTTAAAAAGGATCCAACAGTATAAGAAAATTCTTAAATTTCATCCGTTTAGGTCATTTTAATGCATTTCTTTATTTTCTGCTGAATGTTTTTTAATTTAGAAACAGCTTACCATTAAAGTCAAATGCCACCGACATTAGAATTGCAGATTGCAAAATATTCATAGATGCCGACTCAAATTACTGTCCAGCTTGTCAATTATTGATGAAAAAGTCAATCGACACAAACTGGAATCCTCACGGTTCTGGTGCATAAGAATTAAATGTACTATTTTGTTCTGTAAGTGTTCATAATGTCCATCAATATTTTATTTCAGGTGTGTCAAAGGTCAACGAAGACATGAAAAATATCGTGAAAGAGACTGTTCCTCCAAAGCTCAGATTTAATAAAAACTATGGAATATGAATGGTTTGCATTTATGAAATTAAATTCAATTCATTATTTGTATGACCATGCCATTAACTATTTTAATCAAATTCAATTGTAGTGAAGAACTTATGTTTACTTTAGTCAGTGTACCACAATCTTGTCAAATTGTACATTTATATATAATTCATTGGTGTATATTTACAACATTCTACCATAGTTTAGCCCACTATGTGCTATACTTATCAACAAGCAGACTTTGCTGACTTTAGTTTGCATAAAAAAATACCATCTATCTATATAGATACGATAAGCAGTTAACGCTATAACTAATCTTTTAGCCCTATTTTTGTGCAAAGGCACAATTTATAAGCAGTATAAAACTAGAAAAAACATGGAGGAAAGGACATTTCCTGTCAAATATGTCTTTGCACCTACTACTGAGTATTGTGACAACATTTACATGGGGTAAACAATATTGTTTACAATAAAAGTGTGAGTCCTATCACTTCAATATGAACAGATCTGAAAGACATTCCAACTGCCAGTTTATTCAGGTTATCCTTTAATGCCAGTTGCTGGTTTCAGAATTTTGTAGGCCACAAGTCTCAATGTGATAAAACTAGGATAAGAATGTCAGCTGAGAATAGTTTGATACTAATCTGTACAGTACATACCTTAGAAGAGGCACCTTCAAGACATGTGGTTATCTGCCACATAACACTGTAGCAAGTACATTGCAATGCTTGAATGGTAATCTGTTAGCAAAGAAAACAAAACAAAAGACAGCTAAATATTGGAATGCATTGGACCAAGTTCTTCTTAGGCATCATCCCCGTCAGCCACTGATAATAATCTGGTGTATTTTTGGATTCCAATGTACAACACAAAAGGGTTCTCAGACATGTCTTATATTTAAGTTAATCTGGTGCACCATTAACTCACTGATGTGAGAAATGTCACATTTGTTCTATATAGTGCTGCAGGGAAAGTTAATGGTTGTAAAAGAGAATTCATGTGTGAGAGTCATTTTGAGGCCACAGAGGTGCTTACAACTTCTCAGCTAATAAAAAGCTGTTTTACCTGGTAGGGTATGCCTCCATGTTCACTCCCTGCTGTAAGAATCCTTGAAACGCTGTCATACAGATTCCATTTTGACAGATCATGGGCACTATGAAATACAAACAAAGGCAATATTATTTCAACCTTTACAATGGACATTATTTCATTTGACATAATTCAAAATTGGAAATTCCTCCAGAACATGTGATACCATATTAACATCATAAAGTCAGGGGGTCTACACCAAAGCTTTACCTCACCATTAGTATACTATGTGCGGTAATGTGAAGCATCAAAACCAGATGAAAGCAAATCTGTCTATGTAATCTCATGAATGTTGTTTTTCTTCTGCTGGGTCGGGGCCTAGGAGTTACAGTAATATAATAATGAAAAGCAATTCCATTAACAAAATAGAAATCAAATGTGTATATGCTAGCTTGCATAAATGTGTTTCATTACTTTAAAACCTACAACACACATGCACACAAACTCATTCATTAAAATCAACACAAAAGGTATATCATACTTATGAAAGGCAGTAATTCTTTTTAGCGTGGATAAAATCTGGTAAACGACTTCTTCACTGGCAGAGGGACTTTCTCCCTAAAACAAAACATGTTTTTTTTTTTTTTAAATGCAATTTATTTTTGCTTACCTAGAAAGACAAAAAAAATGATAACTTGTTGTACCACCCCCAATAAGGACACTATTACCTCAGTCATTGTTTGCTCATTTTCAAATTACTGACAGTAACAGGTATAAAATACAGCTAATGCAGTCCAGTTTGAAGCCATCTCTCAAATAAGAGAACTATGTGACTTTGAACGAAGCATAATAGTCAGGTGCCAAATTAGTGGGAAGAGCAGTAGGGTGACCAGTGAGCTAGCCAGTGATCTAAAACAGACATGTGGAATGTGATATGACAGAAGGAAAACATTTTACTGCCAGAACAGACTGATGTATGAGAATCTCTTCAGCAGGAGGCAAGTACTGATCTAAACAGGTGCAGAGCCTGAAGAATGTAGACAAGTTAAACTCAAAACTCAAAACACTGTAATCTTGCAGAAGGTCTTCCCCAACAGCTTTCATCCACAGTATAGGGGGCCCCACATTATGCTAAACGTGTGGGGTTGGGTAGTGGCCCAACACTTTTTACAGGATGCTGTAAATACATTTTCTCCAATTCTATTTGAAGGCATATAAATAGTACCTCAGTCAAACATATAATTATGTTACCAGGCTGAGAACATTTATTACATTCCAAGAGAAGAAGCGAATTCAACATGGTGGTAAACAACCTACCATTAGTGGGTATAAGTATTTTGCTACATATCTAACTGACTAACACTTGGCATGCTACTAAGGCTGAAACACCTACCTCCTGGAGGAAGTCTTTAAGTAGATGATTGAATTTGTCCACCCACTGGTCGATAAGCTGACTCCTGGAGACATTAACTTGGTTGTGTATGGCCATCTCCTCGCTCCACAGGGCCTGGTATGTTCTAGAGCAGGCTTCCAGAACCTCTGGGTCTGTGTGCTTTTCTAGAACATCCTTCATCTGCTTCAGTAACACATCCAAGTGCTTCAAAACAAACAGGAAGTCATATAGATGCGTATGTGTAAAAGTGCTGAACTGAGCAAAGTTATTTTCAATTACTAGTCAGCTAGACTGTATCAATAGGTTTCTTAGATGTTTACCCTTTCTATACGGCTGCCGCTGCTGTAGACATCCATGTTGAAATACTGAGGTATCTGTAGAAGACTAGTCACCTTGTTTGCATCTGTTGAATACTGAAAGAGCAGAATGCAATTTAAAACAAAAAACTATTTAAAACACAAGGTGCTACTGTATTGCTTTCTAATATGTATAAAAAGCAAATAAGCACCTTGGCCAGAAGTTCTGGAAGCACCACAATGAAATGTTCAATGATTTTGACACAATCATCCACCTGAACTTTCCTTTCTTTAGCAGGAAAAACCTGGTTAAAAAAAAAAAAAACAGTATTAAAGAATTAAGTAACTAAGAATTATGTTTTTAAGCACAAATACCTAATTATGAGATATGAGCTGTTATTTTATCAATATTAGTAGTGGAGACTGTTATCATGTAAGTAAAGCCTAATTTGTTTGGCTTGTAGACCACACTATAATTTCTTTTTTCAATGTCTGTTTTGAGGTTGCTCGGAGACGATGCCATCTTGTAAACAACAGCACGTTTAGAATGCAATGCCGTGTTCAATAATGATTTCTCTTTAAAGTACATCTCTTTTCATTGTAATATTCTGTGTACTCTATAAAAACCCTATTATTTCACCCTTCCTTTCATTCTTCATTTCCTTCTTGTATTTCGTATACTGGATCTATACGTTTGTTCTTATTGAAATGGTATCTATTGTTGTAGTTGATTGTATAATTGTAGGCTACTTCATGTCAAAACTTACCGCTTTCACAAGAATGTTAATATAATTTTTAATATGAACGTTGCTATTCTGTTTTGTCAGACCTTTTTCCCAGTCCCTCTCCCAGCAGGTGGATGTCCCTCTGCAGTCTGCCGCACCGAGGCCAGAAGGATCTCAATAAGAATGGATTCCTCAGAGTCATTCAGAACTGAGGGAATAAACAATTTGACAGCTAACCCATATGTTACACCTGTTCTCACTAGATAGTTCTTTTGTACGCATTCTGCCTGAATTAAACAACTCTACTAGCCGGCATACAGTACTACAGGGGAAAAGCAGGGACTATGTATGTGCTGATAGCTAGGCTTGCTGGTGCCATATGTTAAGGTTTTACAGGAAATTTCACTAAGTGATGTGGGTCAGTATTACCTAAAGAGGAGCACATTTTTATGGTAAAAAGTTTCTAAATCTGTAAAAGTGCAACCAAAAAAAAAAAAAAAGGATGAAAAACACCACATTTTTATTCTATGCATTACATTATTGGAGTCCTTTGGACAATTTGCACATGAACCTAATTTTCATTAAGAATGCCATTGAGACAAACGTCACTGGTCACTGTGCTTCAAAGAAAGATACAGTCAATAGCAGTGGGAACCAGACATTAAAACTCTGAAAAGAAAAGGCAGTAGTGAAAGCTTCTCAGAGCATCTCTCTTACCTCCCCCTTGTTGCGGGTTGTCCAGTAGAAGCGCAGTCACAGACTCCCAGTCCTTCAGTACAGGGGACGCGCAGTCCCACAGGCTGTCCACTAGATAGGACACGTGCTTGTGCAACTGCAAACAAAGACAGGTGAATTCTCTTCAAGTCTTTTCAGAAGCAATGTTTGCAGGAATAGCAAGCATGCCAAAAAAGTATATAACTAGAAACCACAATACAGAACATGCAGTAGGATATTAAAATGTGTGGATGTACATATCCATTTAAGCGATGTCGTCTACAGACAGTTGTTCTTAGCCCAGGAATTTAGAAAGGATAATTGAGACAACTTCCTGTTTATTTGTGTGTGATGGTTTTGTGATGTAGGCTAATATCACCAGTCATTTTATTTGTCGGAGTCAAGCCCAGCCTTTAAAAGCAAGCCGATAAGCCAGAGTGACATTAGCCTTTAAAAACCACATAGAGATTACTGCCTTACGTACTATCAGTTTTATGTCACAGACGATGAGGAATGACCAAATAACTGCAGCATTGAAAGAAGTTATAAAAACTGATTCCTCAAGAGTGGCATAAAAACTGATGGAACACAAGATTCCAGGCAGGTACCTATTTCTACCACACAGTTAGTTCAATTTTCTTAAAATGTATTGTTTTATTATGTATAAAGGACTAGTTTTTATTTCTCTGTGGTATTTCTCTGCATTGTCCATTAAAACAGCATTAGAATTGTTATCAAACAGGCAACAGATACAGTACAATGTGTCAGAAGCATGACATCAATTGAAACAGTAAACCAGGATCACAGATCTGGCTACTTGGTTTGACTGTGATGATTGTTAGAGATTTTTATATGACAGATTTTACTTAATTTAGTGTGATCGAAACAGTTTCAAGCGCTAGATCAAACAGTGTCATACTTATAAAAGTTTTGCATGGCATACCGTGGTAAATTCATTGCAAAGCGTAGTAAAGCACAAGATAACATGGTAAAGGAATGTGAGTGTTGGATTAAAGTACATCACAATCAGCCAATAGCACATCACTATAATACTATAATAGAGTATGCCTGTGTATGTACAGAGATGTATCAAATATCGATTCCTGACCTCATTCTCCTGAAAGAACTGTATGAGAGCTTTAATAGTGGAGGTGTTATGATTGCTTCTCCCTTTTCCTTTTGATGCTCCATCTTCTTGTTCTGGTACTTGGTGATGGCTAAGCAGACTGTGAAAGAAAAGAGCAACCCTTCGTAAATCTCGTGTCATGGGAGTCTGGCAAGCACTACAACACAGCAATCCACACAAGCAACAACTGACAAAACTTTAATCTCCAGACACTGCTCACAACAACAACCCGGGGAGATTTACTTTCTCCCTCAACTATTGAAATGGCAGGCGTTTAGTATAAATTATATTTCATCATGTTTATAGTTCAATATTTTAAATCTGTCTGGTTAGCATTTTAGTATTGTATTACTCTGATATTTATCAGTCAAAATGTTACTTGTTTACACAATACATGCCAATTCTTTATTGAATTAAGAAGCACAAGTTTATGTGTTATGGTAAAAGTCAGAATACTTTGTTAGGCTTCGGGAGCAACTCCATTAGTGGTTATAAGTATTTTACTACATATCTAACTGACTAATACACCTGGCATAATACTAAGGCTGAGTCTACCATGCTCCAATTGCAAGTAAACATTTCTATTCACTGCTTGTATTTGTTGCATTTTGTGTCATAAAGAAACTGTGATTTTCTGTTGAAAACAAAGGTCCTATGATTTCATTTGCATTTAACAGAATGCTACTTTTCATCAAACTACTATGTATTAGGAGTAGAATATCCTGCAACACCATTGTGAATTGTTTTATACGCAAATTTTCCAGAACGTTGGTTGTTCTACATAAGTAGATGACAATATTGTTCAGTATCAGGTTGAATTGCTCAACTGTGCATTACTGTAAGCTTGTAATGATTATTTTGTTAATGGAACATTTGCATGGCGAGATACATATATTGTTCGACATCAATGTCAAAGTTAATGGAAAATGTGTATGCATGAATAAATACATTCTTCAACGATATATCTGCATTTACCAATACGCTTTGGTAAATCATAAGATTAACCAGCAAATGTCTGAAAAGCAATCTTTTTCTTCATAATTTCAGACATTTACCATCTTGTTTTGTAAATGTTGACATCTGCCTGTAAAACTTAAAATTGACCACATTCAGATTTTTACTGTAGCAAACACCAAATTAGCCAAAAAAATGTGAGCATGCAAGTAAAACAATGCACAGGGAAGCTAAGCATTGCTGGTCTCTGTATTAGATCACTTGAGCCAATTATTTTATGTAACAGGCAAAAAATGGCCTATCATTGTTTGCCAATTTCATGAAAAAGGGCACAATTGCAGACAATGGTCTATGCTGTGTACAACTTTAGAGCTTTTCACCTTTAAAACAAATAGCATTAGAATGACATTAAATACTATGCACACAACAAACGATTTCTACACATGGTAGTGTTAGTCCACTTCTAGTAATGATGATGTATGTTTCTTTGTTTTAAAGAATAAACCTACTTTTTATACAGGAACTCTCCTGCTGTTGTAGCCAATGGCCTGTGTGAGGAATATACAATCTGGTACATGGCTTTACAGTCTTCAAGCGACAAAACATCCTCACAATTCCTAAAGAAAGAAAAACGGATTCATATTAGTTATTACAGAATCTGAATGTATCATTAATAACCTCCAACCGTTGTAACTACCGTAATTTTTTTAAATCAGAATTGCACTTTTTTGATGCAAATAAATGTTCAAATTTGGATGAAGTCCAAGTTTGTGTTGGATTCAAGACTGTATTTGGAAGTGCTTTCCTGCTTTGTTTGTCCAGCTCTGAGGTGCCAAGTGGTAATGTGGAGGGCACCCATCTTCAGTAGGTCTGCAAGCACGATTTATTTCTGTTTTAGGTCCCGGAGAAATGTCCGTTCTACCTCTGCTTTAGACACAGAGAAACTTCTATCTTGAATAACAGAGATTTGAAGAATTGACAATTGCACGCTAAATTGCCGTTCTAAAACACTTTCAAATGCATTGTTTGCTTGTGATTAACAAAGTGATCAATGATCCCCAGTGCTGAAGACCATTTTGTACATGCCTTTTAAGCCCGGAATAATTCTGGTCGCTCTTCTTTGCACTCTTTCTAGAGCAGCAATATCTTTTTTATAGCGAGGTGACCAGAACTGAACACAATATTCAAGATGAGGTCTAACTAGTGCATTGTACAGTTTTAACATTACTTCCCTTGATTTAAATTCAACACTTTTCACAATGTAACCAAGCATCTTGTTAGCCTTTTTTATAGCTTCCCCACATTGTCTAGATGAAGACATTTGTGAGTCAACAAAAACTCCTAGGTCTTTTTCATAGATTCCTTCTCCCATTTCAGTATCTCCCATATGATATTTATAATGTACATTTTTATTTCCTGCGTGCAGTACCTTACACTTTTCTCTATTAAATGTCATTTGCCATGTGTCTGCCCAGTTCTGAATCTTGTCTAGATCATTTTGAATGACCTTTGCTGCTGCAACAGTGTTTGCCACTCTTCCTACTTTTGTGTCGTCTGCAAATTTAACAAGTTTGCTTACTATACCAGAATCTAAATCATTAATGTAGATTAGGAATAGCAGTGGACCTAATACTGATCCCTGTGGTACACCGCTGGTTACCACACTCCATTCTGAGGTTTTTCCTCTAATCAGTACTTTCTGTTTTCTACATGTTAACCACTCCCTAATCCATGTACATGTGTTTCTTTGAACCCCAACTGTGTTCAGTTTGAGAATTAATCTTTTGTGTGGGACTTTGTCAAAAGCTTTCTGGAAATCTAAATAAACCATGTCATATGCTTTGCAATTATCCATTATCGATGTTGCATCCTCAAAAAAATCAAGTAAGTTAGTCAGACACGATCTCCCTTTCCTAAAACCATGTTGACTGTCTCCCAGGACCCTGTTACCATATAGGTAATTTTCCATTTTGGATCTTATTATAGTTTCCATAAGTTTGCATATAATAGAAGTCAGGCTTACTGGTCTGTAGTTACCTGGTTCAGTTTTGTTTCCCTTTTTGTGGATCGGTATTACGTTTGCAATTTTCCAGTCTGTCGGTACCACCCCTGTGTCAAGAGACTGCTGCATGATCTTGGTTAGCGGTTTGTAAACTACTTCTTTCATTTCTTTGAGTACTGCTGAGAGGATCTCATCTGGCCCAGGGGATTTGTTTATTTTAAGAGCTCCTACTCCCTTTAACACTTCTGCCTCAGTTATGCTAAAGTTATTTAAAACTGGATAGGAACTGGATGACATGTGTGGCATGTTGTCAGTATCTTCCTTTGTAAAAACTTGTGAAAAGTAATCATTTAATATATTTGCTATTTTTTTTTCTTCATCTACGATTTTGCCATTTGTATCTCTTAAACATTTAATCTCCTCTTTGAATGTTCGCTTGCTGTTGTAATATTAGAAAAACATTTTGGAATTGGTTTTAGCTCCCTTAGCAATGTTCATTTCTATTTCTCTCTTGGCCTTTCTAACTTCCTTTTTGACTTGCATTTGCAGTTCTGTGTACTCTTTCTGCGTACTTTCTTTTTGGTCCTTTTTTAACGCTCTGTAAAGTGCCTTTTATCGCTGAATATTTTTTTTTAATTGATCTATTAAACCATTTTGGCAATTTAGTTTTACATTTACATTTGTCTACTTTAGGGATGTAATTGTTTTGCGCCTCTAGTACTACATTTTTGAAGAACAACCATCCTTCTTCTGTGGGTGTTTTCTCTATTTTACTCCAATCTACTTCTGTTAGTCTCTGTTTCATACCTTCATAGTTTGCTTTTCTAAAATTGTAAACCTTAGCTTTAGTCATTACTTTTGGGGTTTTAAAAAACACTTCAAATGAGACCATGTTGTGGTCTGAGTTTGCCAGTGGTTCTCTGACCTCTGTTTTAGTTATTCTATCTTCATTATTTGAAAAGACTAAATCAAGGCATGCCTCCCCTCTAGTCAGTGCCTTGACAAATTGTGTTAGGAAGCAGTCATTTGTCATTTCCACCATTTCTATTTCATCCTTCGTGCTACCCACCGGGTTTTCCCATTTTATTTGGAGGAAGTTGAAATCCTCCATTAGTATGGCTTCTACTTTGCTACACACATTTCTAATGTCATTGTATAACTGATTATTGTGCTCACCGTCTGAATCTGGCGGTCTATAGCATGCTCCTATTATTATGCCCTTTAAATTTTTGTCCGTTATTCTGACCCATATTGATTCGGTTTTATTTTCTGTCCAGGTTTAACACCTGGACTTCAAGACTGTTTCTTATGTATAGCGCTACCCCTCCTCCTCTTCTGTCCTGCCTGTCTTTCCTATACAGTGTATACCCACAAATATTATATTCGTCCCCATCACTCTCAGACAACCACGTTTCTGTAACACCTATCACAACATAGTCTACCATGTGACATCCTCAATGGCTCACCTAGTAAAAGCACCACTGCATGTACTGTAGTGCAGGTTAACCATAGACATGTGGGCCCTTGTCTCCAGGGTGCCCCTTATGAGTCTACCACAGTAAAAGCATAGTAAAGTATAATGAAGCACACTGAATGCATGTTACAGTATATGTAAACATCGGAAATGCCAGTGATGTATGGCAAATGCATAGTTTAAACATGGGAAAAGCATGGGAAAACTGCAGCATTACTGTGGTAAACTTAAAAGTCTGCAGGCTTGTTAGTGTACATCCGTTACTTAGGTTTGCTGGGTTAAAAGAAGGCACTGGCTTGACTGAGAGAACAGAGGGCTCCCATTGATCTTCAGTTCTCCTACTCGGTTAGTGAGTTGCAACAGTGAGCCAACATTAGAACATCAAGGGCAAGGAAACGGGTACATTTTATCATAAAGGGGCACATACACTATTATTTATCAACTCAGGCTAGTTAACTTACTGTGATATGAGCATCAGCAATTTCATTGCTTGCGTTGCTACTTCATGGTCTTTGTCCAATATCATAGACATAATTCTGTCCTGATAGATCAGAAAACAATACAGTGAAAATGTTGCCTGAACACTGGATGGAAGCATTTACGTTCTGAAAAATATAGTACTGCTATCACTAGCTTTAACTACATGACTTATTCAAAGATATGCCCTGGCTGATACATATTTATGCAAGTGTTCCAATATATTCAATGCTTCAGGCGTACTGTTATTTAAGCAATACAATGCATGGGGTTCTTTCCTTGGCTGTCAGTTAATGACCAGGTGGCGTTGTTTTAGGGCCTAAGGAGAACCTGGAGGTGCTCTACATTATAATATTGTATGTGGACCACTCATTAACCTAGTGGTAATAGGCCAACCTGGAGTATAATATCAACATTATGAATGAAATCATTTTGCATTTTATTGTTCAAGATGCCTTATCTATTTTTAAGAGCTTTTGTAATACTGGCATGTTAAACACTATATATTTGAGCAATATGAATGTTACAAATTCAATTCATAGAGAACAAATAAACTAAATATTATTACCTTAAAGCGGCTTGTAAAAAGCTCCAGCTTTGAAATAAAAATTGTGTTGCTGTAAAGCCCCTGTAATCCCAACACACACTTTAGACGAACTTCTGTTTGCTAGAAGAAAAAGATAATGATCTGTATTCATATATCTGAGTATAATCATACTGGATAGATACACTTAAATCTGATTTTCAGTGTTGCCCTGTCGTCATTCACAAGGATGTGGGATTTAAAGACAATATAAAAAAGTTTTCCTTAGTAGGAATTTAGCAAGAACAAAGTGAAACGTTACTGTAAATCTGTAGATAATGACATGGGAACTCAAATGCCTGTTGTAAAGCAGATACAAGTCAAATAACTGCATAACAACCTTCTTCAGCATGGTGTGGGGACATGCACATTCACAGACTGTTATAATAAGATGTTCCACAAAAACACAGAAAACACCTACAGTGTCTACTTGGTATTATTAGATCCTTGAGGATAATTCTTTGTGACCATACAATGGCATGATTTAGATTTCTTCTCAATTTAAAAAACAAAATACTATCTTGAATTTGTATTGTGGCATTCTATCTGGCTCCCTAAATCCATCTACAGTACATCATGAGTTCTTAGATTAATGCCTCAGTGTCCTCTTATTGCTCAACTGAGGTTAATCTAGTTATAGGGTCCTTTGTCTTCCAATGTTAAGAAAACCCAGCGTCTAACTGCTGCCCAAGAGTCTTTTTAGTGTATTTCTGACTGTAAAAATATGCACTCTGCCAACATACTGTAAGTATTCCAATGTGACAATAGAGCTCCTTCACTAATAATATTATTATTATTATTATTAGTATTATTATTAATAATAATAATAATAATAAAACCAAAAAGGCAATTTATTATTATTATTATTATTATTAATAATAATAATAATAATAATAATAATAATAATAATAATAATAATAAAACCAAAAAGGCACTTTTCCTTTACAGACCTTGTCGTTCAGCATCCACCCAACATACTTTAAGTAGCTGTCATTTAAAAAAAACGGGCTGTACATTTTCATCCAGATGCCTATCTCTTCCATACAGTTAGCTCGGATCTCAGGTGTCACATCACTGAAATAACCCAAAAAACAAGATCAGATATTTCACAGATCAATTTTCTCAGCACATTGATACAGTCCAATCACACCTAAGAGCACAGCAGTTAACACTGCAGGCGTGTACACAGTTCTACAAATCATAACTCCACTCAAAATTGCAGAATAGTAAACTAATACAATCTATTAAGATAGATATCCATGTGCACTTTTATTTATTTGTTTTGAAAACGATGTCATTGGTTACCATAGGGTACTTTCTGTTTTTATATATTATTAAAAATAAATTTCACTTGAAGCACTATCATCTCTGGCATTTGAGAATGCTGTTCAAATTGTGTCCACACCAAAGATCACTGTTGGCTTTATTTAACTAAATAAAAATGTGATTTAGCAAATGTAATGAAAAAAATGCGTAACCATTACATCTTAAAATACATTGAAATGCCTTCAACAAAATGTGTTCCACTTATTTTGAAAAGCCAATATATACAGTGGCTTGCGAAAGTATTGACCCCCCTTGGCATTTTTCCTATTTTGTTGCCTTACAACCTGGAATTAAAATTGATTTTTTGGGGGTTTGTATCATTTGATTTACACAACATGCCTACCACTTTGAAGATGCAAAATATTTTTTATTGTGAAACAAACAAGAAATAAGACAAAAAAACAGAAAACTTGAGCGTGCATAAGTATTCACCCCCCCAAAGTCAATACTTTGTAGAGCCACCTTTTGCAGCAATTACAGCTGCAAGTCTCTTGGGGTATGTATCTATAAACTTGGCACATCTAGCCACTGGGATTTTTGCCCATTCTTCAAGGCAAAACTGCTCCAGCTCCTTCAAGTTGGATGGGTTCCGCTGGTGTACAGCAATCTTTAAGTCATACCACAGATTCTCAATTGAATTGAGGTCTGGGCTTTGACTAGGCCATTCCAAGACATTTAAATGTTTCCCTTTAAACCACTCGAGTGTTGCTTTAGCAGTATGCTTAGGGTCATTGTCCTGCTGGAAGGTGAACCTCTGTCCCAGTCTCAAATTTCTGGAAAACTGAAACAGTTTCCCTCAAGAATTTCCCTGTATTTAGCGCCATCCATCATTCCTTCAATTCTGACCAGTTTCCCAGTCCCTGCCGATGAAAAACATCCCCACAGCATGATGCTGCCACCACCATGCTTCACTGTGGGGATGGTGTTCTCGGGGTGATGAGAGGTGTTAGGTTTGCGCCAGACATAGCGTTTTCCTTGATGGCCAAAAAGCTCAATTTTAGTCTCATCTGACCAGAGTACCTTCTTCCATGTTTGGGGAGTCTCCCACCTGCCTTTTGGGGAACACCAAAAGTGTTTGCTTATTTTTTTCTTTAAGCAATGGCTTTTTTCTGCCCACTCTTCCGTAAAGCCCAGCTCTGTGGAGTGTACGGCTTAAAGTGGTCCTATGGACAGATACTTTGCAGCTCCTTCAGGGTTATCTTTGGTCTCTTTGTTGCCTCTCTGATTAATGCCCTCCTTGCCTGGTCTGTGAGTTTTGGTGAGCGGCCCTGTCTTGCCAGGTTTGTTGTGGTGCCATATTCTTTCCATTTTTTAATAATCGCTTTAATGGTGCTCCGTGGGATGTTCAAAGTTTCGGATATTTTTTTATAACCCAACCCTGCTCTGTACTTCTCCACAACTTTGTTCCTGACCTGTTTGGAAAGCTCCTTGGTCTTCATGGTGCCGCTTGCTTTGTGGTGCCCCTTGCTTAGTGGTGTTGCAGACTCTGGGGCCTTTCAGAACAGGTGTATATATACTGAGATCATGTGACAGATCATGTGACACTTAGATTGTACACAGGTGGACTTTATTTAACTAATTATGTGACTTCTGAAGGTAATTGGTTGAACCAGATCTTATTTAGAGGCTTAATAGCAAAGGGGGTGAATATATATGCACGCACCACTTTTCCGTTATTTATTTTTTAGAATTTTTTTAAACAAGTTATTTTTTTCATTTCACTTCACCAATTTGGACTATTCTGTGTATGTCCATTACATGAAATCCAAATAAAAACCCATTTTAATTCCAGGTTGTAAGGCAACAAAATAGGAAAAATGCCAAGGGGGGTTTACTTTCGCAAGCCACTGTACAATTTCACTGAACAGCTTACCCAGTACCTGTATGACAGGAATTAGATTCAATGTAAAATGACCATTTGATTTAGTGTGCCTTTCATCATAAAGCCATGTAATTGCTTTCAGTCGTCCTTTTGACTTCTATTTGGTAACAAAAATAATACTTAAACACTATCTTACCGGTATCTCATCAGAAACACGCCTTTGAAGATAGCATTCATCATATTTTCTATTTCATGCTGTTTGTCTTGCAGCTAAAACACAAGTTAATAATGCATTACTGCTTTAAAGTTCACAAAAAAAAAAAAAAATCTATAAATCTTTTCCTACATAAGTATTGCATTCTGGGGTTTGAAAATACATTCACAGTGATCATATTTCACCTGTAGTATGTTAACTCCATTGGTTGCCTGTTAACTTTTCGATTGATTTTAAAATTGCAATGCTAACCTATAAAGCTCTTCTGGCACTGCTCCTTCTTATACTGCTGACCTGTTTACTTCCTATGTCCCTGCTCGCAACCTGCGTTCCTCTGAGGCTGGTCTGTTGGTTGGCCCTAACTCCAGGCTGCACACTCAGGGTGGCAGGGCCTTTTCTGTTTATGCACCTAGACTTTGGAAATCCTTGCCAAATTATATTACGAGTTCAGACACTGGATTTTCTTAAAACTTCTTTAAGGACTTACTATTTTAAACTGACTTTTAATTGCATCTTACTGTACTTTTCTTTTTGTTTGTTTAAATCTTGTAAAGTGCCTTTGGATAATTGCTATGAAAGGCACTATATAAACAAAATGTTGTTGTTGTTGTTGCTGCTGTTGTAGTAAACATATATTTGTGATGTTAAAGCATACTAACTGGAAGCAGTGGGTAGACAGCAATTTCATTTACTCCTGGGAACCTGTTCACTACTTGTTATTCTACTACCTATTCTTCCCATTAATCTTCCTTTATTAAACAGTGTCACCAATGTGTTCAAACAACAGTAGAACAAACAATTTTACTGTAGAAATCTTTCCCAGAAAAAAGTCGAATTTCCAGCCTGCCCTCGACGCTGAGATAATGTACTTCCTGCTTGTTACCCTACCAACCAAATGACTGAGATGATGAACATTGAGATCCTTCGCCTCGAGATTAACTACTTTCCCGGTTTAAGCCTGGATATGACATCAGATAAAACAAGTAGTGAAAATGTTCCCTGGAGGTAGTAATGAAAAGTGTAAACAGCAGAAACTAACTGTAAACAAACTTGACTACCAGGCAAGGTATGTTTTCTGATAAAAAAGCAGGGAAAGTGTGGAATAAGAAAGTAACAGACTGAGGATTATATTCGTATTTTATAGTGTATAGATACATGATAAAAGTAAACACATATAGTTATAGATAAGAAAAACGCTGCATACTGTGGATTATGTAATAAATTAGCTACCATCAACCAGAAAGTTTTAGTTTACCTCAATTTTACGACAGCAGACCAGCTAATGGTCTCTCAAGTGCACTGAGGAAGGTGTTCCAGGAAGGGGAGATTTATACAGGCAGTTCTGCCTCTATCCCATCCTTTACCTCTTTTATTTTCTTCTCAAGCTGTTCCTGCCTGTGACATGCTCGTTTAGATGTCATCTTGTTTCTCTCCTCTTCATACAGTCTGTGAGTGTTGTCTTTATTAACACCAAGGTTCACAGCCACGCTCACCAAGGCGGTCAAGAGTTTCAGAGCTGAAGCACAAGAAAATTTCAGGTAAGTTACAATGTAATCTAACAAGGGGACTCCTTTATCAGTATGATTTGAGTACGTTCACTCTGTCATTTCTAAACTATCACCACATTTACACATACAAATACAGAAAATGGCTGAATATACTGATATAGCCATTTTCAGATTTACAGTTCAGACATCTCCAGGCATCCACAATTTCCTGTTTCAGTCAACACATCCAGTTTACTTTTTCAAACTAAGAGGTTTATAGCAACCCTGTGGCCTCAGAAGGTCCGCCTGCAACACTGCCCCAGGGAGTAACATGTTTGTTCCATGTGGTTATCTTACTGTTGGATTTATTACATCCACTAGGGTGTTCCAACTGAATTTAGAGAGGTTTTTAAAAGGACACAAGGATATGATGACTAACAAAAATCATACAAAGTGAATCTAAACAAGACAAAATATTACTTAAGATAACCGCGATATTTGGTATGCATATCAAGTTGAATCACTGCATCCAAATGCTGCCTCCTTACCTGACAAAGTGCAGGTGTGCCTGAATGCTCTGATCCTGGAGTCTGACAGCTCGGTGAGCAGTGAGATGATCGTGTCCATCAGGTAGCTGTCATAGATGACACTGTTCTGACCCTGGTGAATCAGCACCACGACGAACTCACAAAGGTTGCACCTGAACTTCTTCCAATAGGGCCCTGGCATGGTGAGTGGGTAATCCCCACAATCCTAAAACCCCAAAGCAAAGAAATGCATACCTTAAAGAGAATATCTCATTCCCTCTGAATGATTATACATCATGGGGCAATAAACAGATAAACTAATATTTTGGGTTAAGGTGCACAGAGAGCAAAGAGAGGAAGCTCTCATACAGCCTAACAGGGCCTTTTCTTATCTTTGTCCCTCATCTTTCATGAATACTAATTAAAAAAATTGATTACAAAAATAGAATAAAAAAAAGAAAAAAAACATTTCTAAAGAGGGCTAATCCACCTGAAGCACAGTTGTAAGTGATGACGTCACCATTGGTGACATCACTGTTGGCATGGTTTAGACAAACAAGTAACTCCTTGGAGAACTGGAGGACAGTTAATAAATGCCTGAATGCTCCACAGTACATCTTGGGCTCTCTAAGAGAGTGTGAACCTAACATTGCAGGGAAAAAGGGGATAAAAGATCATTTAAAAAAAAAAAAACGTTTAATTAAATTACCACATCCAGAGGCCATGTAACTGTAAGGATCCACGGAAAGGCCATGAATTTCTTGTACTGCAGGCCAGTATCCTGAAAAACATCCAATGCACAAACTGTCAACTGACTGAGGCATAACTACAACACTAGAGATGATGCATTCTGAATAACAGTGCAGTACCTCATCAAACTCCTCTATCATTTTCTTCTTGAGTCCTGTATCGTGCCTGCTTTGAAACATTTCAGCGGTGACCACTCCTGCACAGAGGAGAGTCTGGTATTAAGATTAATATCAAAGCCCTGTTTCAATTTGAATTCAAGGAGTGTCATACATTTTATTTTATGTTTTGGAAAAGGTCTACAACAAACAGATCTGAAAAGCACATTAATGAATACAATTCAACTCAATTTGACTCCAACTGTTTAAAATAACTATCTGTAGAGTCAATTT
The DNA here is from genome assembly GCF_017654505.1 of Polyodon spathula. Taxonomy (NCBI): domain Eukaryota; kingdom Metazoa; phylum Chordata; class Actinopteri; order Acipenseriformes; family Polyodontidae; genus Polyodon; species Polyodon spathula. The sequence goes on from NC_054542.1 coordinate 22,827,970, forward strand.
TCCTGCTTTACTACTGTTACTGAACTGATAAGGACACATCATTGTCTATTGAGAGGAGTTGGTTATTAGTTATTCATCTCTGTTAACAGCTCATTCTATTAAACTTTGTTAAAGTAATAAAGTCCTTTATCTGTGTATGATCAAGCCAATACAAGAAGGGAAGTGGGGAATCAAATTTAATAAATAAGCTTCTATGAAATGTCCATAGGGAATGGTTACTGTATTGTTCATAAGATAGTAATGACATTTCCTTAATATCTGCTTTATTAAACTTCATGGGGACTAAAAGGTCATTCAATGTAGTGTATGATTGCCTTTGCATCCTGAGCACTGGATGAAGAAGCTGATGAGGTCCAGAAGTGCTGTATCTCTGTCCTGCTGGTAGGCTTCTATCCAGTCATCCACTACAGACTACAGATAAAGAACAGTCAAATAAAAACCTCTTTATGCAGTCACAATAACACATACTGTATATTACACAATACACATTCCATACCGTATACTGTACAGAGCCAGATTTATCAATGCATTAACAGCAAAGTGATGTATGTGACTATTAATGGGATTGACTATATTTTAAAAGTGATTGTAGCTGACACAACAATGCCATACTGTACAACTTACCTGTTGTGCACTTTTATCTGTTATACCAGTCTCAAATGTCCAATTTTTAAACATGGGATATGGTACTACACTTTGCTAAATAAATCTGTTTGCAATCAATGCTTTCAGTTAGTGTTGCACCTGCTTGGTCATTTCACCTGTCATTAAACAACCAGCTGCTTCCCCTATTGATTGACATGCTTTCAGCCAGTAACATGACCCAAGAAGTGAAAGTTTAACAGATATATTAAAATTAAGGCAGAAAAATCTTTAATTTGAAGTAGTCCCAGATTCAAAATGGTCTCTTTAAAAGGGTTATGAGAACATTTTGCTTATCCCTAAAAAGATTAATCATACCCATCTTAATTAAAGTTTGCATCTATAATGCATGAAATCAAACACGTCTGAATAGACATTCACAAAACGCATTACAGAGCATAGAGCTACAAGCTTTCTTTAGAAATATTGATTCGAACTGAATATCTTAGTATGTGCAATTTATAATAAAGCATGAAAATGAAGGAAAACAGCATAAGAATGACGACAAACTTTTCAATGTACAGTACACAAGCAATGCAATCTAACTGCCTGTACGCCATTTAAAATCATAGCTTACATAAATTCAATTACATTGAGCGCATTTAAACCCTGATACATGAACCCCCGCCATTCAAACTTTCGCCTCTAAAGCTGTCAAGCCTGCAAAGATGCAAGGCATGATAGTCCAGTGAATTAGCCTGCTGTGCCACCTGCTTTATTTCTAGTTAAAGGAATAGAGGCTCTGTACCTGCATGGCACTCTTTCCCATGCTGACCACTTCAAACAGCGTGACTGCTTCAACGTCTCCATTATTCGCGTGCTCCTGGCTCGCCCACCTGTGCTTGGGAAAGCTCGGCTCAGAATGTCTTCTCTTACCATTCTCGGAAACTTCACGCGCCCTCCTCTTCCCTCTCTACAAACAACAGAGATATTCTGTTAGGATTTGTGCCTTTTCAGTTAGTCAGTGTTACCAAATAAATACTGTATAGTTGAGTACAGTATTAGTGTAATACTAATTTCAACTAGATATCTTTCTCAGTGTCTTCGATGATGTAAAATAATTGTAATGCTTTGTTTTACTATTACTATGCTACCACTGACTGCTGTATAATTATGGAGGAGTACAGCACAGTATTAGCAAATGTCAATACAAAAAACATATTTTGTATATTTGTACATTGCAGCCTAAACACATTGATATATCAGAATCTTGAATCCTGTGGGGCGACTGTATGCCCACTTTAACCAATTCAGTCCACTTATTATCCACTAAATGTCTTTTTATCCCTGAATAGATAATCATCTCCTCTTCAGAAATAGATAACACAAGGATGTCCCAAACATGCAGTGACACCTGATATCTTGTCCATTAGCTACCAAGTTAGAACAACTGGAATGAATATTCATTTATTTTTCCCATTACTATAATTGATTACTGCAATGATGACCACCAAGACTGGTATCACATTGGCATAGAAGTCTTGGCAGTCACCTTTTAAGCAGAGGTCTTTGGGCTAAAACAGTTAGCAAATATCCAAACCCCAGTACCACAAACCAGTAGATCTAGGCTAAGGAATATTAAGTAATATCAAGTAACGGAAGTACGTATTATATGCACGCTCATATTATTGTTGGTTTATAATCTATAGGGAGCGCTGTATTAACAAGCAAACATTTGAACCGAGATTGCTACTGCAGTGTCACAGCCACTCTGAATGAAATATCGAAGTACAGCCAGAGAATGCCTGATACTTACAGCTGTTTTCTGTCTGCTCTCACTTCTTAGAGCATTTGGAGTTTGATTGACGGACCCAGAAGAAGGGATATCAACAATGGAGTTTTCTCTGTTAAAGAAAAGTTACTGAAATCAAAAACTGTATCTACCCCTTCTACTGAGATTTCTCTTTTCTGTGAAGTGTAGATATCCCCATAGCCACAGCAACTCAATCCTATCTATGTCCTATGTATATTCTGCAGCACACCTATATTGCAGTATACAGTGCCATCTATTGACAATGTCACTGCTTCTCTATCTTCATAATGAGTTGTGTTAATGTACAACTCTGTCTGCAAGTGACACTTGGGTCACTGATGAAGTACTTTCTTTGACCTGTTGACACCACACTTTTGTCTAGTCAGGCTAACACAATTCAGAGATGCTCCTGGACGGCAACCATTTTGCTTTTACAGAAAAGCTTAAAGCCACACTAAATGGGGTAAAAGGTCTTACTTTTGGACTTTAGCTCTGGATGCTAGCTTTGGCTCTGCTATCATCTCTTTTACATTTTCAGATAAAGCTGATGATGTTTTGTACTTCTCAGGGAAGTGAATGACATCGCCCAATCATGAACGTTCCGTAGACGACAACCTGAAAAAAGGGAAATACTGTCCTTATTTTACATAAAGTAAACACTGTGATAGTCTTCTGAAATGTCTGTAACAGACAGTTTTATCAGATGGATTGTATCTGGTAGTTTGCATTAGATGGAAATGACAAGCTGCCCTGATCTCGTGGGCGGATATCAGCTTGTATCTTACTACAGCCTCTATGATATACTACATTGTGCTTCGTTTTTTCAGGCCTACTGTATTTCAATCAATTTGCCCAATAATACCTAGCATTAAACATGCTTATAGCTTTATATAAAACTTTCACAGACAATATCTATAGATTACAATCTGTATATTGTCTCCAGTGAGCAGGAACAAAATACCAGCCGTATCTTGCCATTCATTTATTTTCTTCTAACAAACAATACTTTTATTATTTTTATTTTACAAGGAAAGAAAATGTGCTTCCTGTCCTTTGGACAACATTAAATTCATACCAGTACCATGCATCATGTGACAGAGAAACGAATTCCAAGCTAGGTATCGTGTGAATGCGAAAGAAGAGTTGTCTAACTAGTTCCCCATATGGTGAGAATAGGTCTGACACAGATTTAAAAAAATAAATAAATAAAATAAAATAAATGCTCATTTTGACTATATTTAATCTCATTACTGCCATGCAGGAGATATAGACAAATAATTTTTGTATAATTTTCAAGCTTGTTTCAAGGAGTTTCAAACAGATAATTAATGGACACAAGGACCAAAGGGGACATATAACCACCATCAAATAAAATAATTCATAACTCTGAATATTGAAGTAAAACTATAGGACTGATGTTTCTGCTAATACCTTCCTCGCTATTTAAATTGCCTTTGAAGAATGGATGTCCATTAAAAGGAAGCTGAAACATTGGTCAAAACATAACGTAGGTCACATGTTTCAGGTGATACAGACAGCGTCTGAATGGCGTTTTTTTTTTCTTTGGTTATATTATCTTCAGGCACTGTTCGTTTAAGCCTCCAGTACTATACCTGAGAAAGTACTTAATTACAGTGCTGTTTATACATGAATGAACATCAACAGTGCTATGAGGAGAGAGCTTTGTCAGGTGCTGTTCATGAGGTGTGCCTCAAAGCCCAAAGGAGAACACGAGGGATGTGGAAAGGGACCAGGTTGTATGTGCCCGTTGGAGACAACACACTGCATTCAGATAAGGCAAATGGCTGGATGTATAAATCTCTTTTAGACGCTCTCACAGCACAGGGACCCTACCCTACTTACTACTGCATGCAACTAAAAGAACAACAAGAAGACATACAGAAACATCAACAATCCAGGAAGGTCCTCATTTTATAAGGCTTTAAAAGAAATTAAAACAAAAGGTTTCGTTTTCACTTGGGAGCAACAGATGTCACAGGAAAAAGGTCAGTAAATAATACATTTCTACGAAACATTTTGGTGTCCATACTTACATTTTAGCCCCAGTTTATTTATATATTGCTTAATTTTGAATATAAAGTAGGAATCTAGGTGCTGTTTTCAACCCCTAAATGAAGATTATTGTCTCCTGTTGTACAGTGAAACCCAGCAATAATTCATTAATACTGTTTATGGTTGAAGAATAAATTCCACAGAAATATTTAAATAACCTGGTTGCAACATTTATTATTAATTAGTCATTCAGCAGACACTTTTATCAAAAGTGACTTCCCTAGGGGGTGAACTATGCATCACAACTGCTGCTGTACAGTCACTTGCAATAGGCCCTTGGTTTTAAGTCACATCCGAAATACTGGGCCCATAATATTTTTTGTGGACAATTTGCCAATATCCTACATACTTTCATTTGTATTTGGGTAATTTCACAGCAATTTGCCCAGAGAGGACATAAATCTCTTAAGTTTGTATTTTTGTAAGCAGTACTAAAAACTCAATGTCCCAAAAACCAAATGTACGATTGTAGAATAATTTTTTTTTTTTTTTTAATGATCATCAGTATTTTAGTAAACTATGATTATATACTGTATATATAGGCCACTTACATTTTTAAAAACCTAAAAAGCACAGTTTAAATGGCCTCTTCAGTTTGTGTTGTGTTATTTTATTATATGACCTACTTTAAAAAAAAAAAAAAAAAAAAAAAATGAAAAACTGTTTCTTTACAAACGCTATTTTTTATTGCAAAACTAAAATACCTAACATGAAGCTCTGTAATACAGTATTAGATTTTTCTAAAAATTCCGTCAGACCTATATTTTGCAAATAAATAAATAAATAAATAAATAAATAGTTTAAGACTTTTCTTCACAGCGAAAAGACTAAATCAACCTCCCTACACAGTCAACAAAACGCCAGTCTAGGTTAATTAAATGTTACATTAGAAAACAAACGAGAAGGAAATAAGAGAGAAAAAAAAAAAAATTACAACAACACAATTTAACAATAAAGACTCCTTCCTGGCCAGCCTACCACCAGCGCCTGTGATTGGTCGCTACTGTGTTGTCAATTCACATTTACAGCCCAGGATTGGTCTAGACAGAATCCTTCCATCAGCCTTCTCGTCAAGTTGTCTACAACAGACTTCATTTTATCCCATCCCCCTCCATTACTTACTATTTCAAAACAAACATGGCTTTACTGTTCATGAGAACTTGAACGCAAAACAAATGCAATCGTTTTAACACGTCAGAGAAGCCATTTCAACTTCGCAAAATGTAAATAGGGGCCTAGTATAATGTGACTATGTATACACTGATATACTATATATATTATATATAATATATAGTTATATATGATATATATATATATATTATATTCCCCATATACCGATACCGTACTTGACAATCATTTCTAAAACATTTAAAAACGCTTTGTTTCGTTTTGATGTAGAGCCATGTGCGATATTTTGTATTACACTAATCTTGATTATGAAGACTTACCTCAAAACCGTTCTGCAAAAGGAATGTGATTAAATACTGGATGTAATCATTGCACAGACCGTATGGTTCCAGACTCCCAACTCCAAAATTACTTACTATAAGTGACTTCACTGCGCCATCCGGTGGTATTCGCCCATAAAAACAATTCGTACTGTGAAAGGAAGGTGGAGCTGTAATAAAATGTAGGTAATCAAATGATTTCACTGTATCCAAATGTGACAAACCGACGACGTAACACTTACACTACATATTATATGATTGTAATGCTGGTTTAATTGACCTTGGGATGTATCTCAAAATTCCAGTAAAACTATTTAGATGTACTAGGACTGGGACTGTACCGCTAAATAAACACACAGTACCTGACTGCTTTCTTCTGTACTAAGAAGTTACTGTCAAAAAACATACTGCTTAACCAGTACTGATGCAGTAGTGTACGGTAGTATGGGAAGATCAGAAAGCTATTAGAAAACCTGACCACTTCAGTGGCAAAAACTTTTAAATTGTTATTATTATTAGGCCTGTATTCACTTTATAGTATTTTATTCTCAAGACAATTTTGTTTTTGTTATAGTGATACTTGCAGTGCATCACACATTTGTTTGTGTGACTAACTGTTTTCAGTCTTGTTCACATATACATGCATAACATTTCATGTACTATTATGGATTTTGAAAGGTTCAGAATAAAGCTTTTTTTTTTTTTTTTTTTTTAATGCACCACATTAGGGCTATTTTGTATGTTCCATGGGTTCCCTGGTGTTTTTAATGTGAAGTGTAAGATGGAACCCTCCTTCCCATATTGTGAAGATATTGTAACACTTTACAGTCCACTTGATTTTGTGTGTCCACGACAGACCCTCATGCAGCGTTCATTCAGCCCATTGCTTTGCTGTTATTGTCTGGATGACTTGCATGTGGATTTCTTCTACTGTTTATGTTGTCTTCCACTGGCCTTCCTTAATACTATATAGAAAGCCACCCCCAATTAGTGTTGGTGTTGCACTCTGCCCTGATCATGTCTTTTGGCTAGAAAACCATGGTCCTATCAAGTTGCCAGTAATCTGGTTCCTTCACCAGGCAAGATCCTAATCTAGTGTTAAAAATGGTAAATTACTTTATAAAAAAACCTTTATTATTGACTGGTTTCACAGATTACATTTTGGACAACCCAATGTTCCCTACATTGGCCCAAGATTAGTGCTAATCAAGGTCTGTGAAACCAGCTTTATAATATAATATAGTGGTGAAAAAAAAACTGTGACTCCACATTCAGGACTCAATGATATTACCAATTACTGGTCTTTAAAAAGCTTGTTCTTGTTGAAGTAATGTATTAAATGTATTACTCATATTAAACAGTCAAGACTATGGGCCACATGAAGATTTCAAAATTAATTAAAAAAAAATGTGTCACACACAATACAAAAAAATGCTGCCTGACTTTATTTTTTAAAGGAAAAGAATAACGAGCCAGCATCTTATTAACAATGATAATTGTGTTTTAAATGTAAAAACTAAAAATACATTAAGTAGCTTTCAAAAAATACAACTGAACACAACACATATTAACACGATTTCTAAAACTCAATAGAATGTGTCTAAATATGATACATTAATCAAGATAACTTTGATGAAAACAACAGATTGAGTAAATAGCCATTATTTAATGTTGTGTTTGCCCATGAAACAATAGCAAAGAAAACAGGCATTGCTACACATGGCTGTGAAACCAGTTAGAAAAAATAATTGCTATCACAGAGTACTAAAGTACTGTACCATCTTAAAAACGACAGCTTCCTACAACTGTGGAGCTCCAAGCAACATAGGTATAACAGTTGTCTCTTTTGAGCAAAATATATACCAGAATTACAATATTAGTAAAATTAATCTTTATCTCTTACACTGGATCAGTGGATCAAGGACCCCTGGGCGGTGCAGTGGTCGCCCAGGGGGTCCCCAGAAAACTGAGTAACACATATACATATATACAAGTGTAATTTCACTGTTGTAATGAAAGACAGTAATTCTTACAGTGCAGACTATATACATTGAACATTCACTTTCACTGTCTGCGATTTGCCTTTTTCTCCAAAAAATGTGATCACTGCCTTTAGCGGGAGTCAAACGACAGCAGGGATTTTGGCCAAATTACTTTTGTGAATGCTGTAAATGATAAAGGTGCTTCTCTGAACAATCCTGTTTTCAACTCTAAACTGAGAACGATTTGAAAATCAGTCTTGTTTATTTTCATTAATAGCAGAAAAAAATCAAATCGATTCTGCCTAATGCTGAGTGTGTACAATTTAAAAAAAAAACAGTTACAAGTCACATACAACACAGGGCCGATATCAGCCTTTTTTATTTCTACATGTAGCAGACCTCTGACTTTTGTTTAACAGTGAGTTTCAGAATTAGAGTGGAACAAGAGCAGATCCAATTTCAGAATTAGTGGAACAAGAGCAGATCCAATTTCAGGATTGGAGGAACAAGATCAGATCCAATTTCAGAATTAGTGGAACAAGATCAGATCCAATTTCAGAATTAGTGGAACAAGATCAGATCCAGTTTCAGAATTAGTGGAACAAGATCAGATCCAGTTTCAGAATTATAGAGAGCAGATCTACTTTTACGACCCTGTATAACAGGGCAGATGGAAATGGGGCATTAATTCAAACAAGTACATATTTAACTAAATATATTAAATAAATAAAAATAAATGCATAGAAATTCAACTCCAGTTACAGATGCTGGTATTGGGTGAAAGTTCAGAAAGTTTTTGGATGATTACATGACTTTTAATCCATTGATTCATGAATTATAAGTGTGATTTTAAAGTGTTTTGTTCTATTTTTTACATTTCTCAGTTGTACACAGTGATTCATAATTCACAACATTGTCAGCATCACAAAACATATGTAAAACCACGTTGCACAAACTATGAATGAACCTGCATATGTATTTTATATATCGACCAAAATATTTATCTGGCTTTTTGTCTGAGAAAGAAAAAAATAATTATGTTGTTATGTTGATGATGAAAATTAACAAAGTGGTCCTAACAATAATTCCACTAACAGCAAGGAGTGCTAGGCTCTTTGCTCCTGTTCCTGATTAATGAGCTAATACCTTAAGCACACTTTATTTATATACTATGAATAAGGCATAAAAAAGTGGACTGGAGCCCTGGTCCATCAATTGTTTTGCTTCACGTATCGCTTGAGTAACTATCTCTCTCACTTCGTGTCATTTTGACATTAGAGATGTAGGGAGTGGAAACATAAAAATGATCTACAATAATCTGGATAATATTACATCAAATCACCTTATTAATAGTAGTGGTAGAATGTTAAAGTATATGAGTGCAATGCAATGCAGAAGAAGAGATCAGCTTAATCATGAGGTTAATGAGATGAGGTTAATCATTTTTAGGATGCCGGTATTAGAACATTCAAATAGACCCAACAGGCTGATTTTAAAATTGGTTATCTAATCAATAATCAATGAAGGATTGCATGTTCAAAGTGATCTGTGACAAATCTTAATTGCCAGTACGATCTACTGTAAAACCTTACTTGGATTTAGACTTGGTATTCCCTCAATAAATTCCCTGTAAGTTACTGTAAGCATATGACATGCCTCTAAAGTGGTTTACCCCAGTGTAAACAAGCCAGCCCACAGTACTCTATCTTCAATTTTCCCAATCCAATTTTAAATATCATTCATAAATAAACATTTAATGCAGAAATACACATTACATAAAACAGTTGCTTATACCCAGATTCCATCCTATGAGAACCCCTTAATGAAATCACTGTAGCACTTTGTTTTTTTTTGTTTTTTTTTTTACAAAAGGATGGAAATTGCACAAATCTGCAGCACCTGAATTGGTGCTGCTGACAGCTTTCAAGTTAAATTCCTAACAAATGACATTGCTGGTGTGAGGTCTTCAGTCAGCTCATCTGGGAGTGCAGACACAGATGCTATAACACTACGAGTCACATTGAGTATCCTGTGAGAAAAAGAGAAAGAAAAAAAACTTAATACCGCCTTCCAAAAATGTATGGACCTAATTTTTATTTCAATTAATCTGTGGTCAATAAACAAGTGCAGAGTTGGTTCCCATCTATAATAGTGCTGCAAGAGTTTTACTAAATGCAGATTACAACCAGCACCACTGTAGTCTCTATAGAACTTTAGGGCAGCTCTGACATTTTTTGTGTTTAGTTTATAAGGTGTACACTGGAAATGCTCCAAGTTAACTTCCTTCTCTGTTAGAGACATCTAACTCTACCTACACAATAAGCTCAAATGATGTGCACACTTTTAAAATACCTGAATTGAGTTATAATATGGGCCAATATATATAAATATTTATATTTATATATAAAGCATCTCATCTTGGGAATTTATTGCCTCTGAACATAAAAACAGCCTCTTCACAACACCGTTTTAAATCTGACCAGAGCTGTAAATACTGACTATGACCAGGATCATGTACATATGATTTTTTTTTTTTTAATTTTATGCTCTTACTTTATATTACTGTTTTTATGATTATTTTAAGTTTGTTGTCCTGTTTGAAAGAGTTGTCTCGATTTGCCATGTATTTTATAATGTTATTTCTTGTCATCTTCTCCTGCCAGGACCCCCTTGTTAAGGAGATGTATCTCAAAAGTTCAATCCCGGATAAATTACATGTTTTTAATATATATAAATGGTAAGTGGATGAATGTTTACATCATGATAGACAGGTGTTATTTTTGAGTAGTTTGTGAATAGTTATATTTGGCCTGTATATCAAATCAGACCCACTGCACAAGCCATAGCGCAACATCAGAATGAAAAATGTCTCCTACCAGCTGACATAATGTGCAGGTAACTGTGGCTCCTGTTTGGACGCATCTTCTTTGACCAGCGACGTTTTAAGTGCCTTGAAGTTTGCCTCAATGTCTCTTTTTAGAACGGATAAAGGCAGGACACCTTTAAATGAACTGATAACTTGCTGTGGGGAAAAATATATATTCATACATATGCAATATATATTTTAAAAAAGTGTTGGAAAATTGCATCCAAAATATTGATTACAAATAAAATCAGAATATCGCTACAAAGGTGCTTTTCTCAATTTGTATAAAGAAACATTTGTTTGTAAAAGTAATACGATTGTAAATGTTGCAATATACTTTTGAGTGTTAAAATAACCACTGAGCATCATATAAAATGTTATAACCCAACAGCAGCTAGAACCTAGTAATGGCAAGCTCAAACAAATGGAAAATGTGGACTGATGTACAGATACACAGTCTGTACAAAGCTTTAAGCACACGTACATACAACACTGACAGCTGGTGGGCTATATATTTGTGGCTACCCAGATGCTGCACATCATCTTCTAACTGTTGGCTCAAGACAAGCAACTGGTTCAGTTTCCCAATGTGAGGAAAGTAATCTGTAACAAACACCCAAAAGTTATCCATTTATTTACAGGATTTTATTCTCAAACAATTTCTACAATAGTAACACCCTTTTAGTGTATTGTAGTAAAAGCATAGCACTGTGTTGTGGAATGAAAGCATATTAAAAGCTAATGCACATGCAAAAATGGCAAATCACTAGGAACTATTAATACATTGTAAAAAAAACCTAATTAACCATGGTAAAACACCAAGTGCACACAAGCATTGGAAAAGGCATGTCTAGTCCTTCTCTGATTTCCTTTTAACTGTAATATTTAGTATTTATTGGATCTTTGAAAATATTACATACATCTATCTGGAAATCACAATTAGTACTCAATAACCAGTTCTTCCTAAAATCAAGGGATTTAATTTGAACTTTAATTTGAAACTATATGTAATCACAACAAATGTACTCTATACTGCCATATTTTACTTCTGGGCAACATTCAATTTTGCTGTTTATTTTTATTTTATTTTATTGTAACAAGTCCCCTAAACTGGTTTGAGTCCTGTGGTGATGTACAGCTATGAACATGTCAGTAACCACCGTTAAACTGTACAATAATAAGATTTCAAATGGCTGTTCTATTTTTATATTTCTACTGTATTATATAAGGAATCAAACGCCCCCAAAAACTGTCATTTTCTTACAAGAAAAACACTGAACGTAAAACTGCTCACCACTTACCATCCATTGATGGCCTCTCCAGCATGTCTACAGGCCTTCCGTGAATAATGAAGACTTCAACTCGTGGAAACATGGTAGACAGGCCCACCGCATCCAGGTAATCCTTAGGCAAAGGAAAACAACCAAGTTGAAGATTCTACTGTGACATGGAAGACTAAAGAAGCAGTGTTTAGTTAACCTGTGATGTTTTTGTGGGAATCGTAAGACTATGAAAACCACATGGCCTGATACACTGAACTTGTGCTGTATAAATGTATATATTAACATGTCTTTAAAAAATTGTAGCTTTATACTAATAGTGAGTCCTTAAAACTATATCTCCCAATAACATGTTAACCAGGCATTACACTAAAGTGTAACCACGTCGTCATGAAATAAAACTTTAAACAGATATTGCATTAATTCTTTCATACTTCATTGCTGTTTAAAATGTAAGCGTTAATATACATTTAAAAAGATGCATGTTACCTCTAGCTGTGGTAAAGGTTCTGGTAGATGCTCCAGACACTGGTTCATCCTTTCTACAATATCTGTACCTAGACAAGAGTATAGTGAGGCAAACACAGATTATCCATACATACACTCTTAAAGTAATTGTAGCTCACAAAATAGTTCTATACATTTTACCTGTCATGTACAGTACATCTGTGGGAAACACAAGTGTTAGCAAACACGTATTTTTATTTTAATACATGATATCTGGTACTGCACTACATTAATCTCTGTTTGCAAGCCATGCTTTTAGAGTGTCTTGCACTTCCTGGGTAGTTGTCTTCTTCTGATTAGAGGAAGTTGGCACATGCCATCTAATAACATGATGAGCACCCTCTAACGCCCTTCTACAATATCTTCGTCTAGATACATCCCCATTTTCCAGTAATCAGTATGTATTTTAATATATGTTTTTATTTCCCTTTTTGTTTTCACTTCCCCCCTTCAATATATTATATATTGATAAATTATCCACCTCTAATGCCATCAAGTGATTTATTAATACCTCTCTTTGTTGTTTGAATGTATTACATTCTAATATAAAATGCAGTAGTTTCTAACCTTTGGCATTCTCCACATAATCCATCTACATGTTCTTAACAGATGCTGACTCAATGCTGTATGTCCAATTCTCAATCTGTTCATTATAGTTTCTTCCGCCCTGTTTAATTCCTCTCTAGATGGTTCACTCCCTAACCTGACCTTAGGCTGTACATCATAATAAAACCTTCCCTTATGATTGTGTTCCCATTAGTTTTGCTATAATTCCATATTTTTTTTGTTTATTTACTGCATTTATTTCTGCCTGGCACAGAGGGAGTACCATATCCACTTCCTTTCTCAATAACCAATGTTCTGCCATCAAATCCACCTGTTCCTTACCTAGCACCCTGAATGACTTGGTAACCATGCTAAAATAATATCTATGTCTAATATATAATACCTTCCCTGACTCCACTCCCTGTCTTAATAGCATTCCGTGAACTCAAGGAATCAGTAAACATGACTGATCTAATTTTATTTTCATCACTTTATGTATCGCACCTAACAATGCCAGTGCTTCATCAGTAAATATAAATAAGTGAGATGACCCGAGATGGAGTTTTGTAGAAGGGAAAGATTATCTGATCACCTATTGATATTGAGTGTACAAAACATTAGGAATACCTGCTCTTTCCATGAAATAGACTGAAGAATGAAATACAAGTTAAAGAAGGATTTTAAGCCTTGACACAATTGAGACATGGATTGTGTATGTGTGCCATTCAGAGGGTAAATGGGCAAGACAGAAGATTTAAGTGCCTTGAAACGGGGTATGGTAGTAGGTGCCAGGCGCACCGGTTTGAGTGTGTCAAGAACTGTAACGCTGCTGGGTTTTTCACGCTCAACAGTTTCCTGTATGTATCAAGGATGGTCTACCACCCAAAGGACATCCAGCCAACGGCAGGCCAGTGGTTGAAAACTACTCAATGATGAAAGAGGCCAAAGGAGGCTGACACGAAATGTGCAAAGCAACAGACGGCCTACAGTTAGTCAACTGACAAGTCCAGTACAACATTGGTGCCTGAAAGACCCATAAAAAAATGCACAACTCGTCGTACCTTGACATGAATGGGGTATGTCAGCCCTCAACCTAACAGAGTTCCACTTCTTTCAGCAAAACACAAGAAACTGCGGTTGCAGTGGGCTAAGGAACAAAAACAATGGACACTGAAGGATTGGAAAAATATTGCTGTTTCACAGTGATGGGAGGACTAGGGTATGGAGAAAACCACATGAGTACATGCACCCATCATGCCGCGTGTCAACATTGCAGGCTGGTGGTGGTGGTGTGATGGTGTGGGTGTGTTTTCATGGCACACATTGGGCCCCTTGATAAAAGTGGAGCAACGTTTGAATGCCTTGGGATATCTGAACATCATTGCCAATCAGGCGCATCCCTTCATGGCAGCAGTGTATCCATCTGCTAATAGATTTTTTCAGCAGGATAATGCCCCATGCCACAAGGCTAGGATTGTCCAGGAATGGTTCCACAAGCATGACAGCGAATTCAGCTTACTGCAGTGGCTTGCCCAGTCACCAGATCTCAATCCAATTGAGCATCTGTGGGATGACACAACTATTCAGAGTAGAGATCCACTACCAGCCAACTTTACACACACACACACTCAACAAAAATATAAATGCAACATGCAACAATTTCAAAGATTTTACTGAGATAGTTAATATAAGGAAATCAGTCAATTGAAATAAATTCATTAGGCCCTAATCTATGGATTTCACATGACTGGGAATACAGATATGCATCTGTTAGTCATAGATACCTTAAAAAAAAGGTAGGGGCGTGGATCAGAAAACCAGTCAGTATCTGGTGTGACCACCATTTGCCTCATGCAAAGCGACACTCCTTCGCGTAGAGTTGATCAGGCTGTTGATTGTGGCCTGTGGAATGTTGTCCCACTCCTCTTCAATGGCTGGATATTGGCGGGAATTGGAACATGCTGTCGTACACGTCGATCCAAAGCATCCCAAACATGCTCAATGGGTGACATGTCAGGAGAGTATGCAGGCCATGGAAGAGCTGGGACATTTTCAGCTTCCAGGAATTGTGTACAGATCCTTACGACATGGGGCCGTGCATTATCATGCTGAAACATGAGGTGATGGCGGCGGATGAATAGCACGACAATGGGCCTCAGGATCTCGTCACGGTATCTCTGTGCATTCAAATTTCCATCGATAAAATGCAATTGTGTTCATTGTCCTTAGCTTATGCCTGCCCATACCATAACCCCACCACCACCATGGGGCACTCTGTTCACAACGTTGACATCAGCAAACCGCTCTCCCACACGACGCCTTACACACTGTCTGCCACCTGCCCGGTACAGTTGAAACCGGGAATCATCTGTGAAGAGCACACTTCTCCAGCGTGCCAGTGGCCATCGAAGGTGAGCATTTGCCGACTGAAGTAGGTTACGACGCCAAACTGCAGTCAGGTCAAGACCCTGGTGAGGGCGACGCGCACGCAGATGGGCGTCCCTGAGACCTAGCTGGTCTCAGAGATCCCACAGGTGAAGAAGCCGGAGGTGGAGGTCCTTGGCTGGCGTGGTTACACATGGTCTGCGGTTGTGAGGCCGGTTGGACGTACTGCCAAATTCTCTAAAACGACGTTGGAGGCGTCTTATGGTAGAGAAATGAACATTCAGTTCTCTGGCAACAGCTCTGGTGGACATTCCTGCAGTCAGCATGCCAACTGCACACTCCCTCAAAACGTGAGACATGTGTGGCAATGTTGTGTGACAAAACTGCACATTTTAGAGTGGCCTTTTACTGTCCCCTGCACAAGATGGACCTGTGTAATGATCATGCTGTTTAATCAGCTTCTTGATATGCCACACCTGTCAGGTGGATGGATTATCTTGGCAAAGGAGAAATGCTCATTAACAGGGATGTAAACAAATTTGTGCACAAAATTTGAGAGAAATAAGCTTTTTGAGCATATGGATAATTTCTGGGATCTTTTATTTCAGCTCATGAAAATGAGACCAACATGTTGCGTTTATATTTTTGATCAGTGTGTGTGTGTGTGTGTGTCTATATATATATAGCCATAGACACTTTTCCTGACCTTGGATCCTTTGATCCACTTCCTGGGTCAGTTCACCTGGAGTGTTAAATTGTCTCAACCCCTTAACTGGCTTCTTTCTTGCCAATAACTAATCAGCTGCTTCCCATATTGCCAGACATGCACGCAGCCAGTAGCGTGTTTTGACGCAGAAGACTCTGCTGGAATGAAATGACCATGGAAGCAAAGCAGTAAGACTTCCTGGGTAGCAAGGCAAGCAAACTGACAACTTTTGTAGTACCAGGTGTCTAATTTAAAATGAAAATACATGCTTGCTATATCATGTGTATCTATTAAAAAAAATGTACACGAGACCTATGTAGCTAATGGAAGTGAACAATTCTTAAGACTTATGGAATTCTTTTGTTAGCTACAACAAGTTTAACAATTATTACACGCCCACCAAAAATACTTGTTACAACATACCTGTACTGTCAGTCTTTCACAATTTTGCCTAATTGTGTCTGTCCGTCCATCCACTCTGCCTGTCACACTCTACATGGTGAACATGATTAACTTTGCACATCTTCACCAAACTTTATTATACACTAGCCTCACAGCCATTCAAATTGATTTGGCTATAATTCAATAAATTTACACAAATATTTAAACCAGTACATGCACTCTTTCACATTAGTTTTCATGATTATGAGGACCCACTAGTTACAAGTAAGTTGCCACAAGTATTAATTTAGGACGTCAGCTGTACATTAACATTTACAGTAATGAGTGGGTTAAAGCTGAACCAAAACAAAACTAAACCAATATGAAAACTATACTATTTGATTATCTTTATAGTCTCTGTAGTCTATATGATTTATATATGCATGCATATGACTTTGTAAACTGAAAATAGTAATTTTAAAAGAAAATAATCACACAATAAACCACTTACAGTCATCAGACAAACATTTTTTAGCATAAGGTGTTGGCTACATAAAATCATAGAACACAATGTAGTTTAAAAAAACATTTACTACAATCTAATAAAATAATATTAAAATATACTTGCATGTCAAGCCAATAATCTCCATAACAATAATACAAAACTACACAATATATATTGAAAACATTACTATATCAAAGTGCTATTTCAAATAAAACTTGAAACAGATTATTCTACAATAGTGATGTATCAGCGCTTGTCAAACTGGTTGTGTTCTTGCAGAGCTCCATTCGTCTGGACAGAGCTCACTCTTTTTTGGTGCACCCGGAAATTACATCAGGAGGAAAAACAGTTTACTGCAAAGTTTAGTATAGAAAACTGTGGTGTTTGGATGCAAGGGAGATATATAATGATTTTAATGTTGCAACGGTAAATAGGCGACTAAACATTACATCTGAGAAAAGGTAAATGTGTACAAAACAATAAGCACATAAAAAAAGCTTTCTTAACTGCTCATATTCACTTTAAGGAAACCACAAGAAGCCTCAACTAGGTATACAAAAAAGTCAGACAAATCATGCAAATAGATTTATAAAGCTAAACTCACCTTGCCTGTGGAAAGCCTCTGACTCAATAGGACTGATGTCATGTCTGAGTTGTTCCTGGAACTGTTAAAAGCAAAGGCAAAGCACTCAGAATTCAACATCAACAATGAATGAGAGAGGAAATCCATGCTTTCATAATGCATACAGTTTTTTGTACCTTCACGACTGTCTATGTCTTCATTGTTATCTTTTTGGTATATTAATGGAGTCTGTACCTAAAATATGTTTATAAATATGCAATAACCCCAACCAGTGGTACCTTCTTTTTAGTCTCAGATGAAGCCAGGATAAGCTACTGAATACAGACCACAAGGTGCCGTGTGCCTGTCTCACCTGGTGTACCTGAGCTCTAATGAGCAGATCAAGCTGGCAGCACAGAGACAGCACCTCCAGGGCAACCTGCTCACTGCTCAGGTGAATGGGCTGCAAGGGTTTCTTAATGTTGACTTCCACTGGAAAAAGAAAATAAAATATATGCATGTAAAACACTGTTTTTACACTGGAGTCCAAACTCATCGTATTCTAGTCGTGAAAATGGCATTCCTGTAACATAAAAGCTGCATCTCCCTGTTGCAAGTACATTTTTAGATAGCTCTGACAGACTTCGATTTAGGGTTGACAGCAGGCACTCAGTTGGCAAGTGCATCTACCAAATGTCCACGTTGATCCTACAGACCTTTGACAGTGTTACATTGTCTTGTCCAACCGTCAATCAATCAATCAATCTTTATTTTATATAGTGCCTTGCATAGTGGACCACCATCACAAAGCACTTTACAAGATGCAGTAACAAGAAAATCCATAATACTATATATACAGATACAAATATAATAAGACAATACAGCACAATGTTTGAATGCCACACACTGACACAATGCTGTAACAGTCACTAGAAAAAAAATGCGTGACACATGCCAGGTGAAAATCGGCACAGGTTAAAAAAAAAAAAAAAAAAAAAAAAAAAAAGGACAGACTCATGCTCTGCGCCAGGATAAGCCTTTATGCACCACTTTTTCTAGGCAATATCACATTTTACCTCCACATCTATTTTTCTTTTTATAATTGAATCTTATAATATTTAAGCGGTTACACGTTTTGCACGATATAGACAGTGATGTTAATGATGTTAATGAATTCATAAATACAGCGCTTACCTTTGAATTTTGCATGATAAAAACAGGGTTGACATAGCGGTTCTGTTTTACTCACAGCTGCCATGCTCACTACACCCAGTCAGTTCATTCATTGTATGATACGGAGGAGATTGACTGCTGCACCGAGACAATGACAATTATCAGATCCGTACGTGTGTTGGACTTAACGTGTTTACCCAAATAACAACAATGTTATACCTTTTTGTTTTATTGTTCAAACGAAGTAAGCATTTACATTATATGATTTATGAAAGCGAGCAATTGGTCGTGGCCATTGTTGTAAGCGGAGTTTGGTTCAGTCCGTGATTATTATAGTGTTACACCTGTTAGGAGTCGTGCTGTCGACAGAGTGGTCCATGCGTAAATGCAGAAAGCAGTAGTTTAAAAAAAAAAAAATCATCGAACATTAATCATGATTAACAGTATTATGCAGATAAATTAGATATTTCTTTGTTTTAAAATTGCTGTACTTTAGAATATATATATGTCATGGATCTGATAAAGTTAAAGAGACATGTTTTTAGTGTCATCCTCACTGCAAAACAGAAATATTCGTGTATTCCAAGAAACTGCACAACTAGGACTCGAAATGCTTTCTATTGTACAAATGCAGAACAAAGCTATTCGAAGCCCTGTTACCAAACTAGTCATTATTTTAATTTGACAGTTGGACCAGCATGGTGTTTTGCTATGTCAGCGAGGAGATGTTTAAAAACATTACACCTGAGGTTAAATTGTAGTCATAGCGCTCAGTATTTTTCCACCAGTTGTTGTAAATTAAAACATAAAAAGGGTAGTTTCTACCTGTCAAAGGGGTCTGAAAGTGAAGAAGACGACGGAGAAGAGGGGGATGGTGCAATAGCAGATACAGAGGTAGAGGAGCTGTTCCAGCAGGAAATGCCCCTTGAAGTCAGTGAAGAAGGTCACCAAGTCTTTATAGTCCACCCTGATGTCAAATGGGGAGCAAAAAAACAGCACCTTACTACAGGTAAATTTGGGGAGAGGGTAATATAGATGCACAATATATACATCGTTTTTCATTCTATTATTCTCAAATTTTAATATTTTATAAGGTACCTGCAGGGTATGCTGTAATAAGCACTGAAGGGAAATTCAAACCATCAGTGTGGTTCATAGTATATACAGATACACTGACAGAATGGATAATTTATAAGCTCCTCCAAAACATTCAGTAGATTTCTGTCATGTGGGACCAGGGCTGACATTGTCAACAAACAAGTGCAGCTAAAGATATGTGCAGGCGAGTGTAAACATTTTAAAAATTGAGACAACTTGAGTGTCAATGAATAAGTACTTCTAAAATGTCTACCTTGCGCGATATGATGCATTTATGAATACAAAATAAGCCTTAAAAAGTAACTTGTAAAATGTAACCAATTCACCATAAACAAGGAAGCTGAAAATACTGAACGCTTTACCCTCTCTGTGTATCACTCAGTTATGTATTGTTTAACACTTAAGTTAAAACTTAAATAATAAATATTAAGAAATATTACACTTTGCAGTAACTGTTGTAGAGTGGGAGTTGTGTTTCAAGATATCCTAAAAATTATGTTGTAAAAAAAACAACTGTGCAATGTATAAATAATACAAAAAGGTCTAATGTAACAGGCACTACTCTGAAATCATCCCCATACTTTCCCGACCTTGGGTACTCACTCACCTGCAGCTGTACCTGGCCAATGATAGCCTTGGATTAGATATATATATATATATATATATATATATATATATATATATATATATATATATATATATATATATATATATATGAATATATATTTTTTTTTTTTTTTTTTTTTTTTTATCCTGGTTATTATAATAATATATTATGTGTGCTTCTCCGTTGTGTTTCTGTGTAGATTAATTACCATGATCTATTTAAAAAAATATATTTTTCAGGTAGAAACAGTATAAAAGTAGACATTTTTTTTTTTGTTTTGTTTTTTAATCCCTGGTTTCTGCACAATAAACAAAGTGGCAAAAGACACATTTTCATAAAGTAATATCATTACTGTGGTTTGTGCCTTTTTATTAGTGGAAACTGAAATTTAACTTAAATAAACTTAAAACATTTTTAGAAAAGGGGGCATTGTACAAAGAAAAAACACCTCACCGTTTTGGTTTTTGTTTATTACAGTCCTCATAACAAAAAATACTAGGATCAAAACAAAACATTGCTCACTATACTTAACAGGTACCTTGCAAGTTGGGCCAGTGTTTTAAAACGTGAAGCACACCTACATCTGTATCCCAATCTGACTCACACTATATCTGAAGCACCTCTTTGTTGATCCTGTTTTTTTAATGTTAATCCCGACTGTCCCACACATAATTTGTCATTTTAGAGACTTTCGTGCAAATTGTGGCATGGTATTAAATCGGTGCAAGGCAAAACGTGTTGTGATAATTATTTCTAATATTTATCAACTATATAATTTATGACAGACATTTATATGGATTCTTGCCTTCAAATTAATGTGCTGCAATGGTCATTCAAATAGTCAGATAGTTTATCCTCTGCACTAAAGAAAACAATAATTGCTCCATACTGCTTGTGGCAGAGTGGTTCATTTTGTATAGGTGCAGGAGTGATGCAGTGCGCAATGAATAGACAGAGATCTGTAATCCAGTTAGATAAGTACTTTTATTATACAATCCAGGTCTGGAGACCAAACAATGATCCCCAGCAATACACAGCAATGTGTAGTGCACGGTGTAAATAATATCGGGTTTGCAGTCCCAAACAGTAAACACAAGTATCTGTCCCACAATGTACAAACATGGTCATCAGTCCTGGGTGCGTGGTGTAGTGCTCGTGGTGGGTGATACAGTTTAATGTGCGACAATAGTGTAGTGCTGTTCCGGGTTTTGTGCTGGCCCTTAGCCACAGCTCTGGAACATGTTAGCCGTCTATTAATATACAAGCAACAATTATAGACAAGACCAAACAAACAGTCACGATATGTTATCACAATACTGCACAGGTCCTTCTGGGTTATTTCTCGTAACCAAAGCTAATGAAAAGATACATCGCTTCAACCCCTATTTGTACTGTCACTCATGACCCCTTGGTAAAAGATCGCAGCCACTCCTGTAATCCGCGGCTGCCATATCATTTACCTTCCGGGTCAATGAGTTAGTGTACCGAAGCTCTGTCTCTTTTCTACATGACCAACTTCCTTTTAACCCTTGGAACAAAGTGTCAGGTCAAGTAGTCCAGAGTATTCTGTTCCAGTTACTTAGTGCTGTCGCAGGTCGAGAGATTTACCACCAAGAATCATTGTCTTTCTGTCACACGCTGTTATCAGGTCTTACTGCTAAAGTCTTCCATCGTTGATCAACCAGTGAACACTGACACAAAGTGAAATGGGCAGAGATTTGTGACGCATGCCTTAAAGAAATCTGATCAGAATGAAAACTCAGATAATCAACATGCAGTGAAAATACTGAAGTTGATGCTGGCCATCAGAAACTGAACCAGCATGAGGAATCAAATGCAAACAGCATGGACTGCACTAAATTAAATCTGTATAGCAGCGCTGATGAAAGGTTTATTAAGAGAGGAGTTACTAGGGGGCTGCTTTGGCTGCACAGAATCTCACTGGTGGCTGCATTTTAGAAACGTTGCGCTAGTGGATTGTCTTAAGAGTGAACGGAATGCATGCATGTTGGATGAACAGCAGATAAAATAAGTCCCGGTACAGAATACCGGCAGAATTCCACCCCTGTGTAGGACCAGTTATACGCACCAGGAGCCAATTCTTTACTACATTTGCCTATTCCAATTTGCCAGCATCCCCAATATCAAGTTAGATCTAGTTTGGGACTGTGTCAGGGAGCTGTTCTCCAAACAGTAGTATATCACATTGGGTTATATTGAGTATTTTATTACTGAAACCATTTGTATTATTTTGTTCAGAAAATGAACCGTATTTATTATGTACCTGTGAGGCCCATAGTGATGCCTGTTGCCCAAGCTAAAGAGAAAAAATAGATGTTGAATGCTAGTTTTTTTTTTTTTTTTTTTTTTTTAGCGGAACTACAGATGGCTGAAGCTGTTGGGCTTATAAACACTCTGCAGAACTGGACAGTTGTGGAGAAGCTCATTCTTTCAACAAAAACTCCTGATAATAAGCGAATATTTGGAAAGGGAAACTTCCAGACTTTGACAGGTGAGAATCTCAATGCTAAAATGTATTAAAATAAGTTAATCATGTACCTTCTTAGACCTATGTAACAGGTTTTGATTTTTGACAGGGTTGAAAATGTATTTGTTTTAAATAGATAATAATCATGTTTGGTCATTTAATTTCAGAGAAGATCAGAAGTTTGCCTCAGATTACTGCTGTCTTCATGAATGTAGAGAGAGTGTCTCCATTAACAGAGGTAAAATCATGAAAGGCATGCAGACATTTGAGGGCCTTAAAACCACATGCAGTTGATTTTGTTTAAAGGCTGGTATGTGATCAAATGCAGTCCAGATTAAAAACGTCTATATTAATATAAATCATTACTGACAACTAAACAACTAGAATTTGGTTTGTGATACATTAGAAAGAACTGAAAGAAGCGTGGGGAGTGAAGGTGTTTGACAGATACACAGTCGTCCTTCACATCTTCCGATGCAATGCTCGAACCAAAGAGGCCAAACTTCAGATTGCTCTGGCTGAGATTCCACTGCTCAGGTAAAAAATACTTTAAAAATGTTGTTTAGCTTAATATATTATTTTAATTAATCACATTATATATTTGATACAATGTTATTTGTCTATTTAGTTAATTGCTTATTTACATTTGCTAAAGTAAACATGTCCTTATGATTGTGAAAAAATAATGACTGAAATGACTGAAATTACTTTCCTTATAATCTCTTTAATTAAGCACTATGCTGTCTGGTGGATAAAAACAAAAAGGACCATTCTAAAAATCCTGTTGCTTCTCCCCCAGCTTCTGTATAAAAGTGCTGCCGTTACAATATTTTGTCTCACAGGTCACGTTTGAGAAATGAGTTGGCTAACTTAGATCAACAAGGCGGGGGATCCCGGTACATCATGGGCTCAGGTAACACAACTTTCCTACATTTTACTAAGACCCAGATACAGCAGGTATTTATTTCAAATCCATAATAGAGGCACTGTTTCAATCAGGTGAGACATTTATGGAGGTCCAGCAGCGGCTGTTAAAGGAGCGGGAACTGAAGATCAGAGCTGCCCTGGAGAAGCTGAAAAAGAAGCGACACCTGCTTCGATCCCAGCGCAAACAGAGAGAGTTCCCTGTCATCTCAGTTATGGGCTACACCAACTGTGGTGAGGAGTTTTAAACTAAAAATCCCATTTTAGTGCAAGTCCTTTTTCATTCTTCTGTAGATTCATACCCTAGGCAACAGGAATTAGAACCCTACCTGAAACACAAAAGCCCCTTTGTTGCACATATGGCTTTTAAGTGGTTTCAGGTGTGCTGCCGTTGTGAGTGACTCTGCAGTGCTACGTGGGCTTCAATTTAGAAAAGTATTGCAAGAAAGTTATGTTGATGAGGTCCGAAAATGTTAACACAGTACCAAACTATGGTAGAAACAACTGACATAGTTTGATCCAGTACTGGTTTTACTGTAAGGCACAGTATCATTTACAGTTTGTCAGATTAAAAAGATAAAACCTGGAATGGCTCAAACTACTGTCTAATTAATGTTTGCATCTCTGTTGTTTTTTATACAAGAATGTTTGATTTGCTGCTTAGTGCTACATACTTTTTCCACCAGGAAAGACAACCCTTATAAAGTCTCTGACAGGTGACGCGGGACTACAGCCTCGAGATCAGCTCTTTGCCACTCTGGATGTCACTGTCCATGCTGGTCTGCTGCCAAGTCACATGCCAGTCCTCTTTGTTGACACCATTGGATTTCTCTCCCAGCTTCCTCATCAACTCATCGACTCTTTCTCAGCTACCCTAGAGGATGTGGCACATTCTGTAAGTAATGTTAATCACGCACTAGCAGAAGGCTATTGCCCTGTAGGAAAATATTTCAGTCTTGTCTTTTCAAGCCCAACATTAGCTATGCAGTTTTTTTGTTTACAACCACAAATTTGGCTTAGATATGGCATCATACAAATAGTTACTGGCAAGTTCCTACTTGTTCCACCTAAAGTGAGCCATGCTTGTGTTGCACGAAGGAGAGTAGCATACAGGCTGAATTTTTTGAGTAGACAATGCAAAAAGGATCAGTTTTTGTTTTGTTAGCGATTTAGGTAAAAAATAAAATTAAATTAACAAAAAAGTTTTTGCAGTTAGAATTTAGAATTGGAAGTAAAAACATATGTACTGTATCACCCTGAGGTACCTCAAAGGTATATAAGGATGTAAAAGGGTATGGGACCTGCTGATGGAACACAGAGACAGAGGGTTGCTGTTGTAACATCAGTGACACCTTAACTGTACCTAGTAAATCTTTTCAGTGTTAGTAAATCACAATGCAAGTTGTATCGTCTGAAACAACCTTCACATTGTGTAAATGATAACACCACATTGATCACCAGTGCTACGTGATCAATGTGGTGTCAAAAGCAAAAATGATATATCTAGCAACATTTTCATGATGCGACCGAAAGGCTTGAATTTTATACAACAGTGACTAGTGCAACTGTACAGAAAACCTTGGCTTACTTCCTGTCAGCAAAAAACATTGCAGTCCCAGATTTCATTGTGGGATTAAGTTGCATGCAGCAAGTTGCTCCTTGTCATGTATATCTTATGGTGTGCTAAAATTAAATACTGTACTGCAAAATGTACTGCCTTAACCTTGAATTCACATAATTGCTTTCAGGACTTGATCATTCATGTCCGAGACATCAGTCATCCTGAAACACTGAATCAAAAAGTGAATGTTTTAAACGTTCTCAAGAAACTTCAGCTACCAACCCATCTACTAGATTCGGTCATTGAAGTTCATAATAAGATTGATCTGATTGATGGGTAAGTTAGGAACCAAGTTGGGGCTGGGAATACTACTAGCTTTTATTGAATCCAAACACAGCTGGTCTTATATACTTTGATTGAGGATAGATTAAGTATACACAAATTACTGATGGTTTTAACAAGGTCTTAAAGTAATGATGCAATGTGTCTTTCTGAGAACAGACTACTGCAGAATTAGAGGTGGTAATCATTTAACTGAGGTCACACATCCTTGCAGACTTATCTAATATTGTATCCCACCCTGCAAGTCTGATGGTGTCAGATTTACCATATCCACAGGGAAATATTATATGCATCAACACCGTTTTTCTGTTGCTAAGAAAATATCCTAGGTTGGCAATGATCTATTAAAAAATAAATTTTGTAATGATTGTGAATGTTTCTTTCTTTTCGACTTAGCTATCAGACTACTGAACCAAACACTCTGGCAATCTCTGCTCTTCAGGGAAAAGGTCTTCAGAATTTAAAAAGTATCATTGAAGAAGCAATTCTGAAAATTACGGGGAAGCAAATTATGACGATTAAAGTGAATCTGACTGGATCCCAACTGAGGTAACCTTGCTTCTTATACTGTACATTCTCTTTTTAAGGTAAACCAAATAAGGCAGAACGTTGAAAGATTTAAGTTGTATTAATTCCCATTGTAACAACCAAGTTATTTGCAGAGTACTTTTCATTATATGCGTTTTCACTTTTTGTTTCTGGGGGGGGGTGGGGGGGGTCTCTTTTTGCTCAAACATTGCATGAATGTCATCAACTTATATCAGGTAAATTAGTTTTCTGGTAGTTTAATCTAACAGTTACCCTTTTGTGTCCACAGCTGGTTGTACAAAGAGGCCACTGTGCAGGAGGTAATTGTTTTGCCAGAAGAAGGTTCAGCAAACGTCAATGTCATTATTAGCAATTCTGCATATGGACGATACCGGAAGCTCTTCCGGGTTTAACAGACTGTTGCTCTGAAGAAACTGAATTGTCTGGAAATTTGTCAGATAACCTTCTCTGGAATCCAGATTGCCATACACAAGCTTGATGATTTCTGACTCTCTACTAACATGTGGTGCTGAAAAGCAATATTATTCACTGCATGTTATGCACATCCATAAAGACAACTCAGTATCGCTTGAGTACACGCTTAGCACCTAAAGCTGAAGAACTTTTTGAAGTCTCAAGCATCACAAAAAAGGATGGAATCACACATAAAAGCATGCACAATCAATCAATATTGAATGTGTTCATTGCATTTTGAAATAATTGCATAATGATTGTATATTTGCAGCTCTTGAGATTGAATTTCAAAGAATTACTGCTGTAAACGTGTTCCTTAAGAGTGTAGGTACACATGGACTCAAAATGTTTCAATATCCTTCACGTACTCATCTAATAATAATAATAATAATAATAATGAATTATCTTTACAACAAACCTTGATAGGTGGACTGGTTATAACCATTTAAGTGACAGATCAGAAAGTGGTATTATCAAGTATTTTAGGAGTAGTGGTTGTTCTAAAATTACCAATGCTGGGACTAAACATTGCCTGCCACAGTGTTTGGAAGAAAAGGGAATTGGTTAAATTGGATGTGAACATTTTGTGTACATATGATGTAGTACCATATGTGTACAATATATTTGACTATGTAACCCAGGTAAGATTCTGTTAACAACTAATAAAACACACCTGCCAATATATAAATCCAGTTGGATTTTTTATTTTTATTTTTTTATTGTACTATGTAATGGTATCAATTAATTGGTATATTATCACTCAAACTGAATTGTGTTTGCCCAGAGTAAAGGCCAGCAGTAATAATTTGTTTTATTCTACTTTTTAGTATACAATGTAGAGTGCTGTTAGTCGAATCGTACACAGGTACATGTACTTTATATATTACAAGTAAAATACTATATTTAATGGGTAAGATGGAATAGAGTTGTATTTTACTACAAACTACAATATTCTGTTATGTAATTTCCATGACACATTTGGAATTTGGAACTTTTTTTAATGAAAAATAAATCATTCTTCCCATCTGTATTTACAGTTAGGTGCTTCAGTGTAGTGCAGAGAATATAATCTACATCACAAAATAAAGAAACAGCAGTTTCAGTGACTTGGTATATCCTACAACTTTAATACAAAATCTAATTCTGTAATTTATGTTAGTTTGACTGAAGCATCTACAGCAGTGGTCTCCGACCCTGGTCCTGGAGAGCCTCAGTCCTTCAGGATTTCTAGGTGTCTTTACGTCATCAATAGCTAAAGGTCTGGAACTCCTGCTAATCTTGACCAATTAAGCCAATAATTGGTTCAATTAAGTAACTGAGTGCTCGGCTGAAATTAAAATCAGAAGACCCTGTAGCTCTCCTGGACCAGGGTCAGAGACCCCTGACATAGACTTTGTAAGTAAAAGTTTTCTCTATAAAGATTTTAAGATGAGGGCCTTGGCATTGTCCTGTAGTTTTCTTCTTTTTGTTAAATATATTAATTAGATTTTGTTTTACCTGGAATACAGCAAAACTGATTCATAATTACATGATAGCAACTACCATTCAAGACCTTCTATATTAATACTTGTGTCTGTCAAACAAAGACTTGCTGCCCAAAATGAGAATCAATGTGTTTAGAATAGGACAAAAAGGTTGAGTTTTGTATTCAATAAACTGTCAAATACTGGAAATTCCAGTTAATATTTCAACGGCTATAAATCATCACATCATTAAAAAGGTGAGAGCAGCGTTCGGGGGGAAAAAAATATAAATACAAAAATAATTGACGCTACTTCAAGTATGGAGTTACAGATAGAAGGTGTTAATGTATCCCAGTGTTTGTCCTTCGGAGCTTCTTGTTAAGAGCAATGACCTCGGAGACAAAATTTTCTGATCTTATGAAATCCCCCGCAATAATGTTCAAGCATTGTTTGCTAGGTCCAGGGGACTGCTTCTGTACCCAGTTCATCAGATAGGGATAGCTTTGCAGCGCCAGTTTCTTTAATGATTCTGACAGATGAGAAATAATGTATGCTGTTTCTGCTGTAAGGTTTAGCCCAGCTACAAAAAATCCTCCTGAAACAACAAAATGATAAAAGCAAATGCTAGTTACTCATGGATAAGAAGAAATATAAACATAAAAAATGTCACATGGAAGCCATATTAGGTCGAGATTATGTCAAACCTATACCTAAGTTTTTAGAAATCTGCTAAGTATTAAGCGTATGTATTAAATGGTTTCTGAGATGTTGAAAGTGCAAATCCTGTCTTACCAGAAATAGTCTTAAAACCTTCTGGTGTGGTGTTAGCCATATTCGATAGCGCAAACACTTTCAATTAAATTTAATGTTAATAATGTTAATGTTCTGCATCCAGTGACCCACCTGGCCGTCCTCCTTGTTTCTTGTATTCTAAATACTCCACCAGCACCTCTGGATCCACTCTGTTCGCCCACCAATAGGGGATTCCTGACCACAGATCCTGATGTTTTTCAGCAGCAGGATCATCATATGAAACAATGACCTGATAACCCAACTTCCACAGGTTCCTCAGTGTCACTATCTCCTGAAAGTCAAGTTAGATAAAGTAAACATTTCTCCCAAGTTGCTCAGCTTTATTTCTGATAATGTGGGCTGTACTCAACATTTCTGGTTTATTACATTGGATGTCAACAATATCATACTAAGCCAATTAGTTTTTTTGATGAACCTGTGGATTTGGATACACCCATCAGATATATATTGAGGCTTGCCCCTAGTGTAATATTGATTAGTGTAGCAAATATATAATTTTCATGAATAGGTGTATCAGGATTTATTTCTGCAATTGTTTAAATATGTTTAATCAGGAAATGGAACTCAGTTAACAACATGCCATTCTGGTGACTCAACATTTTAGTCTAATGTACAAATATTTAAAAACAAGCAAATGTGAGTGGCACCTTTAAACAACTTCAATGTTCACCATGTTCAGCATTGTAAGAAGTGAGAAGTATTGCTTAAGGATGGCTCTCACATAACAAAACTGATACAAAGTAGGAAGAATGGCCTTAAAATTAGCAGAATTGCACAAATGGGGCTATAATATGATTTGATACATGTGGGGAAAAAAAAAGAACGTGGCAAAAGAGTTAATTTCTGCAAAAATACCTTATGGTAGTTCCACTAAATGTGACGTAACTTCCATTGTAAATATTTAATTTTTGGCATGCTTGTGTAGTCAAACTTATCATCGTTAGACACTTGTCTTTCCACATTAACTCAAATTGAGATTTCTGTATAAAGCGACAGGGTACACCCCTACCTGTGTTTATTTGTATTATTTCAATGGAGTATGTATTAATAGCAGGGAAGTGTGTGGCAGCACCGCTGGGTGAAATCCATGCCAGAGCTTTGGTGTGTGTGGTGTGGGGAGTCTTGTGTGGCAGGGAGGGAATTCAAATCCTCCCTACAAACACATGGAGCCAGCAAATGAATACATGTTTAAATAATTAAGGGTCAAAAATAGGTGTTCACAGGAGTCAGAGATTACTAGTGATGGCAAGAATTCATGTTGGCAAAGGTTTTGTGTGTGTGTGTGTGTGTGTGTGTGTGTGTATATATATATATATATATATATATATATATATATATATATATATATATATATATATATATATATATATACATACATATATATATATATAGAGAGAGAGAGAGAGAGAGAGAGAGAGATACACACTTTTTGCAAGGCACTGTATTCAGACCCCTGACCAATTCTCTCATATTACCAAATTACAAATGGTACATTGAAATTTCGTTCTGTTTGATATTTTATTTTTAAACACTGAAACTCAAAATCAATTACTGTAAGGTGACATTGGTTTTATGTTGGGAAATATTTTTAAGAAAAATAAAAAACTGAAATATCTTGCTTGCATAAGTATTCAACCCCCACACATTAATATTTGGTAGAGCCACCTTTCGCTGCAATGACAGCTTTAAGTCTTTTTGGGGTAATTATGTACCAGCTTTGCACACAGTGTCGGAGTGATTTTGGCCCATTCTTCTTGGCAGATTTGCTCCAGGTTTTTCAGGTTGGTTGGATGACGTTTGTGGACCGCAATTTTCAAATAGTGCCACAGATTCTCAATGGGATTGAGATCAGGATTTTGACTGGGCCACTGTAGGACATTCACCTTTTTGTTCTTGAGCCACTCCAATGTTGCTTTGGCCTTGTGCTTGGGATCATTGTCAATCAATTTTATGTTGGGAAATATTTTTAAGAAAAATAAAAACCTGAAATATCTTGCTTGCATAAGTATTCAACCCCTGTGCTGTGGAAGCTCCCGGTTTGCACCGATGAAAGAAATTGCCCTAACGAGGACGCAACTACCTTACCATTGGCCTCCACCTGTGAATCATTAAAGTTGCTGTCACATATTCTGGATAAAAACCCCACTGTTGAAGGATCATTGGTAAGGCTGTGAATCTGAAGGAAAATGAAGACCAAAGAGCATTCTACAGAAGTTAGAGATAAAGTAATACAAATGCATAGATTAGGGAAAGGGTACAAAATAATATCCAAGTGTTTGGATATCCCAGTGAGCACAGTTGGATCAATAATCAGGAAGTGGAAGCTGCATCACACCACCCAGGCACTGCCAAGAAAAGGCCGTCCCTCAAAACTCAGCGCTCAAACAAGAAAGAGACTTGTGAGAGAAGCCACAGAGAGGCCAACAATCACTTTGAAGGAGCTACAGAGTTCAGTGGCTGGGAGTGGAGTAATGGTGCACCAGTCAACCATATCAAGAGCTCTGCATAACACTGTCCTGTATGGGAGGGTGGCAAGAAAGAAGCCGTTACTCAAAAAGTACCATCTGAAAGCACGTCTGGAGTTTGCCAGAAAGCATGAGAGTGACCCAGCTGCGATGTGGGAAAAGGTTTTGTGGTCAGATGAGACCAAGATAGCGCTTTGAGTTTTGGCCAAAAAGCTCTATGTGTGGCGCAAACCTAACACTGCCCATGCCTCAAGACACACCATCGCTACAGTGAAGTATGGTGGTGGCAGCATCATGCTGTGCGGATGCTTCTCATCAGCAGGGACTGGGCATCTTGTTACAACTGAAGGAAGAATGGATGGAGCAAAATACAGGAAAATACTGCAAGAGAATCTGCTTCAGTCCACTAAAAAACTGACGCTTGGGAGGAAATTCACCTTTCAGCAGGACAATGATCCCAAGCACAAGGCCAAAGCAACATTGGAGTGGCTCAAGAACAAAAAAGTGAATGTCCTACAGTGGCCCAGTCAAAATCCTGATCTCAATCCCATTGAGAATCTGTGGCACTATTTGAAAATTGCGGTCCACAAACGTCGTCCAACCAACCTGAAAAACCTGCCAAGAAGAATGGGCCAAAATCACTCCAACACTGTGTGCAAAGCTGGTACATACTTACCCCAAAAGACTTAAAGCTGTTATTGCAGCGAAAGGTGGCTCTACCAAATATTAATGTGTGGGGTTTGAATACTTATGCAAGCAAGATCTTTCAGTTTTTTATTTTTCTTAAAAATATTTCCCAACATAAAACCAATGTCACCTTGCAATAATTGATTTTGAGTTTAAGTGTTTTAAAATAAAATATCGAACAGAACGAAATTTCAATGTACCATTTGTAATTCAGTAATATGAGAGAATTGGTCAGGGGTCTGAATACTTTTGCAAGGCACTGTATATATATATATATATATATATATATAAAAAAAACATTACAAGAGCCTTACGGCTGAGACTTGTTTTCACCCTTTAATATACAGACCCAGGCACAAGAATTGCAGGTTTAAACACTTACATGCACTTTATATATTTATAGAAATGAAACCTAACCTAACTCACACATGGAGTACTAACTAAACTTTGTACCGTCCTTAAACTAACAAACTAGACATTTAAGCTGTTTATCAGTCACAAAACATTAATGTTAGGACAGCGCCCCTAGAGACCAGAAACTGCAGGTTTATTTAAGAAAGAAAAAGAACAAATACAGAGAAAGAAAATGAATGACAATATGCTGTCTGCCATGCTGAACTCCTAGGACCAATGGAAGAGGAAGGTGGAGAAGGAGAGGATGCCAGGAATGCACACTGGCAGGAGGACAGGAGGTGGCAGTACGCTACCTCAAGGAGATGATGAGGTAGACATGTGGGCTAGCGTGACCGCGGGCGGAGTGCCCCGTGCTGCTGTCAGCATTGCCACTGCAGGAAAACGCAGCGCCACCACCAGAGGGAGACTGCCTGCTGCTCCCGTCTCCACCACCAGAGGAGCTGCCACTACCTCCAGCACCAGAGGAAGAGGAGCTGCGACGGCAGCTACCTCCACCACCTGGGAAGCTGTGTATTGTGTGTGAAACCAGTGGCTCGGTCTAAAACCGCAGTATTTTAAAACTATATATTTTGGTTTAACAAGTAAACACTGAGCTATCTCACTGCGATTCTGTTGTATCACTTACAGTATTCGGACAGAGCTTAGATCCAAAAATGATTTTCAGTGACCAAATGAGATGATTATGAAGATCTTCAGTCAACCCTTCAAAATGGCTACATGCCAAAATGACTGCCTCTTTTGGGTATGTTTCCAGCCACTGAGCAAAGTCTTCCAGTGCCTTCTAAATGACGAATGAAAAGCTTGGTGAGTATTCAGTGATGTTTAGTCTTAAATGTAACAGTATTGAATGATATTACTGACATAGTTTTACACTTTGTCAAGGGGACGACATGTCTTCTTAATTTAAAACAGTTAATAATTAACCGTTCATAATCATAACTAATCATTAAAAAAGCTACTCATCTTCTGTCTCTACTTTCTTAAAAGTTTTAAGCTGCTGTTGCCATGCAAGTTGATAGAATATAATGCACATTTGCATGTTGGTAAAGGGGTCAGGACGGGGTTGTAACATTTCCAAAATCATTTCCAATATTCCAGACACAGTACATTTTGGTCAGTAGGTTGTGTTGTGGTAGTTGACCCAGTTTACATTTGCCACCTAACTCAAGAAATATCCGTTTCGATAATAACTGGGGGATGGAGAATAAATCAAGTCTGCCCAATCAAATGAGCAATAAGTATGAAAGAAACCATTGGTGTGAAGTTCGTAACCATTTACTGTGTAATGTATGTGTTTAACATTGATTTTGCTTTCTATGGACATTTATTAAACTAATCTGTATTTTTCATTACTACTTATAGGTCACCTTAATCATTGAAAAAAAATAAAGTAGGTGTGATCACAAGAACCACAGTCACTATTCTAGTTTTACTAGAGCACCAGTACAAGTAAGCCTGTGTTCACTCACCTGCACCGTCACAATTGTGTAAATGCCATGGACAAAGTACAGATTGTTAGATGTATCGTTTTTTTTGCGGGCAATCCTCAGGTCAAAGTATCGAATACCTGCTTCAAGCTGTGCCACAATGCTATCCTCCTACATGATCAGATATATGGAATTTAATGCAGAATAATGAAAATATTAAAAACCAAACGCACTATAGCTTCAGGGTTGTCTGAAGCTACTTTCTTCTCCAGCTGTGTTGATGACAGTGGTTTTATTGCTATGCATTTCAGCATAGTACACCAGTATGCCATCAGCATAATAATGATGGGTGCTGGTATTTAATTGGGCAGTTTTTGTGCACACAATTAGGACTCACAAAAAAAGGTTAATAAATAAAAGTATAATGTATTGCAAATTATAGATGGAGACTGCATTGTTTCCTGCTTTTGTCAGTTTTTGCAGTGGAAAAACATTAAGCATTTTTACGATGAGTAAAAAAGAAAGAAATGATCCATGTCTCTACCTGTGTTCTTGACCATTTTAAAATCATTGGTCGGGTGACACAGGGAATGATTCTGTCCACAATCTTCAAGATTCCAGGCACTGATTCAACAATGGGAGAGTTGATATCCAAACAGAAGCTCATGGTATCATGACTACCTGAAAATACATTTACAGGGCCACTTACAGTACTAAAGAGGAGGGTAGGCTGCACATTAAGAACATAGTCCAGGGACCAAACAGGAAAAGAGGCATACCATTGTACCTGTGTCAGCCTGATAGAGGGACTCCTAAGGTTCAGAATGAGGCAGGGTGTCAGCGGCTGGGCTGTGCTATAACCCTTTTTAAAGAAGCAGGTACTTCCTAAATGTGGTCACCATAATCATTTTCAGTACATTAATTATATTGTCTAAGCAACACAGCTAATTCAGACCACTGGTTTACATTGTCCCACTCATTCTATTAAAAGAGGGGAATTTTAGAAAAATGTACGAAGTACCTGCTTCTATAAAAAGGCTCATCATTACTCAGCCCTGTCACTCACACTCTTATTTTGAACTTCATAAGTCCCTCTATCAGGCTGACAGAGGTACAACTTTATTCCTCTCTGGGGCAAAAAAAAGCAATACAACCTTGACATGGGTCCCTGACTAATAACATATATAGGCCTAGTACCTGGAATTGCAAGGTTGTAGAGAGGCATGTCCCAAAGTTGTTCAGGGAGCTGTGCCATCCAATTTTTATTGTTCTGGTCACCTAGAATAGGTCTCACGTCTGCTGCAGTCATGCTTTTGAATCCTGCAAAAAGGATTAGGAGCGATCAGAGATAAACTAATAATACCCAAAAGGTCATTTACACCATTATGTAAATCACCCTACCTTGATTTTTTGTGATTCTTGTTTGCATAGTGTGTAAATTAGGAATATAACCAAGGTTGGGCTGGTTTTATTTAGTATTTATACAGCTACAATTGATTAGAAAGACAACCTGTTTGTTTCCTACAAAGAGTTAGAATGTCATTTTGACCTTACTTTTCTAACAGGATAAAAGTGCAAGGCTTGGATGGATCTCTATTATGACACAAGCAACTCGCCCCTATCCTTTTTTCTTCTGAGAAAAGTTGGGTCAAAACTAGACATGGTGCACTAGTGAGTGCAAAAAACAGTACACTACAGTTTTGTTTAGTTTTAGTAAGGCAGTGAAAACCCGTTTATTTCAAGGAGGCTGAATTTGGCTTTGTGCTAGCACAGCTTAGTATTTGCTTCTCAGCTGCTTACATTTTTGCTCAAAGAAAAATCATTAAGTACTGAGACGATCCCATTGTAAACACATTCAACAAACAACCCTTTTTGAACAAACACATTTACAGTAGCACAATTCCACAACAGATTTAGCAAAATATTGTTTCCATACTGCAACCAAATCATTCTATTTATTATGTGTCGAATTTTGAACAACAAATACAATAAAGCAAAACAAAACTTACGCTTTATAAACTGAACCCTAGACTGAAATACAGGAGTAACATTGGTTGTATTTGTAACTTAGTATTAGGAGCAGTTGTAGGTGCTGTAATATTTAGACACAGCACAGACACAAATTTATGTTGACTGAGGTGTGAAGTTGATGCAAAGGTTCAGCCCAAGTCCCAAGTAAATCCACTGCACATTCTTAGTCTACTCTAATATTTTCACTTTTTTTCAGCCTTGATGTTAAACTTAGTTTAAAGGTGGCCAATTTGTTTAGTGCAAGAGAGTTTGCAACAAAAACAGAAATTATAAAAAACAGAAGGCCAAAACCACAATTGCAGTTAAGCAGGAAGTGTTGAAACGGTATTTCATCGAAGCGATGTACAGTTGTGAATGGCTCTGTGGTATTTGGTTTATTGAATTGTTATTAGTAGCCTACACTATTTTTTTGTTTTATCTGTCACTGTGGAAGGGTGGTGGGTAATTCACTGACACAGGAGACAGACAGGTGGATTTGGCAACACCGCACAGGTGCCCAGTTTTATTTTCAGGGTGCTGTTTTTCAGTTTATCCCGCAGATGGCGCTGTGGGTCCGTGGTCTGATTTACCAACGATGGTAAACAGAACCACGGGCATACCAAGCGATGGTACACAATACCGGCGCCTTGCAGGTGCTCAAAAAAATAACAATGAAAACAGAAGGCAAAAATAACAAGGGACAAAATAACACAATAACAAAACTACAAATAAAAGGTGCTGCACTCTGCAGCAATATCCCGGTCGCTGCTGCCCGTGCGACCCGGATCTCTGTCCTACGCTGCCGGCTACCTAGCCTGCTCTATTATATTTTTAAGGGGTCTGCCCAGGGGTTCCCCGCTCTCACTGTCTCACTGTGACACTTTCGTGAAACAGCAGGGCGTTATTTTATAGGACCAACAATCTCCCAAGACTCGCCTCTCGGCCATTCAGAGAGGGGGAATGTCCACACACCCACTTTCCCACCTCCTCGTGTCACTGCCATGACTCACAGGCGGTTGTTGGGTAACTGCCGCCCTCTTCCTGCAGCCCGTGAACATGCCAGCAGAGTCAGCACAGATCTCTCCCTGCTACAGTCACCTAAAAGTTGTTGCATGCCTTGCTTAAAAAAAAAAAAAACATGCACGTAAAGCTGGTTACCTATATTTGTCGATTGCTTTTTGGTTTAAAGGCATTTCAGAGTACAATAAGGTGTGACGAATCGATTTCAGATTTACCGATTCCTTTTTCATTTAAATGGTTGCTGCTGCTGCCGATTGCCTTTTCATTTACAGTCAGTGTGCAAGGCGAGATAAATAGATTGAAGATTTGCGATTGCTTTTTCATAGGTTTCAGTTAACATGAAGGGGAAATATATCAGACCCGTTTAAATCGTTTTAGCCACCTCAAAGTTTTTCTTTTCTTTTTTTTTTTTTTTTTTTTTTTTTAGCCACCCCAGGAACATTACTATTTAAACTATACATAGAATAAACTACATGAAACCAGCTTTACCTAGTTTTAGCCACCCCAGAAACATTAGTATTCACATCATGCATAGGAAAATTACTTGAAAATCAGTTTTAAAAAGTTTTAGCCACCACAGGAAAGTGACTATTCACATTATGCAGAGTAAAATGACAAGAAAATCAGCTTTAAAAAGTGTTAGCCCCTCCAGGAACGTGACTATTCACGCTATGCATAGACAAACGACATGAAATTAGCTTTAAAAAGTTTTAGCTCCTCCAGGAACGTGACTGTTCACACTATGCATAGACAAACGACAAGAAATAAGCTTTAAGTAGTTTTAGCCACCTCAAGACTGACAGATGTGACCTTAACAAAATGGTACATACAGGAGGTATAGAGTCCGGTTGCAGAGGCCATCTTGGCGAGGGAAGCTATACAGGTGTACAGAAAAGCAGATTAATGGGGCGGGGTTGGTACATACAAAGGAACTGTAGCTGTCTGGTGGTTCAATGGAGTTTGGAGCAGGAGCAAGAGCAGGACATAACATGACAAGACATGACATGACATGACATGGTCGTCTCAGCGTTGACAATTGCTTTCTCAGGAGGATTAGATACTGCCACGGGATGGAGAGCCACGGCTGCCGTGGAGACAGAGACACTGTGCGGTTTTTGTATATACTTGCTTTGCACTAGTACTGTAAATATAGGTGAGTGTTGACACCATTAAACCAGTGTATTGCATCTAAACCCAGGACTGATTACTCACTACCTCACCCCACTACAACAACGATCAGGCGGGATATTTTTTTTTTTTTATATTGCGTTATTATAACATTCAAATGCATGAACATGTACTCACACAACCAGATAACACAAACAATATATAGCATATGAAGGAACAATACAAACCACTAAGTAACACAAATCACTACGTAACACAACTCAATATGTAACCTGAAAACTGCAAACATCAGCGAGAACTTAATGAATCTCCTTGCATCCCGCTAATTCAGACACTCCATTTTGATGTTTGACTTTTGGATACAATCTTTATGTCATTTATGCAATCACTGTTTTCAATAGGAGACATATGTAGTAATCAAAACTGCTGCATTTTCCAATTCCTTGAACATTTGGTTGAATCATTTTAAACAAACATTTGTACTGTTGAAATCCCAGTCTACTAGCTCTGTCACAAATAATTGACTGTGTATAAAGAATCACATAAACACCACTGCAATGTAAGAGGCACTCACAAGCTTCTTGTTAGCCATAATTTACATTTAATACATCTAGATTATATTCCTGCTAATTTCCAAACATTTAAAATGAACAGTGTGCAAATAGAGATGACCACTTCCCCTTTAACAGATCACAAGGTGTTGTTTTTCTCAATATATCATCCAGGCATTACACATAAAATTATTGGAAACTGATGTGTAAATTACTGTCTAATGGCAAGTTCCAATTATGTGTCCAGAATCTGAGCCAAGATATAGTATACTAACGGACTGACAGTGATAATATATTCTCAGGTTGGAAATAAAGGATCCAGGCTTTTTTTTTTTTTTTTTTTTTAACTACAAAGCTTACAGGTACATGTCATACATGAAATCAATGTGCACACACTAGGCTTCCGTTAAAACAAACAAACAAAATTGTTAAATAATCTGAGACTCACCCTGTACAGTTAGTACAGATAACAAAAACCACAAAAAAGAGATGGTTTTTACAAAGAAATAACACCATGTAACACAATTTTTGTTCCTGG
Source organism: Polyodon spathula (assembly GCF_017654505.1). Taxonomy (NCBI): domain Eukaryota; kingdom Metazoa; phylum Chordata; class Actinopteri; order Acipenseriformes; family Polyodontidae; genus Polyodon; species Polyodon spathula. The sequence continues at coordinate 22,867,317 of NC_054542.1, forward strand.
GTAGTAAGGGTTATTTCCTAATTGCTTATGCCTCAAAAGTATAGAAAATGGCTATTATTCCCCACAAACTTTGCTTTTGTGACCAGGACAGTGATATTTCAAAATATCACTATTTTCAATGGGAACACGGGCAAATGTGTGTCCTTTCATTCGTGTAAATACAGTATAATCGTAAATCTCGAAAAACTACTCACTTCTAAATCTTTTGTAGTCATTTTTGTATTACTTTAGTATAAATACATGTTAATTTGGATTCATATGTTGTTTTTTTCTGACTTCATGTGAACGAAAAGACACACATTTGCCCGTTTTCCCATTGGAAATAGTGATATTTTGAAATATCACTGTCCTGGTCACAAAAGCAAAGTTTGTGGGGAATAATAGCCATTTTCTATACTTGAGGCATAAGCAATTAGGAAATAACACTTACTACCCAGGAACAAAAATAAATAAATAAATAAATTATTACACGGTGTAATTATTGTTTCTAAAATTTATTTTAGCATGGCCAGCTCAAATCTGACAGTGTACAGTGAGACTTCAACATGATGGGAACATGGGAAACAATGTGAACAAATTGGACAATAGATTTTAAAAAATGGCTATACATATACAAAAAGCACATATAATCACGTTGCTGGGGTGGCTTAAACTTTTTTGAGATGGCTAAAAATTTTAAAGCTGATTTTCACGTAATTTGCCTATGTATAATGTGAATAGTAAAGTTTCTGGGGTGGCTAAAACTTTTTGGATGTGACTAGAGCTACTTAAACTGATTTCATTTAGGTTCAACGTGAATAACGTTCCTGGGGTGGCTACAACTACTTACACGGGTCTGATCTATTTTTTCTTCATGTTAACTGAAATCTCTGAATAAGCAATCTTAAATATTAAATCTATACATCTCTCCTTGCACACTATCTGTAAATGAGAAGGCAATCGGAAATCGGCTGCAACAACCATTTAAAAGAAAATGGAATCGTCAACTCTGAAATCGATTCGTCACTCCTTGTACACTAAAATGCCTGTAAACAAAAAAGCAATCGGCAACAGGCCACTAACTTTACGTCTGTGATGTACGGAACCCAAAAATGATCCTGCCAGTAGTTTTTCTTCTGGCTGGCTTCAATCACTCAATCAAAATATAGCCCGTTGTATTAACATTAACGGAAATACCGAAAGAACTTAAAAATTAAAGTCCTGCTGAACACCACTGTTAGTTGTTTGTGTTTCTGTTTTTTCCACAAAACCCTGGCGAATCACAGCCCTTAACCATGGCCACGCTTGCAATAAAAAATATCATAGTGGGTAAAAAAAATATCATAGTTAGAGCTGCGATTGTTAGTGATCACGTGATCATGCTGAATTGTATGTATTTATTAATGCACGACGTCACGGGTCAGAATGTTGTTATACGCATCATACACATGGGGGTCATACTTAAAAAAAAAAATTAAAAAAAACACTATTATATTATAAGAGACGTATCCCCTCAACTCAACACAGTAAACACAGAGACACTTAAGCGTTCTTACCTTTATCTACTGGTAAGTTAGTGATCAGCAGATGCGTCAGCTGCACGAAGAGCACAGCGTGTGGTTTTCACTAACTGTGCAGAATAAATGCATTATTTTCTATGTGTAAATATCGGGACTTTCTTCGTAAGCATCGGGACGTGGGACAATTGCTAGGAAATCGAGACCGTCGCGACCATATAGCTACTGTTGGCATGTATGTATTCCTGTGTATAAAACAATCCAGCTGCAGTATAAAAATAAGGAAATACATTTGCATATCTACAAAAAGCTAAAGCATAGGAACTATTGTGCACTGGTGAAAGGATACATTCAATAAAAAATGTAATCTATTTTAAAATTAAAATTCATTTTAGGGCAGAGAGAGAGCACACGAACGAACTTACTGTGGCTCTAGTTGCCCCGCCGCTCTGTAGTCTCCTCACTCACCTCAGCTTTGTATAAAAGAAAGGATCTTGTCCTGGCTCCTCCCTATCTCCAACTGCAGAAACAGACAGCTTTGCCCTGCCAATGCAGTACGCCTCCCATGTAAACAGACAATAACAATTGCTGCTTTTAAACTTAGGTGAACATTTACATGAACTGGGTCAAATAAACCCTCATGCAAGACAAGGAGGGGAAGTTTATTAATCCATTCACTTTTATTTAAACAGATAAAAATCTCACAACTGAGATGCAGTATACCTTTTGATGGGTAAATCTATGGGTCGCCAGCAGCAGCCTACCTACATCTAAAAAAAAACATAAATAAAATATAAATGTTTTTAATCAATAATGATTTGTTTAACTCTCGTTATTCTGTACATATGAATCAGTCATGAAAGGCTAATCAGAAATACCCATGTATGACCCTACTTGTATATTAGAAAACAATATTATTTTGATATTAGTTTAAGTTTTTTTCAGTTTGAAGGTTCTAACATCTCAATGTAGAATTAGGGTCAGTAGTATGTGTGCATGTCTATTAAATTATATTATCATTTGCTACAGTGTATTTCTAGACTATAATATCATTAAAGAGGGTTTAGTTGCAGTTTAACATGCTATTTTATTTAAATAAGTCAAATTGCTTGATGCTCTGGTCAATTATCATTTTTTGACCAATTATAATTGTGAGGTGGCCCCGTGGGATGGGGTCACTTTGGTATAACAGTGGACACTCACTAATCCAAACCAAAGAAGTCCAAATTGACCATAAATCTGAACCACACCATCATTATAAAATGCAAGGTTATAGCAGCTGCATTAACTTCAATAACATAATTAGATGATATGAGTGTGTTTACAGCTGTCTGTTTTTTTTTTTTTATTATTCAATAAATATAAGTATTATAGATGATGTAAAACAATGATTAGGCATTTTTTGTGTGAAACAAAATATGGTCCATACCCAAACAATCACTCATTTGAGAAAGGGTCTGTAATCAACTGTTTTGAATTAGAGTCTTCTGTACTACTTTTACCATCCAATTGTTCTTAATGTGGTACAGAACCATATTGGGTCTATTTTACCAACTTAAATATTTTAAAACTAGTAGTCCGTAACTATTCATAAAACATGTTTACTGGGAGTTTTAGATTTGTCTAAAGGTCATACATTTGCAAATTTGAGTTAAGCACCTTTGGATCGAGATTTAAACAAGTTCTACCCTTTCACAAATTATATTGTATATTGGTTTAAATATAATCTATGTAAAAATGAAAAAAAAAGGTTTATATGGAAATAAAGAGACAAAGCCATGCCATAAATGTATTTTGTTTATTTTAGAATGGGGTACCCCTCTGCAATTTATTGTTTTGTGTTTGTGTTGTTGTTTGTTTCTTTTTAAATGTGTATGACGGTGTAGCCATGCATTTTCCTTTTGTTATTTAAATGTATTCTGGCAGAGACGAGGTCGGCACCTCTGCTAGTGGTAGTGAAAAAAACTTGTGCAGATTGTGGCTGAGAGGTAATGAGGTAATTGATAGTTAACCCCTCGGCCATAGTAAAGTAAAGCCTGCAGTTCTCTAGGCTCAGGGTGGTTGTGTGGAGTGAATGAGAGCAAGAGAGGAGGGTAAAAATAAAGATACAAATAACTTAAGTGCGATCAGTGAAGGCTACTGCCCAGCCTGATCACATTGTTTAGTGTTTGTTAATTGAATTGTTTTTGTTTGACTTATTTTTGCTCTGTGAGCAGTGTGTTTTTGTTAAAATATTTAATTATTTTTTGTTCTTTTCAAAATAAACGGCGCCACAACGTCTTTTGCCCTGCAGTACTGCCTGTGTGTTATTCTTCCTGCATCTGGCCTGATGTCACCACAAAGCCATACCTATCACAGTACTTTATTAATAAAAGGTCTAAACCTTTATGAATAATAAGAATAAGCCAAGAGCTGTTTAACTGTTTAACTACTCGGCATGTTTCCAGTCTGGTTGATCAGTCAGTGTGGGGTTTATAACTTTGAACATCTGCTATGTGGTAATACAGGCTGTGGATAACATGAACTAATATGATCTCTCAATACACTGAGGGCTTGTGCTTCTTGGGATACATATAAACAAAAACCTAGGTTTATAATAGCAGTTCAGTAAATATTGATTCCTATGTTTTACTTAGTCTAAAAAGTGCTCCCACACTATCAAGAAGTGCAGTTAAGAAGTTTTTCATTAAGTGAAATTACAGCAGGGACCAGTTGTCCTTCTTTTACAAAGTCTCCAGCAATGATGTTAATGGCACCGGGGCCGGACCCTGGTGACTGTTTCTGAACCCACTCCAACAGCACAGGGTAAGTAGACATGACCAAGCCATTCAAAGACTCAGTGGGATGAGAAACAATGTACTTTGCATCTTCTGTCAGGTTAATGCCTGCAACAAAAAATCCATCTGGAAAAACAAAATGGAAAAAAAAAGAAAAGTAAAACGTACACAAATCTCTAACTTTTCCAAATACTTCATAGAATTTAAAGCTAAATCTGAAATCTACTACAATTTTATATGCAGGGTGATTCATAAACAACACACGATAAAGCTTTGAATTTGACAGTGAACACATACATATGTGAGAAATTTCTGTTTCATATGGGTAATTGTGAACAGGCTGGCTAATGTGATGGTGTCAGGCAAGGAAAATAGACAGACAACAGTGCTGGGATATGAATACGCTGTTGCGCGGTTTAATAATAACAAAAGGGACGACGGCCAAAACAAACGACAAACACGGAACACAAGTATTGTGCTAGACTAAACAAGCACACATAGCAATTGTTATTTCTAATCTATGCTTTGCTTTACCTCCTGACTCATCCCACCTCTGAACACACCAACCCTGTATGTGAGAAACACTCATTCTTTCAAGCAGCTGTGCCGAGACTCGATTGCTAATCAATCAACCAACTGAATCTCGGCACAGTCTGCACGTGAACTAATTGTGCACTCCCGGTGCCTAAATACAAAAATAGATTTTAAATCACCAATCCACACTTCGTGCACAACTACACACATACATAGAAACATCCCATATACAACATAAAACACAAAATACGCACAGGGGCAGGGCACCCCGCCATGGTAATAATGAGTGGTTACAAAAAAGGAAAATATACCCATTTTTTCAGTGCCATTCTGAATGTCCTTACCTGGACGACCATGCTGCTTTCTCCTCTCAATCTCCCGAATAAGCGCCTCTGCTTTGCATTTGTTAGCCCACCAGTAGGAGATGTGTGGCCAAAGGTCATCGTAGAAATTCATGATGTCATTTTCATAAGATATTATCACTTGGTATCCTAAGCGCCAGAGATTCCTCAGTGTTACAGTCTCCTGAAATGAAAAGAACCAAAACTAGGTCACAATGCCTAAATTGTTATAATTACAAAAAACTTGTGCTAAGGAATGCCCTTATTATGTTTCATCAGATAGAATCTATCACAATGGGCTAAGAAGTTATCAGACAAAATGTAAAATTTTTATTAATTAATTTATTTATTTATTTGTACTTTTTCATCAGAATAAAACCACTAGACATTCAACAACTTGTTTATAAGGGTGTGTGTGACAGAGCGAGAAGAAATCTGAGCTGCAAATTTCCCTCCCAACCAGAAAGGGTGCTGTGTAAGGTTTGTGGTATGCTTTCCTGAAGGAACCAAACAGGATAACAGGATCAACCAACAATCATTGGGTGTGGTTTTGCAATGTTTAGTGAAGAATTTGTGAAAGGAGGCGGGAAGGGCAGAATGTTCCAGTACACCATTAGGTTGGGTCAGATGTCCGGGGCCATAAAGAGGGTAGAAGGAGAATTGGAATGTGTGCTCAACCATGAAATGCTTGCTAGATCATAAAAGCTAGTCTGAAATGAACATAACAAACGCAATGGAGGGGGCAATCAAGCCCTACAGTTGCTATCCATTTGTTAAACTGAGAGAGGGGACAGGTTTAGGGGGTAAGGACAAAGGAATTGTGTGCTGCGTGCCAAATCTTGATAGGAGCAAGGAATTTTGTGTGAAACATATATAACCCATGTACGTGCTTTACCCCGGCAGAATACACTGGCTACTGATAAAGTGTCCGTTATTCTCCGGAGCGTTCTGTTGTTTAATGACCACCGCAATAAACCTTTGATGCAACAATCGATGTCGATTGATTGTCTCTGACATCTATGCACTTTATTTTGCGACCCTACAAATTGGCGTTGTCGGCAGGATTCCAGGATGTTCGTTGCGCTTCTGTTGGTGTGCAGACTCGTGATTAGATGTCTGGGGTAAGCGATACCGTTTGAGTGCATAGCGGGTGAACTGGAATCCAAAAACCTGTGGGTTGTGAAGTTGCATAGGTGTAATGAGTACAAAGGCATTGAGTGTGTTCATCTGGTTGTAACTAGGCAGGTGAGTGTGTGTTTGAAGGCGTCGTCACTGCATAGTTAGGCTGTCAGGTAAAAACCTTCTAGTAGCGGGGTGGTGGCCCCCACTACATTAATAGTTGGTGACCTGTACAGTATATGCATAGTTAGGCTGCGAGGTAAAAACCTTCTAGTAACGGGGTGGTGGCCCCCACTACATTAGTAGTTGGTAGCCTTCTAGTAACGGGGTGGCGTCCCCATTACATTAGTAGTCAGTGACCTGTACAGTATGTGCATAGTTAGGCTGTGAGGTAAAAACCTTCTAGTAGCGGGGTGGTGGCCCCCACTACATTAGTAGTTGGTGACCTGCACAGTAGAGTATATCTAAAAAGCGTACGCAGATGATATAGCTCAGTGTGGATAGTAACCACAGGAAAAGGCAGTAATTAAGATGGCAAGCTCAAAGCCTCAGCCAGGAGTGCGAGAGTACTTGACTAAAAAATGGGCAGACAGCAGGAAGAAAGCACTAAAAAAAGGCTGGCAACCAGACAGCCCAGACTACAAGCAGAGTGGTTTCAAAAAGGAACAAAGGACTTGGTACAGTGCCAAAAGGGCGTTGGCTGAGAGTAAGCAGGCAGAACCCGATCTTGATGTAAAATCAAGGGGAGAAAAAAAGGATGAAATAGATTGGGGTAATTTAGAGTGGAAAGCCAGAGAATGGCAGGTAGAATAATATTTGGTTTCTAAAATCCAGAACTAAATCAACGTTTTATTTTCAAGAGTCTGCATATTGATGATTGTTTAATTTGTAACTACTAAACAGGGAGATAGCGTTTTCTTGAATGGAGAACACTTGGTTTAATGAAGCACCAAAGTTACTAGTATTAACTGTTTTTATTTGCACATATACGAGATGTTTTGTTTATGTTGGTCACAATTGATTTTTTATGGAGCTTCTAACAGGGGAGGTGATGATAACTAGATTAATGTGGCAACTGAGATATTAATAAATCATGTATAACGCAATGATAGTATAAGTCAGGGCCTAAACCTGAAACAAAATAAAGGATCTAGACGAGAACATTAAAAATATTTTCGTGATAAATACTTGTGTGTGTGTTGTAAAGGACAGTTGTATTGTGTTTATGTTGTATTGTGTTTGTGACCGCCCATGCTAGCAAGCTGTATGGTTGTGAAGATTATACCATACACGTAAGACTATAGTCATATTTTAAGTAGCAACAGTTGAGCATAATGTGGAGTCTCTGAACTGGGTGTTACATATGTATCTAATATATGTTTGTCTGTTGGCTATTACATGTTGACCTATTTGTAAGTTAGGACAACCTGTTAATAGGGAAAACCTGTTACACAAACCGTCACGAAGTGGGGCGGATGAGGGTATTGGCATAAAACCCTAGTTAAAGTCCATGAGTGCACCCACAATGTGTAAATTTAAGGTGCAAAGGAAAACAAGCCATTAATAAAATCCATCAAGTAGAGTAACTTGTCATATTGGAAAACTATATTGGTAAGAAGTCAGTTTAGAATGATAATTTTATTAATAAATTGCTTGGGTTAGATTGGTTTTATTTAAGCAAAAGATAAACGAACATTTTAGAAAAGGCAGGTGTTTAACACTATGTGACCTTTACATAAGTATGAGTGGGAACACATAAACTGTGTTCACGAATTAGCCAAGTGCAGCTCAGACTGTGAAAAGGGACAGCATCTGTCACAGTTTGAGAACGGAAAGCTTTAGTTCAGGAGTTGATATAAGAGAGTGGATTAAAATAAAACATGGATCGCAACGGCGATGCAATAGGACTGGAAGCTAGAAGTTTAGCTCAAAGAAGCAGGGTAAGATAAGATTCTGGGCATGTTGCCAGAGAGCAGGCAATATGCAGATAAGGTGCCTGGGCAGTTGTCCAGCAGCAGAGAAGTGTTAATAGTAGATGCTGAAGGCACAGCTCACAGCTGCAAAATCACACCAAGTTTTAGAATGAATACGATTTTAAGCAATGCTTTAATTGTGGCCGTATTGATACTTAAAGATGATTTGTTGGAAAGTGGCAGTGGCTACTGGAAAGTCTGAAACGGGAGAGGAACCGCAAGGAGATTATAGTGAATATGTGAAAATGTTGCGACGGCTTCAGGCACAGATAGGGAAGTGACGTGCGGTGGTCTCGGTCGGAGCAAAGGGGGGAGGTAAGAGGCCACCCATGTAAAATGTTAGTTGATACTGGGGCTGGAATCTGCCAAGCCCGGTAACAAAAGAGTTTGTAGTAATCGAAGGAGTCAATGGAGGTACGTAAATAGCATTTAGAACTGAACCCGTGGAATTTGTAATTGGCTCACAATCCGCGTTAGTTGAAATGTATCATGTTAAAATGTCAAGCCTGAAGCAGTGACAGTAATAAAAGGCATTATTACTGATTTACTAATGCAAGGGATTGTAGTCGAGTGTAACTTCCCCACCAACAGCCTAATTTGGCCAGTCCCTAAGGGAGAGGGCAAGTGGAGGCTTACAATCAACTACCAATGCTTGAACCAAGCCCTGCCCAAGATGGATAGAGATAGTAGCTAACCCCCACACTATACTGACTGAAGTACCAGCTGAGGCCAGCTAGTTCTCAGTCCTTGATATAAGCAACGGGTTCTGGAGCCTACCTATAAGGCCTGCAGATCAATGGAAGTTTGCTTTCACGGTGCAAGGGGTCCAATACACCTGGACCCGCATACCACAGGGGTATTATAGTAGTACCCCAGTAGTGTTCCACCAATGTCTTGCCAAGACTCTGAGACCCTTGAAAGACAACCCGCATGGCACTATTTTGCAATATGTGGATGACTTGTTGTTGTGTAGTACTGCTCTTACAGAAGTGAAGGAACTGCTGAGGGCCACCTTGCTGCTCCTAAAAGCCCAAGGGTTCAAGGTCAACCCAAAGAAGGCTCAGCTCTTACAACAAGAGGTAACGTACCTGGAACATATTCTCAGCTATAACAGCAAGACTATGAGCCCAGATAGGAAACTGGCCCTCACCTTGATACCCAAGCTTCAAACTGTTACTGAGTTAAGACAGTTTTTGGGTACCATTAATTACGTCAGGGAATACATAGAGGACTATGCTATAGCAGCAGGACCTATGTACTCACTACTAAAAGACACACCCGAGAAATGTGAAGCTATTGAGTGGACTGAGGAAGCAGAGCAGGGGTTCAATGACCTGAAACAAAAGATCGGTGAGGCCCCTGCACTAGGCACATCCAGTCCAGCTAGGGATTTTCATCTCCAAATCACAGTGAAAACACACACTATACATTGTGTATGCATCCAAAAACAAAACCAAGGGCAATGGGTACACAAAACCCAGACAAAGCTCTACCAAAAACGACTGACACATGAGCCACCCCCACAAAAGGTGGTGTGTCTAACCGCAGAAACGGATGTCCTCCAAGTGGCCAAACTGACCCCTGCGGGGTACTTGCCCACTAGGGCTTTGCTGATGGAAGCTGGCCTTGATTTATACAGCGCGTACGACTACCTGGTGCCTCCAGGAAGTCAAAGCCTCTTTTTGACAGATATACAAATAAAAGTACCACCTGGGTGCTATGCCAGGTTTGTCCCTCGTTCCGGCTTAGCAGTTAAGCATGGCATATGCAAAGGGGCCGGCGTAGTGGATGCCGACTGTACCGGAAATGTAGGTATTCTGGTCAAAAATACTGGGGCTGATCCCTTTGAAATAAGGGTGATCGGGTAGCTCAGCTTGCATGTGAACGCATTTGCTACCCACAGGTCAAGGAGGTCTCAGGCCTCCCCTCAACAGACAGAGGAGCGAGAGGATATGGATCCTCTGGAATAAAGGCATAACCATGAAATGTTTTGTGTCGAATGTATAACCATAAAGTGTTTTGTCTTGGCTCATTAGATCAATCCCCGGGGACAACGCATGCAACCAGGAGGAAAAAGAGGTTGTGCCTCCATACCTAGGGGCAGAACGACCTTATCCCCTTGACCAAGACTGTAATGATGTCTTTACACCCCACAATGACACCTCTCCCTTTCCTCCTACCCCTACTAACATGACCATATACACCATGAGATATCGGGAGCCTCAATGCCAGGGAGGAGGAGGCAACCGTCCCGAGAATGGAATCATACACAGCCTACCCCATGTATGGTCCCCTACAGACCCCTATGGGATATGGCAATTAGGTTTATACAATGTGTATGAATCCTCTTACGAAATTTACCTAGACCAAATTGCCAAAACTCACACATGGTGTAACATAAGAAGCACTACAATTACATGAAACAAAAAGTGGCATCGGTGGATCCATCGGATCCCCCTTTGCCCCCTCCTGTCCTCAGACCTTCACCCCTTCACCATGTGGGCTCACAGAGGTGGGGGAACCATTAGGGTTCATTGAGGAGGTAGTTTGGTACCGAGTCACAGTACATTGTGATTACTCATTAGATTGTTCCAGACCAATTGTTCTGATTTCTCATCTCTAACTAAGGCATTCTTAGACCAAATGGAAAATGCACTCACCGATATGTAGAACAGAGTACTTACCAGTCCACTGATATCCCTAAACGGCGCAAGCGAGACATTCTACCTGAAGCAGCAGGTAGGTTTGGGGCAGCTCAGTCCACTATGAATAATGTGAATGCTGAGTTTCAGAAACAGCAGAATGATGGGACAAACTGGTATCAATACAGCTACTGGGGTACATCATAATGCTGTTGCTATTAAACTGATGGTGAAATCTCTTAAGGACTTAATTACGGCTGTAATGACAGATGTAAATATTACACAGCATGAAGAAAGGTGTTATAGAATGGGGACCCTCATGGTGGCATAAGTTAATCGTGATATAATGGATCTATTAAGTAATAGGCTCCCTATCTCACACTGATCATCTTTAAGAACTAAAAGAGGAGGCCTCGGAATTGAATGGGCGGCTGACATATGGGACGCTGTACTCACCCGCCCAAATCGAGACTCCAGACATATATTCAATGTTACTTATCAAATTATGATCCCTTCAGGGACACGGATCCAACGCCAGGCGTTGCGTCAGGTGCAAGCGTTGGGGATGCCAGAGGGAAACCATGTCTATACCCTTAATAATGTGGGATGGGTGGGTAATGGTAGTATATTTAGTACTGAGTGTTGTATGCAAGTAAAAGGAACTGTTGTATGTATTGCTTATATGTAAATTATACTATGACTTTAGGCAGCCATGTTATACATCCCTTACCCCCTGAGCTGATTAAGTATCAGGACCAGCAAGCTCAGGCATTTTTGCACACAATAGACCATAAACCCTTATATCAAACAATTAAGAAAATAACGAGGCTCTAACTGAAATATAACATGTAGCGGCGTTAGCTGAAGTACATGCTAATATGGCTACTGATTTGGCTAAAATAAGTCTGTCCCGGATATCTGGTAAAGATTGGGTGTTTGGTAAAGGTGGACCTGACTGGTTTGGGTGGTGGAACATCTCGGGTAGGATTGCATCCTTAGGCTCGTTTGTGTGCCTGATTATTGTACTCATCCTATTCTGGAGAATGCGGAGGAACATGCGCACCATACAACGAGAGAGCAGACATCTACAACATCAACCCCTGAGACCTGCACCCATCTACCAAAATGCTTTGAGCATTTAAGACATTAGGTCCCCGACAAGTGCTAGTAACCTCTGGTGGGGATCCGAAGATCAGGTTCTATGGTCTATCTGACCTATGGTCATGGACCATAAGGGGGGACTGAAGGAAACAAACAGGATAACAGGATCAACCAACAATCATTGGGTGCAGTTTTGCAATGTTTAGTGAGGAATTTGTGAAAGGAGGGGGGAAGGGCAGAATGTTCCAGTACACCATTAGGTTGGGTCAGATGTCCGGGGCCATAAAGAGGGTAGAAGGAGAATTGGAATGTGTGCTAAACCATGAAATGCTTGCTAGATCATAAAAGCTAGTCTGAAATGAACATAACAAATGCAATGGAGGGGGCAATCAAGCCCTACAGTTGCTATCCATTGGTTAAACTGAGAGAGGGGACAGGTTTAGGGGGTAAGGACAAAGGAATTGTGTGCTGCGTGCCAAATTTTGATAGGAGCAAGGAATTTTGTGTGAAACATATATAACCCATGTACGTGCTTTACCCCGGCAGAATACACTGGTTACTGATAAAGTGTCCGTTATTCTCCGGAGCGTTCTGTTGTTTAATGACCACTGCAATAAACCTTTGATGCAACAATCGATGGCGATTGATTGTCTCTGACATCTCTGCACTTTATTTTGCGACCCTACATTCCCATAGGATGGGGCGACTCCATGGTTTGTGAGAACCTGAAGTCAGTCACTTTGGAGGAAGAGCGTAGCTGTGAGTTTACTAAACAAATCCATTGTGATCAGCTGTGAGGCAGGCAGTACTGGATAAGACCATGGTGCTGGGCTGATCACAGAGAAGTGTTTGGCAGTACAAAAAGGACGCCGCTATGTGAGTACCGCCCCTTATGCTGGAGTTACTAATGCACCGGACCGTGTTGATGTTTTTGTCTGTGTATTATAGAGGACTAGGAGATGGGAGCTGCAGCCACGGAGCCAGCACAAATCCCTGAGCACTATTCTCACTGCACACCACAGGCATGTACCACCACCACCTGCTTGGAGAGCACAGTTTCATGCGCTGTGGGGATTACAATTGTGATGAAGTATTATTGTTATTTGGGACTGAAACCTGCCATGTTTGCTCACATCTTATCACACATGGAGAGAAGAGGGACTGTGAACTAGAAGGATGGACCTGGGGATCGTGGCTGCGGTGTTGGTGGTGCAAGAACAGAGGGAGGCTCAATAGCAGGTGGAGCACCAGGAGTTTTATGCCACCATCATGGAGAGGATGAGCACAAGGTTTCTGGCTGACCCTAGGAGGGAACCAGTGGCAGAACCAGCAGTGGTACTCCCAAAACTACGAGTGGTAAAGATGTTGCTGGAGAATGACCCCAAGGCCTATCTGGTGCCGTTTGAGCCGCTGGCAACTGCAGTCAGATGGCCTCAGGAGTGGTGGGCTACCCAAATAGGCCACAACTTGATTTGGGAAGCCCAGGCGGCCTATCAGGTCCTGATACTGGACTATGACCTAGCCAAGTTAGCCATACTCCAGCTGCTTGATACACATCGTCGCCAGTTCAGGGAATACCAGCGACCCCCAGGAGTCAGGCCCCACGTGGTGGCCCAACAGCTGGTGGATGAGAAGACCCGGTGGCACCTCAACAGATGCTGGATCTCACTGCCATAGAGCCATTTGGGCAAGTGCTGGGGCCAGAAACCCAAGCCTGGATCAGCCAACACCGACTCACCATGCTGAAGGCAGCAGTCCGCTTGCCTGAAGCCTTTGAAGACTCCCTGCCTGCCTCCCAACTCTCCTCTCCATCTGGCTGACCCAGGAGTCCAACCCCCTCTTCAGCGATGCCCTTTCACCCACGGACCTGCACCCCCTCAACAACCAACGGACAGCTTTGCTCCACAGCAATGGAGACCGAGGTCGGCCTCCAGCAGGGTGAGATCAGGAACCCCCTCCCTGATGCCAGGCCATCAGAGAGACACACAGGCTCCATGGGTGCCCTTTAACCTGGTCTGCTACCAATGTCATGAGGCCGGTCACCTCGCCCGGAATTGCCCGGCAGCAATAGTGTGTGGCGTGGCCTCACACTATCCCACATCGGAAGCAGGTAAGTCTAGAGGTAATGGTTGGGAAGGGACTTGTATTGTTGATATAGGGGTTGGTAAGGTGAGCACCCACACATTAGTGGACTCAGGATGCGGGCAAACCCTGATAGAGGAGGCTCTCTTGGTGGGGGTGTCTTGGTTGCCTCTGAGCTCAGTTGCCATCTCTTCTATCTGTGTTGAAAGCAGGACGTATCCCACTTCCAAAATATGTGTGACTGTTGCGAGTCAGACATGCCACGTAATCTTGGCTGTCGCAAAAAGGTTGCCATATCCTCTGATTTTTGGTCTAGACTAGCCACATTTTGAAATAGCCATAAACAAAATGGTACGGCCAGTCTCTGGCAAGACCACTGAAGCAGCGGGAGAAACTATTGGTCAAATTTTCCACTGCAAGCTGATTTATTCCAGTCTCGGTTCCACCCAAAGAAAACAAAAAGAGAACAAAAGGTGGAAAATTTGGAGGGAATGTCAGTGAGACAAGGTTGGGGGTTAGTGGGAGAATCCTAGATGTCTAATAAAACACCAGGGAAAGGAGATTGGGATCCAGTGTGACCTGCAAGATCATAGTGATAGACTTTCGGCAATCCTATAGTCTGAGGGAGGCGAGGCTGATGGCTAATCTGGGCAAGTGTGCAATGGCAAGCAAGAGACCTAATGTCTTGGCTACATTATGGGTAATGGTCGGATAAAGCTGGTCGCCTCTAAAGTCCAGGCTTTGGTGGAGACGACGATCCTGAAAACCAAGTCTCAGGTGAGATCACTACTGGGGTTAGCAGGCTATTCCCACAGCTTTATCCCTAAGTTCTACACTGTAGTTAACCCCCTGGGTGATCTCACTAAGAAGACTGCACCAAAAGTAGAGAAGTGGATAGGATAATGTCACGGGGCCTTTGATATGACTAAGCGTAAGAAATAGGGGTCGTAGCATTAGCCAAATGTTCCTTCGACATCACTATGGGGAGCGATATGTGACAAAGAAAGAAGGCATCTGAGCTGCAATTCTCACTTCTGAACAGAAAGGGCACTGTGTAAGGTTGGTGGTATGCTTTCCCTTAGACGGGTTGACTCAATGGTAGGTGGGAACTGGAAGTCGGCCATTGTGGTCAGCTGTGAGGCAGGCAGCGATTGAATAGACCATGGCGCCGGGCTGATCACAATGGATTTGTTTATCAAACTCGCAGCTACTCGCTTCATCCAAAATGTCCGACTTCCAGTTCCCACCTACCATCGAGTTACCCTGTCTATGGGAATGCATACCACCAACCATACACAGCTCCCTTTCTGGTCGGGACGGAGAGTTGCAGCTCAGATTCCAGTAATGAGCTAAATGAGTAAAAGGTCACGTTTAATTTTGGTATTGATTGAATAGCAAGCAAGCGAAGTTCAACAAACATTGGCTGATATTAATGAGGTTTCATCACGCAATGAGAAAAGTGGCAGAAAACAACCATTATTGTTCAAAACCGTTTGTCTCTTTAGCACGCGCCTTTTGATGATGTACTTCCGTACAACCATTTGGCCCCTTTGGGTATGAGATATGAAACTTTACTGTCTGAGGTCTACCTAAGGTAGCGGAAACAAGGCATAATTGAGTTATAATTGTTCACTGAGCCATAATGGTCCTGAAGAAAATTGTTCAGTTTGAGGCACACCCAACTGACATTCAATGGGTCATACTTACATATTTTGGACATAGTTTTGGACCAAATGTGTTCTGTATTGAATGAATCAGATGTTGATGGAGGTCCTGACTTAATCCAAGAAAGTGGCTGAACGACAAGATAACAACTTCTTTGGGATGTGCCTCCAGCCACTCTCTGATCTCTTTTAGTACAACCTGTACTTAAGCCAAACAAGTAATGTGTTAGACAGCATATAACTATCATTTGCATAAAATGGATCATAAAACATCATTATACCTTCACTTGCTGGTGTGGATTGCAATTTGTCATGAACATTATGGATAAAAGTTAATTTTAAATTTAAGAACAATTGGTATACAATTTTTTTTTCTTTCTTTTTAAAATTTTTTTATTTAGCAGTCGCCAATTGACTTTACCCTGTTTTTATCTAATTGTATTTTAGGCTCAGCTCACTGCTACCACCCCTGCGCTGACTCAGGATTGGCGAAGATGAATATATGTTGTCGTCCGAAGCGTGTGCCATCAGCCGACCGCTTCTTTTTCACTCTGCAGGACCAGCCATGCACCCAACCCAGAGTTACAGCGTTACAGGACAACGCAGCTCTGGGCAGCTTACTGGCAAGCCTGTCAGTCCACAGGGGTCACTGGTGCGCAGTGAGCCAAGGACACCCTGGCCGACCCAAATAAAATATAAACAAACTATATATTGAAACTAAGGTGATGTTTGTCTAAATCTATATACATGACCTAGCCTTCCATTAAAAAATAATGGCAAAACATTTGCTTGATAAAAGCATTTTAAGTCAAGAATAGCCATCACAATAAACTTTTGTAATGGAACCTGCTGATATTTGTCACTGGAATCTCCCTTACCTCAACAGTAATAGTAGTATACACTCCATGGTAAAAGTACAGGTTACGGGAGTCATCATTGGGTTTGTGAGCAATCCTTAAGTCACAGTATCGGACCCCCTCATCTAACTGCTCCTTCATAGTGGATTCCTGTACAGCAGAAACCAAAGCAGAACAATGAGAAATATATTATGCTGAAACATTAGGCTGCTTGCCTTTAGGGGTTTAATCAAACCATTTAGAGCACTTCAGATACTAGTTTGGTTCTAGTTTTGTAAAATGTACATTTCTTTCTCTCATTTTTAAAATATAAACGGTTATTAACTTTCCTAATAATTTGAGAATTAGTTTCAAAATGTAATCCAAGTAAATACCAAACTTCATAGAATTATGAGTTTATATGTATTGTAAAAAAGTGTGTGACAGTAGATATGAGTCCGAGAATGGCCAAAGTTGTTTCCTTATTAAAGTGGCCTTGTGGCAGTACCATTGGACTAACCACTATGGGGTATGGGTTTGGCTCAGGATTACCAGGTGCCAATGGTTACCTAGTTAAGACCAGGTAGATAAACTCTGTTCACCTGCTCAGGGGGACTGGGTGTTCAGAAGGAGGTGAACAGGTCTGTGTGAAGGCTAAAGGACTGTGTGTGCAACCTGTGTGACAAGACCTAAAAACAGTGGAGTAGTACTAAATCAAAAAATTATCGGAACAAAATATAGATTTCTTAAACAAAAACTATACAAATTCCTGCTTTATTTGTTCACTGAGCTAGAGGTAACATTTAATAGGTAATGCATGTATCTCGCATGCGACTTTTATAGGCTACTCTCAGTCAGTGCTGCCAGATTGGCAGTTTTCCAGTCATTTTGCAGGTAAATACTGAGGTATCCTTCTATGCCTTCATAAGGCACAAGGGTCCTTGAGGTTGCACGCTCACACCACCAACACTAGATGGCAGTAGTGAGACATGCCTCATATGCTGTCTCCTCGTACTCCCATGTGATGGCTTTGATATACTTTCCCAAAAGTATGGTTGTTGGTAATCCTGAGTCCCTGAAAGAGAAGCAGACCAACAAACCTTCCGAGGTTGCATCACTCGCATTCGCGGGTTCGATGCAAAAGACAGAGAGATCTCCATGCAGTGACTATTCATTACCTCGGTGAGGCGGGACTGAGGACTTCATGGAGAGGCCAATCGGCAGCTTTGATATAAAATGCTCATTGAATACCTGACTTGTGGCAGGCTTATTCCAAAATTATGGTTGTTGGTCGTGTTCTCTTTCAGGGAACCAGGGTTATATCCATAACCAAACGTTTTGTTAATACGGTAAATGGCTTTCCATCCGAGATTACAGTTTAGGGTTACTTTAAAAAGTTTAAATACATGGTGAAAAAGATTAAAAATTCTAAAATGCAAGTGGGAAACATAATCCGAGGATTGAAGAATGTATTACACACTTTAAAACAACTGTCATATAAAAAGACACATACATTTAAACCTTTTAATAAAGGCTGCTCCCAATGCAAATAATTTAACAAGCAAAATATACAAACAAAATTAATTGGTGCACCTACTGCAAAAAGTCTACACAGTGGGGTATGACTGTACAAAACTCAAAAAACTTAAGTTCTTCAAAGAAAAAAAAAAACCATACCCATACTAAAGGTTTTAGAAGGGTTATGCCCTACAGAGGAATGTCATAAGCACTTAACCAAGTAAGCCCTGACAAACTGTAGTTTAGTTAAAAATGTTCCGTTTATGTGGTGTATTATCTTTGTAATATTTGAAAACAAAGCTCTTACAATAAACACGCATTTCAGAACTATTGGTGGCTTTTGCTTTAAAAACGGTAGTATTAGCAGCAATTTAGTTGTGTTGCTCTACTGCAATGTGCAGTAACATGAGTTGCAGCTGCTCCAGTCATAACCCCCCACACGCTCCACTTCTACTCTTCCATTATGATTTCCGGTAATTAAAGACTTGCACAACCAGTCAGCCCCATCCCAGTGGCTGATGGAAACAAGGCATTAGTCCAACATACAAGAGAAAATCAGTCGCACGAATAAAGGATTTGGTTAGAACTATGAAAAAAAGATCTGGATATAACACCACTATGTATTCAAGAAAATAATACACTGTGTCATTTGAAGCTGGGTTCAACTGAAGGACAGCAGGGTTCTGTTCAGTTGATCTAAACGGTCGCAGATGTGCATGTATATGCTTGTTCAAATAGGACCCTGGGGCAGGGCTGAGCCCCAGTTAATAATATGCTTTTGTTTCGTAATAAATATGGTTTGTTTGATTTAAAAATAAAAATGATTAATTTTGGATATGGCAGGGCTGGGAGGCTAAACTTCCGTCTCTGTCTAATTGAAAGGAATGTGCAGCAGGTGGCAAGGTGTCAATTAAAAAAAAATGTTAATCAATTAACCCTGGTCACCTGCCTAAAAAGGGGCTGGAAAGCCAATCCTTTGTTTGGGTCTGTTCTTTGTGTACCAGTGTGGAGTCGCACAGCTGCGTGGCGATCCAGGGAAAGTGAACCAAGCCCGAGGACCACGTGTTTTCCGGGATCCTGATTCATGAGTTTATTTAGTTTGTGCAGGGAGAGGGTTCCTGAAGCGGGACCTCCCTTTTAGTGGGAGTAGACTAGAGCATGGCCCCATCTTGGCCACCTTCTGTTTCTTGGTTGTTTTTGTACAATGTTTTGTTTTGCCTTTTTGTAAATATGTCCACTGTTTGTATATATCCCTCCACAAAAGGGCTACCATTGCTAGTACTATAATGGTGGCCACCAATCACTGCAACTCCCTGTGATTTTTTTTCAATAAAACCTGGATGCCTGTGCAGCGTTTCAATCACAACGCTTTGTGTCTCTCTTGTATCTCAGAGGATACCCACACAGCACCAGCACACCCCTGTTACCGACCATCTATGGTGGTTTTTTAAAGCCAGAAAAAATTATGAATGATCCCACTTACCTAAACAAAAACACCCTAATCCAATTAGTACTTTACAAGCACAAACACTATAGATTATCTCTTTGTGAAATGCCCCAAGTTGGAAAGCTGACATTCCCTTGACCCTTGTTTACAATCATTATTACCTTATTGAAACTGAGAACAAAAATGAATAATCCCAGTTTCGAAATGTTGTGTCTGATTTGGAAGCAAAAACAAGTGACTGTCAAGTCCTTTTAGAATCAATAGTTACAACAACTTTTGAACTCTAACATTCTTGGAATATTTCCTTCCAGATATACACATGCACACATATACACACGCAGAGCAGTAATGTGTGGTTTGAATGAAATAAATAATTAGAAATGACTGTGAAGTGTACTTTTTGATGTTTGCCAAAAACAAAATAACACAAATGTTCTCTATGGACACAGTATATGAGTGCTACACCGAGTTCTTTTTAAAAAAGAAATTCAATTTTCATACCTGTGTTATGGACCATTTGTATACAAATGGGCGGATGAGGGGTTTCATGTATTTATCCAATCTCTTTAAGAAATCTGGTTGAGTATGATCAACTGGGGACCTGTTGTTCTTATCCAGGCAATATGTTATGCTGTTGTGGCTTCCTTGATAAAATAAATAAATAAATAAATAAATAAATAAATACAAATAAATAAGTAGCAACATAGATATTAGTTTAAAACACATCTTTGAAATAGAAATAAACAACATTAGTATATTTAAGTGATCTTAACTTAAGTTAAATTAGAAGTTACTAGCGTGAAATAAAATGTAAAATGATTGTGGGGAACTGCTCATTTACCTACAGTACCTGCACATTCATAAGAGAAGCTGTGAAAAATATATTGAGAACAAATAAAGGGACTTTTAGTTGTACCTAGGCACACATGCTTTTAGCTGAAGGAAACATTTGGGGAGGGGATGACAAAATTAGGGTGAACCAGTTTGTTGATAGATACCGGTATGTGGTTTAGCTGTGGTTGAAATCAGTGTTATGTTTCTTTAGGCGCTCTTATTCCATATGTTAATAAAATATGCTTGGTAAGGGCATTATATAATAGTATTTAAATAGTTTAAATAAGCCTTATTAAAACACAAATCTTAATTAAAAAGCTGAAAAAATTACACTGTAAATCATCACTGTTCTGCAAATTGACTGGTACTGTACTAAATATTGTTGAAAAATATTATATAAAAAAGCAGAAAGCAGTAAGATATGCCATTGCAGACATTTACTATTTCAATTAATGGATTTCTACAATCTTGTAAACACTCGATCTAAAACTAAAACCTGTTATGGTTCTATTTTGGCAAATACTTTTTGTATGGCTTATGCCTAGGCCTCTCAAGCCAATTGATAATGTGGACCACCGGAGACCAATTTGAAAGAAAGTGACCCGTGCTGGAATGAATTGGTGAATTTGCCTGCTGCGCCACCTACTGTAGCATCTTACAATTCAAACTGTATGCATCTGGTAAATGGAGCAGGAAGAACATGCTTTCCATGTTACTTTTACTGGCTAACAGCTGTTTCAACACTGGTTATAGTTCACATGAAAATACTACAGTGCAAGTTCCTATAAATTACATTTAAGCAGCTATTATTTATTCTGTAGTTACATACATTACAGATCAAAAAAATTAATTGGCAAGAATGATACCTGGAATAGCAAGATTGTACAGGGGCACATCCAGAAGTTGGTCGGGTAATTCTGACATCCATCTGTCTGTCTGCAAACTTTTCAGTAATCCACCACTGGCAGACTCTAACGACTCTGAATTCATCTTTTCTTAACTACAACCAGGAACAAATATGCATAAATATTCAAACTGCAACTCCAATTTGTGTCACTTTTTTAAATTAACATATATGAACCAATATGAAAATTGTTAAATTATCTTATTGACTATTGTTCAAATAATTAACATGTGTCGTATATAAAGCTGTATCTCCTTGTTGAAATTTCATAATGTGCAAGGCAGCAGACCTGACAGACGTTGATGGCGAGGTCATAGTAGGGGCTTGGCTGGCAGGTGTTTCCGTAGTCAAGATTTGTTTCGAAAGGAAAAACAACTATTAAAAATAGATCCATACCAGAGCTTTAATTGTCCTTTATTACCTCCAATTGTTGCCAGCTTGTTCCTCATAAAACTATATGTGGGGACTGTAAACAGACTGACCTGTCAATGTGGTTTATTTTATATCAAAGTACAGTCCATAGAAGGCTAAGTTAGAAAAATATTGTTACAATGAGAGCTGGATTGTTCGGGACTTTTTATGCATGTCGGACCATGCTGTGCAAGCCGGTTCTCCGAGCATGCAACTTGCTGACACTTGCTCGAGACTGTTTGGTATGGAGCGCCATTTGTAGCAATTCGTCCATGAATTTGTCAATTCATACAGTAATTCGTAAACGTATTTGTTAATTCATCTAATAATTCATTCATTCATTCATTTTTCAATTCATTAATACAAAATATTGATTAATACGCCTGCATTGACCCTCCATAAATTTTTTTTTTGCCTAACTCTGTATACCACAATGCTTTGCGCGCAGTGAGACGGAAGTCTCCATTGAAGATCAGCGGAGTCGAATATCTTGTTAAATAGAATATCTTTTGAAATGCCCATCTAAATATTATTGGCTAAAGCAGTTTTAAGTGAGACTGGATTTGCTTTGATTAAAATATTAGTGTGTGCTCCCATCGGCTAGAAGGGTTGCTGTGTTTTCGGCACAGTGCGAGATAAACAGTTGGAAGTTTGTCTGGTTGTTGGGAAGTTTGTCAGGTTGATTTCAAATTTGAAAGTCCGTACAGCCTTTCGTATTAATGAACTGACAAATTAATTAATTAATTAATTATTAGATGAATTAACAAAAACGTTTAGGAATTACTGTATGAATTGACAAATTTATGGACGAATTGCTGGACAAATTGGGCAATTCACAAATTGACAAACAAATTGACAAAAACAAACTAATTCTTTGCTTGTTTTGATAAACTGTTTTATTGCCCGAACTATGAAACCCGTGATCAATCATTAATTAAGTCACCCGGTACTTAGGCACTGATAATTACATTACTTGACCCTGACCTTAACGACCCCCTGAAAGATTTCTCGAGGTGGATGGATTCTAAGGGCTTCCAGTTATTTACCGTTTCAATCTACAATAAATGGACCATAATAAAAGACTGGGTGCTGCCTCGTGTTACCTCTTTCCTTTCGTTCGACCCAGTGATAGCCGCACATATATGGTTCACATTCGTCGGCCTGTGTATATCAGTATAAACACACATACCCACGTTGGTAATTTTTTAAAATAATTATATATTATATAAATATATATATATATATATATATATATATATATGATATATATATATATATATATATATATATATTGCTTAACATTGTTTTATATGAAGAGATCTACCGATTTGGCACACATTCAGTACTGACTAAAATACATAACTGTAGACTAAATGACACACACGTGACAAAACAGATCATTTTAAAATGCCAAACAATAAAAGTTTGTATGTAACATTTATCTGACAGGCGTGACAGTGGCGTGAATTGAATTACATATTTACATATTGCTTTGTGACGAATCTAAAGACTGCTTTTATAAAAAGGCAATCAAATACCTGTACAAATATGAATATCGTATTAAGTCTTCCGAGTTTGTTATACCGCTGTGTGTTCTTTACTTGTAACAATACACTCTAATTGTACATTGTTTTCAAAATATACTTACCTGTGTTTAAGTGACGTCACCACTGCAGTAGCTTCCTGGATTTCCCAATTAATGACGTTAATAACTACTTTTACTGGTTCTAATTGGACGCGATGTGTGTGATACACCCGTATAGCTAGCGAAATGTATGCCTGTGTTGTTGACAGCTGGCAAGTTATATTATTTTAATGTCATGAATTGGAAACGCCTGGTCTTTTGCTTTGGTTAGGTCGGGACCGTCACCTCCATGGAAACAAAAGAAACATGAGTCCTAACTTGAAACGTGCCGTTTTCACCTTGCTATAAGGATACAGTATAAACAAAATGTACTACCCATGTATAACATTAAGTTATTTTATTGTTAAACTATTACTATTTCTTATTAAACTACACCTGCAGGACCACCACGAAATGACCATAAACTCAAACAAATTGGACTGCACTCGTTTATTTTTAGCCAATCATCTGCGAGTAAGGCAGTTCTTCGCGTGACTGCAATATGAATCCATGGGCAAGCCCTGCGGGATCCCATTTTGACACAATAAATGACTACTGTATTTGGCGGAGAAAAAGTCAAACAAACAAGATGTCAACGTATACTATATCTACACATTTATATATAGTTATATTAAATACCGCGTGTATGACATGCTGTAATGAATTCCACTGAGCTCATGCATTCTCCAGGAAACGCGGATAGCTTAACTATTTATCATGTCCATGTTAAAGCATGTCTGCGTTTTTGGTTACTGAAGTTGCACACGCCGTCATCAGTTACCCCGTGTTTTGTATCGGCTTTGAAGCGTCTGCTCACCTGTGTTGGTGGTGCCATGCCTTCGCTAATGTAATGTTACAATCTATTTGCAGCTGATGTCAAAATATATGTAAAACATACCTCGCAAACTTCAGTTTGCGGTTTTCTTTCTTCAACCAGTAAATCCTGCTGGGCAACAATGTTATTTGTGACTGCATGATTTGCGATACAATAGCACCACCTTCTGTTCAAACGGATACAAACAGTTTTCAGCTATCAGCACAAATAATAATAATTTGTTATTATTTATAAGACGACACTACGTCAACAGCATTTGGTTTACCGACAAATCAGACGCAGTTTCTACACTTTTCCTTGGGTAGCCGTTTAGTACGTTGTTTAGGTGCACTCATCAGAAACCAGACCTCGTTGATTGTGCAGTTTGCTCTGCCTCTCAGTATTTTTTGCCATTCAACTATACTGGCAGCAAGAGGGTGCCCCTAGATTAGGACCCAGAAAAACAATGATCTTTTTTTATCTCCAAAACTTGTTTGTATGCTGAAACAGTTTTGCAGTAAAATGCATATGTAAGCATATTTATGCTATAAGACTGCAACCTTCTTAAATAGTGTACTAGAAGTAGGTGGAGCCAACAGAGTTGGACGTTGTTGTACTGTACTTGTAATGCTGAAGTCACATAATCAATATGTGGCAACGACAACTGGTTTTCATAAAAGGACAGTAGTAACCTAATAGTACCAAGTACTACCTTTTCGTAAGAGATTCTTATGAGGGCTTCAGCTAAAATCCATAATGATAATACATAACAAATAAAACAATTAATCAATAAAAACACACAGAAAGCCATTTTCCATGATTGTTTTATTTAGTCATTTAAAAATGAATGTGACCCTACACAGGTTTGGTTTCACAAACCCTGATCAGCACTATTTAATGTTACCTTAGGTAAGGGAGTCTAACGTTAGACCTAATGGGGTATCACAGGCTATAAATCCAGATGTCTGTGATGTATAAATAAAAATGAGTGCTTAATTTAATCTTAGCTTGTAATAAAAGAGACCAGAAAACCCTTCCTGGCTCCTGAACAACTATTTCCTGCTCATTTATCAGAAGCCGGAATTATCATCTTTCAGTCTTTAAATAAGAGGCTGTGAAAACAGGACACATAACAGATGTTTAAGGATTTGTGTCTTGTTATATTATGAGCATGAAATGACCAGAAAGATTACTCCAAACCCTGTATATGT
The DNA here is from genome assembly GCF_017654505.1 of Polyodon spathula. Classification (NCBI taxonomy): domain Eukaryota; kingdom Metazoa; phylum Chordata; class Actinopteri; order Acipenseriformes; family Polyodontidae; genus Polyodon; species Polyodon spathula. Next base: position 22,892,645 of record NC_054542.1, read on the forward strand.
TAGCACAGACAGGTACTTAGTTCCAATTTTCCTACTCTACTTGTTTAGGCTGCTCACTATGCACATCTAGTCGGGTCTAACTACTGATGTACTGGTAATTGTAGGAGTTGTTTTTTTCAACTAAGAAAGATACATAGTTTATAAGTACTGCAAGGTTTTGCAAGGGGGTTACAACTAAGAGTTTATGATACACAGATTGACATATGAGAAATTTATTAAAAAAAGGCTGATCTCCACCTATCCAAGTACAGATGCGCCAACCATAGTGACAGCACAAGCAGCGAGCTAGTGATTTATGGAGGCACTGGTAAGCGCAGCAAGGTGAAATAAAATAGCTAGTGGCCACACTGTAAAAGTAAAAGGAGAAAATGTGTTGCATGCACTAAAGATCATTAGAAGTAGTATCTTGACTGTCAGACTGTGGTAGTGGATTGATCATTTATAGATGTGTCCACAAGCATTCATGTTCTTCTTTACAGTTGCCTATGAACAGTATACCCTTGCACACACACATTAACAGACACCTAACTTAATCAGCATGCTGTACAGTATGCTGTAAACTTGCTGCTGGAGCAACATGGTTGTGTCCACTATGTTTCCTTTATAATCAGTATCTGATAGCACCATGAAATAATGATTATTTGTTTCCCTAGCCCCATATTTATTTGATTCACATTGTTATACCCTACACATACTGGGGCAGGTGACTAAATAAGCGAGGAATCTGTTGCCCAATCACCAAATATCTTACAGATACTGGTATCCCTGAATAGATATTAATCCACCTTCAAATGCAAGCAAAGGGGTATTTGTCCCACAGTACAGTGATACTCTAGATATTACCAACGTATTACCAATACAAAACAAAGTGGGAAGTTTAACCACTTTACTGCAGAGTTACTCTTGAGCAACACCGTATCGTAGCCTCAATACAGCCGATGGAGATTATTGACATTCTCTCAATCTTTCTTATCTTTGGCCATGTTGGATCTGTCCTCATCCACTGCATCTTCAGTGATATCAAGCTCTATTCCATCCTGATCTTCAATATCAGTATCAGCGATGTCTGGTCATGCAGTATCATCAAAACAAAATAGTTAGTGACATTACACTGTAGTTAGGAATCACAAGTAAGTAAGAGATGGTGTGATTTGTGCTCCTTATAACAAGAATAGTGTACTGGCGTTATGGAGCAAATGGGAGCAATGGCCATACTGCCCTATAACTTATTCCACGGTATAAAGGGCCACCATATAACAAGGGAGCACTCTACTAGTGGTTCAAGCTTTATTGCAAGTTTACAAACTGTAAACTATCATATTAACACATTTACAAACTAACTAAAAAGGGTCTAATCTAACAAAACCTGAAACTAAAAAAAAACAACCCTGCTTTACATTATTATAATATATTTTGAAGCGCCTGTGGTAGCGTGGCGTCGCCACCGAGGCTGGCTAGCAGCAGAAATAAGAGATGCTGAGATGGAAGACTGCAGTTCAGGCAAAGGTGTGAGTCTCTGCAACAGTGCAGTGATGTCTGATCCATCAGGGGGAGAGGAACAAGAGGCAGGGTGAACGAATCAGGCCCAGCGACAAGAGGTCTAGACACCACGGTTGGGTGTCTAGGAGCACGGGTCAAGGGAGCTGGGCTGGGCCCCATGATTGGTGGTCAGGGCTGTTGTGGAGTTGGTCTTGTCAACTACTCTGTGTTTGAAACCTGCAGCTCCTCCTCTTTCAATACTGTATATGGGGAAGGCATACCCCCCGGCAGCAGAAAACGGTAGCAGCTTCTCCCCTTCTGGCTCTAAAGGCGACAGCGACTCCTCTTCTGGCTCTGGAGATGGCAGCAATGGGATATCAGGGTAGTCTCTCCACTGGTGTACCTGTTCCCCACAATAGGCACAGGGTGTTCTGGGGGAAGTTCAGGGTGCCAGGAGAGCTAGAACTCACAAGCCTACAAAGTTGCCATTAGGGCACTGTTGCCTCATCTTGGCCTGCCTATTGAGGGGCAGGCTACAATAGTCCAACAGCATCACAACATCTAAGGTTGAAGGGAACCTGCAGTGGCAGCAGTCACTCTCCATTAATAGTGGAAGCATAGGCGGAAGACTGCCATTCAGCACTTTTGTGCACATTTATTAATTAAAAACCAGCACACAAGCAAAGCTGTCTCAGCATATTGACAAGGAGCACAACATCATCGTTAATATTAATAGGATAATACATTGTAGTGGCTGCTCTTGTTAAAAGAGAGTCATCTCACATAGTTCTGTCAGCTTAAACTGTATTAAATTTGTTGATTTCTCATATGTTTTTAGCTCTGTAACAGCATGACATTGTCTGCCAGCTGTGCGTTATTAGGAGTCACTCCAGCGATGTTATTCAAACTATTTTTGGACAGCTCTAAACACAAAAATGGTGAATATCTGTGGGTATTTTACGACATAGCCAAAAAGAATAACAAATCAATTTGTTATTTTTTCTCGTTCTTCCTACTGTCCTTGTTGAAGAGGCAAATGAAAATTTGGATGGTGTGGCACATCAGAAGCATGTCATGTAAATAGTGTGTGTGTACAGGATGGGGTTCAAATAAAGATGGATCATGTTGAATTTAAGTTTGGCAGGGATGAGGTTAATTCCATCCCAGCCAGAATCCACATGCTGAATGTGGCTGGGTCTTGATTCAATAATTGATGGTATACAAAGGGAGACAGGCCTTCAGTGAAGTCTATTTTTCCTGTTGTGACTTATATTTTGTTTTAACCTTTTATTTTGGCCCCCGTGCCTTGTTTATTTACGATTGTGTTTTTTGTAATTGTTAATAAACATGGACAACCAGTGCTTTCACTGAGCCTCCTTTCTGATGCTATCCTGCTACAGATGGAGTTTCATTAAAGTCAGCAAATGATATTAACTAGGGAATATAATTCTCATTGTTTGGATATACAAAATAAAAATCTGAAAAATAGCATGGCCCAAATAATTTAAAAAGTGATGTCTGTGTAAAAACTTTTCACATCTAACAAAAATGGACAATGTAACATATAGCTATATAAAGAGGCCAAGTTATAAACAATAAAGAGTCAGCCCTTTAAAATGTGGCTAAGTTAAACAAGACACAATTTAAAAAAAAAAAACTGATAATTGTGTGCAATTATAATGCGTACACTGCATAAAATGCCATACCAGTTATGTTTGTTTATTTGGTATTAAGACACAGTAAGATGCCATAATTAAAATGTAATCCTAGGGCTCATCAAAAAAACCATGTACCTTAGCCAAGTAGGCAAGCATCTGTGTCACTGTACAAGGGACTCCTGCTGTAATCAGGATAAGAGTTGTGTATACACCAAGAAACCTTACCTGCCACACCCAGCATCAGAAGGAATATTATCGTCATCATTCTGAAAGTATTATCAAAACAAAACCACATGTATGTACTATTAATTCACATGTTTATGAGAAGTATGTTTAAGGAGATCTAGTGTTAAACATACAAACAGGAACTGCAAAATGCCATCACACTGTATTTTTGTATCTTACCCCATATGTAGAGGTCCATTTTTTTCAAAGATGCCCACATTGTTGTAGAGAGAATTAATTTCAGAATGGTTATTTTTATTTCATTTAAACCTGAAAAATAAAAATTCACCTTGACCATAATGCTTCCAAAATGTGAGACTTATGAATGATGGTGTGACAAACCAGGTTTAGCTTACCATGCGCAGGACCATCTTCACTTGTCTTTTTGTAAAAGAACAGCACTCCAACAGAACAGGACAGTTTTAACTAGGGCAGGCCTGTATGTTTATTTGAAACACAAAACAAAGTAAAAATACTAAAAAACTAACTCCTTCCAGGAGCGCTAACTAAACATTTAAATTCTAAGCTAATACACTGGATGGCTAAACCATTTACCAGTGTCAAACATCTATACTCTTGAACCACAAACACAGTACTGTTTATTGGCTCCAGCTCAATGATAGGCTCTCTCACTAAATTGAGCTTTGGTTCTCTTTTTCTAGGATGTTGCTGTTCATTATTAACACCAATTATACTATTAAGGAACAGCCACATTCTCACATTTTTTTGGAAGGGACAGGAATTAACTACAAAATAGGCCAAGTTAAAATGATCATCTGGCATCTCACAAGTAGAGTTTCCTGTAACACGGTGAGGTAAATCAATTACAGTTTCTGCTCGCTTTTTAACCTGGCCAATGCAGCAATCCACTGCAGATATTGGCAACTGTGGCAAGACTGGGATTTGAACCACAAAAACATGATTATATGACTCATGCAATGGTTCATGATCTAGTACCTTTACTAGATAAGCAACTGTGGACCCTACTAAAGTGTATTTTAAAAAGGATTGTAGAAGGGCAGCTCTGTACCTTGGGGCAGGGTCTGGTGTGTGAATTCTTAAAGAACAAGGTTATGAACAATGTATGGCTTGATTCTCAGCAAAACAAAACAATAAAATATCAGTCAAAAAAAGAAACAAATAAATTCAAGTAAACAAACTTATTGAGAATTTTATAATACACTTTTAACTTTGGTAGTATTGTAACTTGTGGCAAGCTAGCCTGTGCTGTGACGTCAGACCCAGAAGAAATGGTGATATGGTGAATGAAAGAGCTGCTTGTGTGGTTTAATAAATGAACAAAATAAAAAAGCAAACGAAAAACACTGTACACAAAACAAAAAGGCACTCTGGCCAAAACAGACAGACACTAACACATGTGACGAACACTAAACACACAACAAGTATCGTGATGGTCCTCCTTAATTTCTCTTTCTCTCTCTCTCTCTCTCTCTCTCTCCTGTTCCTTCTCCCTGAACATCCAACCCCAAGTGAGTGAAACATTCATCCTTTTATGCAGCTGTACCGAGATTGGATAGCTAATCAATCATTCAATTGGAATCTCGGTACCTCTGCATGTGAACTACTTTTTGCACTTCCCATGCTTCCATACAAATACCCCTTTTAATTTGCACGTGAAGTGATCGTGCCATCCTTGTGTCTAACACTTGTGCTACATAACCCCACATTATATCCCGTGCACCAATAAGGTATACACCAACATTAACACACCACACGCAACATATAAACATAAAATACACATGTGGGCAGGGCACACTGCCACAAGCTTCAATGGGTGTGTGTCCTCTTTCAAAATAAATGGTGCAAATAATTAAATACTTTGTCAATTTCCACCCAAAACATACATTGTCATTCTTAAAAATGTAATTAGAAAAAAATGAAGGTCCTCTAAATCATAAAACCATGATAAACAACTCTTACACAATTCTTAAGATGATTGATTTTACAGAGAAATACATTAGGTAAAATGTTTAATAGCGGTACATAATTGAATTCACATTAGACATAAATCATTAAAGAAAGAATAATCAAAAAACTGAAATCAAATGTTAATTTAACTTAAATAGTAAGCAGCAGGGCAGTTGCAGAAGAAATTGAAAGATTTAATTATCTAACTAAGTGGTTGTGAAAGATTTCCCTTTCTCTCCCATTTGTTTGCCCCTTTTATAACGTAGACCCAACACACAGATAGACAGTTAAGCGCTTTCACACATACTTTTATGTAATACAAAATAAACCACGCAAAAGCAAAACAAAAGCCTAGCCCACACTGGACCGCTAGTTAATACACACAGGAATGTTATGACATACAGGACAATGAAGCTGTTTACCTGTCAAAACAATAACACCAATAAACCTTGTGGTCCAGTGTTGCAAGATACGCAACAGTCCTCTTATAAACTTGGGCCCTACTCTACAACTGCGCTTCTTCCTTCAGAATGAATAATCTGTGGGGTTTTTATTCCCCACAGAAACAGGTATAGGCAGCTGGCACTGATTTACAATAATCACCAACTACCAAAACAATGAACATTTAAACACATTAACTAAACAATTAAATAAAAACAGTTAGCACACGTTTGTGCGTGTGTTTGGCAGGGAGGATTTTAACCTCCTCTCTGCTCTGCTATAGTGTATAAAGATAATTGACGCTAACATGATTTTGATTTTAATTATAAAGAGGCCTAGTCACCCCAAAACTACCTGACTCTTTTTCCTGCTCTTTTACAGAAGCCAATCAGGCTGTAAAACCAGAACAGAATCCAACATATCTTGAAGGTATGTGTCTTTTTATGCAACTCATTTAATGTAATAAAGTCATTGATAAATACTTCTAGTCAAAAATGTTTGTCAATGACTTCATTAAGTTTCTCTTACTATTTGTTATTTTTGAACAATACCGCGGTGCCCCGTGTATATTGCATAACAGAGAGCTCCCAGTTGCATATTTCATTCACTACTTATCTCTAGTTTGTTAATGTTGCAGTTTAATTAAGAATAGGGCAATGGTCTGCCAGGGGGTTACAGGAGTTCATGATACATAGGCAGAAAGATGAAAAAAAGAAACTAAAAAAGACTGACCTTGAGCCTTTGCCCACCTACAAAGGTACGAGTGCATTGACCATATTGATGGCACACCAAGTTAGCAATCTGGTTATTTATGGAGAAACTGGTCACTGCAGCAAGGTGTCCATGGTTGAATCTATTCTGGCAGTAAAGCTTGGTGGGAAAATAGATTTGTTCCTGTATTATATATGTAATGAGATATGCATTCATTTGGACTTTCAAAGACACTAAACTCACAAACATTGATCTACATGCAATCTGTTTATTTAATGAATTTGACTTTTTCTATAACAATCTCTCCTCTGGCTAAAATGATCTCAACTTACCTCAGCATTCATGGGGAAGAAGCGATACTTTATTGAGGGTGTAGAATGAGACAGGACATGCTCAGGGTTTCCAGAGTGACAAAATAAATATCCCACATACAGTATCAGTCACCCACCTGATGCTGCCTATACTGTAATGCCACAATACCACACAAGGAAAATCCCTGAGCTGAACAAACCAAAGAAATCAACAGACTTACTAAGTGTTGTAAAAACACAACTAGTACTAGATTAATATTTGCTTGGAATTACATTTTTATCAGTAGCCACAATCGTTTCGATTGGACGAAAAAGGGTAAACTCTCTACGCTGAACAAACATGGTTAGGATCACTATTTAAAAATATTAGAAGTTATCTGTGTATTAGTATCTGATTGTGCCATCAGTTAGCAGCTGTGTTTTTAAAGTAAGTACACATTTTGTAAGCATTCCCTATTCCCCCTCTTTTCACACCTTTGGCCATGTTGGATCTGTCCTCATCCATTGCATCTTCAGTGATATTGAGCTCTATCCCATCCTGATCTTCAATATCGTGTCAGCGATGTCTGATCATGCAGTATCATCAAAATGAAATTGTTAGTACTCGTAGTCATAGTAGCAGCAGTAATAATACTAGTAGTAGATGTGATAGTAGTTGAATTAATATGATTGACTTGGAGTTGATAATCTTGAAGCAGGTATCTGATGTGTGCCGCCCCTTTGAGGTTCATTGGCAGGGCTGCAGGCTGGCAGGGGGTCTCAGGGGTGGAAACTGATTCTGCACCCCAATGTAAAGCCACCTACATGACAACTTACTGTTGTGGACATTAGAGAATGAACTCTTGGACACTCTTCTACAGTAAGTATCCCTTCTGTAGGTTGCTGTGAACCTTTGTTATTAATTTATGTGAACACACATGGAGTCAGCACCTACAGTATGAGTGGATATTAATTCTCACCACTTGTGGAATCAGAGTCATACAAAGTCCCCTAAAGAAGTTTCCAGGGCATTCATATTGACTCCAGGATCCTTCACAGTTTGGATCTGAGCTAACCCTGGTGTGGCAGTAAGACCTGAACAACATCATCATCATTATTGTCATTATCAATTATCTATATCGGAGATATTCTGTTTTGTTATTCAGTGCTTTTTCAAAAGACACAATAAGGTGCTAATCATAAAACCACATGTATCTAAGCCAAGTAGACAAACGTTTACACTAATATATCTATCAATGTACAACTGAGTCCAATGCATCCGCACTACCCTCCAGTCAGTATAAGGGTGGTGTGTACACCAAGAAACCTTAAGTGCCACAGCCAGCATCAGTAGGACAGTTATCTTCATCACTCTGAAATAAAGAACATGTACAGGACAGAGCATTAAGCATTACGAGCATACATACTGTAGTTACTGCGCTGATTGATACATTTTCTTCTTATGCTTAAATTATTTTGTAACAAATGTATGTGATTGTTACGATTTTTGGAAATGACTAATCATGTTTTACTGTAAGAGCGTGAATTAACTGGGTGAACCAGAATAAACACTTTAGTTAAAATACAAATCAAAGAAAATGTATTCTTATAAAAATAATAAAAGTGTTAAAAATGAGATTTTAAAAAATAAAAAAGGACCATACCTGATTTCAGATCTGCCTTCAGAAGCTCAGTGGTGTATGAAGTGTGCATCATTTCGGAGTGCTTTTATAGAGCTGCGGAACAGTAACCTGTCAACTGCACATCTGGGAAGGCTCATGAACTCGTATCTCTTTGTTGAGCAGGTGGCATCCAGGGCTGATTACTACTGATGATTGTATGGACCCTGGAAGATATGAAGTGAACAGAACAATAGGCCTACAATAAAGAAAATGATAATATGCAAAATTATTGCACATTGTATCTGGACAAATATATCAGTCATAGAATGGTGTGATAGCTACAAAACAGGCCAAGTTATAACTGGTCATCTGGCATCTCTCAAGTAGGGTTTCCTGTGGCATGGAGAAGTTAATCAACCACAATACTTCTCTAGCATATCCAGGACTGCAACCTGAAAGATACCTTTACTAGGTAAGCCACTGTGGGTCTGTGACAGAAAAACAATGATTCTTTGTGGTAAATCTCCCTCCCGACCTGTGAGAGTGCTAAGTAACGGGAACAGAATACTCTGGAATGCTTGGCCTGACACTTTGTTCCAAGGGTTTAAAGCAGTGGTCCTCAAGTGGTGCCTGTGGGCATGAATTTGCCAGGCTATCGTGCCCACGGCAACTGTTCTTAAATTATGGGTCATGAACACTTTTCTAATGGGTTGTAACGATGGAAAATTAACAAAGTTTTAAACAAGTTTTCCAACAAAAGCGTCACAGCAGTCTGTTGACAGTGCTGCTCTCTTATGCTGTGCTTGTATGTACTCGACATATTTTTTTTTTCCCTGAAGGGCCTCTGCAATACGATCAACCAATTGAATATCTCATTTTCTCTGCGGTAGCCCAAAAATAAGTTAGCTGGGTCTGTGTCTGTTTCAGTTGCAGGTACTGACAGATGGTGTAACCAGTAGGAGAGTCAAATATCTGCCAAGTTTCACACAGCTGTCCAATCATAAGCAAGCAGAAGCAGAGGTATTCTGCATGAAAATTAAAGGCGACTGAGTAGCCAATGGGAAAGTAAAAGATCTGACAGGACTTCACTCGTATCACTATAAACTATATTGTACCACAATCACTAATTCACACATTTAACAGACTTGTGTATGTGTTTTATGTGTAATGTGGAGACACAATAATGGGACTGTTATTTCGGGACTAACCAGGAGATTATAACTTAAGTACTACACACCGCTGTGTTACTTTCCAGCATTATTATTTACTGGTTGTTTTGCCATCAGGCACTGGACATAAAAGAAATAAAAACAAACCTTTGCGCCTGGATTATAATTGTCTCTCTGTTCTTTGAACACCGTTACCTGCACACTATTAACCACTTTGCCACACATGGTGTCAGAACACAGGACTATGGATCACACAACACTTTCAGTGCTGCTGGAGAGTCTGGACGCAGACAGGAGGCTGGGGAGAGATGGAGAGAGGAGCTGTACACACGTTGGTTGACAAAGTACCAGTGGCACCAGTGATGATGGCCCCAAGGGCAAGGGCAATGAAAATGACGATGGAGGATGACCCTGAGGCTTACCTGGTCGATTTTGAGTGGCTGGCTACCACCGCATCATGGCCCAGAAAGTACTGGGCGAGCCAGCTGGGATTCTGTCTGATCGGGGAGGCTCAGGCAGCGTATCAGGCCATGATGGACACCAAAGCCACCAACTATGACCTGGTAAAGTGAGTCATCCTACGCCGATCAACATCACGGGGTAAATGCACAGGATACAATTTCAGGAGTACCGAAGATCCCCAGATACACATCCCAGGGTGGTTGTGCAACAGTTGTGTGACCATGAGGTGCACTGGCTAAGCCCTGCCCAGAAAACGGGTCTGCAAATGGGCGAAGCCATAGCAGTAGAGTAATTCTGCCATGTGGTCAGCTGAAACCCAGGTATGGATACAGCGCCACAGCACCACCACCCTGGAAGCAGTGATAAAACTGGCAGAGGATTTTGAGGACTCCCTGGTCTCAGCCCACACCAACCTGGCCACAGCTCCCGACCACCGGATCAGCTGCACACCACCTCCTCTCTGCTCCACCTACAACACTGGAACAGAGACCTCCTAGATCTCCGGACCCAATGGGCAACCTTGCCTCTGCTTCATGGAGATCAAGGTTGGCCCCCAGCAGGGGTAAAGCTGCTACACCGGCCCCGTTGCCATACCAGCAACGAGACAAACATTTAACCAATGTTCCCTCCTTCTCCCCTATCTGTTTTAGATGCAACCAACAAGGGTACCAGGCCAGGTCATGCCCATCGGCAATGGAGTGTGACGTGACGCCGTACAATTGGATATCTGGAGTTGGTAAGCGTGGGGAAATTGGTCAGGATGGACCTTGTATTGTTAATGCAGTTTTAGGCAAGGTGACAACCCATGCATTAGTGGACACCGGGTGTGAGCAGATCATAATTAAAGGAGCTCTCGTAGGTGGTGTGTTGTGGCAGCCACAAGGCCAGGTGGCGATCTCCTGCATCCATGGAGATACGGTGATATACCCCACCCTAAAAGTATATTTATTGGTAGGACTGATAAAACGGCACCTAGTAATGTCCAATAATTCTGGGTCGAGACTGGCCAAAACTTGACAGCACATGTAAACGTGGCAGAAAAAAAATACAAAGGAACAAATTGGTAATGTGTTTCCTTTTCAAGCTGAAATGTTTTCACCTATTTTCCGTCCTAGAAAAACGAATAAAGAGAGAAGGACCACAAAATGGGAGGGAGCATCACTAAGACAAGGCTGGGATCTGGTGGGAGAGCACTCGCATGGTAACAAACGCCAGTCAAAGGGAGTTGCAATGCAGTGTGACTGAGAGTGTGAGGTTACTGGGTCATCTAGGGCAGATGCTACTCTAACCCCTCTCAATATACAGACATGTGGCACTCAAGTGCGGGCATAGTGTGAGGCCAACATAATGACACGTCACTAGTGCACGCTTGGGGACAGGTCTGGTCTATTAAAGGTAAAGGTTGACAGTGCTGGGGTGCTAGTATTTCCGCACTTCAGTTTCAAGGGGCAATTACTGTATAGGGTAAACCTAGCCGCGGGCACAGGACAGCTTGTAACACAATTATTGGGTCCCCCGTTTTGTCGGCCTGAGGTCATGAGGCTGGCACATGATATTCCTTTTGTGGGGCACCTCAGAGCTGACAAAACAAGGGAATGGCTATTTGCTCAATTCTATTGGGCAGAACTTCATACTGAAGTGTCAAAATATGTAGCCACATGCCCAGACTGCCAACGAGTAGTGCTGGGTCGAGTGCGCCCCGCCCCTTTGGTGTCACTGCCGATTATTTCCACCCCCTTTGAATGCATTGCAATGGACATGGTGGGCCCTTAGCTGCCTTCTGACTCTGGGTATACGCATATATTAGTGGTGGTGCATTATGCAACTGAATACCTGGAGGCAGTTCCATTGAAGGCCAATAGTGCAGCTGCAATTGCCAAAGAATTAATGTAGATTATGGCTAGAGTATGGATTCCCAAGGAAATTTTGATTGATCTTGGAACCAACTTTCTGTCTAATACGCTACAGCAAGTGTAAAAAATATAAAAAATACATCCCATCAGGACATCTGTTTAGCATCCATAGATGGATGGTTTAGTGGAATGTTTTAATCAAACCCTAAAGCAGATGCTGAGACATTTTGTAAACCAAGAGCAAAAACATAGGGCATCGTTTCTTCTCAACCTCCTTTTGCAGTGAGAGAGGTGCCACAGAATTCGACAGGGTTCTCCCCTTCGATCTCTTGTATGGCCCTCAGCCTTGCGGCATTCTCGATCTGTTGAGAGAGAGGTGGGAAGAGCACAAAGTATTGTCCAAAAATGTACTGCAGCATGTGCTCCTACTAAGAGATTGCCTGGATTTGATAGGTTGTTTGGCCCAGGACAACCTCAAATCGTCTCAGCACCGGCAACAGCAGCATTACAATAAAAATGCATTAATTGGAAGTTTTCAACCAAAAGAGAGTGTTGCAGTCCTATGGCCAAGAAAGACGGCACCTGTGTAGATTTCCGGAAGGTAAACCCTATTGCCAAGTTCAATGGATACCCTATGATTCAGGTCAACGAGCAAAGTTTATCTTGACTGTGGACTTGACAAAGGGATACTGGCGGATTCCCTTAACCCTCAGTTCTAGAGACAAAACCACATTTTGAACCCCTGAAGGGCTGTTTCATTTCAAAACCATGCCATGTGGGCTACATGGTGCACCGACTACCTTTCGGAAACTGAAGGATCAGGTTTTACGCCCAGTGTATATTGATGACATGGTTATTTACAGCTTCACCTGGCGAGAGCATTTGGCTAGGGTTACAGACGTTCTTCAGTCTCTAAGGGTAGTCCGGCTGACAGCTAACTTGGGAAAATGCGCGTTTGCCAAAACAGAGACTCAATATTTGGGATTTTAAATGGAGAATGAAAGGGTGAAACCCATTGTCACCAAAATCCAGGCTTTGGTAGAAGCGACAATGCCAAAGCCGAGACTCAGGTGAGGTCGCTACTGGGATTAGCCAGTTATTACCGCCGCTTTATCCCCAAGTATGCCACAGTGGTTAACCCTTTAGTTGACCTCACCAAAAACAGTGCACCAAATTTAATTAAACAGTCAGTAGAGTGTCATGGGGCATTTGATACTGTTAAGCGAAGACTCTGCCAGGCCCCCACTTTCATCACATCGGATTTCACCAAGAGATTCATCCTACACACCAATGCATGGGATGTGGGGTTGGGTGTGGTCTTGTCCCAAAAGGTTGACAGAGTAGAACACACAATATTGTATATTTGTAAAAAGATGCTCCCTCGGGAGTGTAACTAACCTGTAGTCGAAAAGGAGTGTGTGGCCATTAAATGGGCTACTCACTCCTTACGATTCTACCTGCTGGGACATTCATTTGATCTTGTACACAGACCACGCCCCACTCAAGTGGTTAAGCACAATGAAGGATAGCAATGCCTGGATAATTCGATGGTATCTGACATTGCAGCCCATCATGTACCATATGGTGCATCATGCAGGGAAAAACCAACAAAATGCTGATTATTTTTCCCGGTAGGGGGGAGTAATGGGAAAGGTAGATTTAGCCGAGTGTTCCTTTGGCTCCACTCTGAGAGGTTGGATATGTGACAAAAAGACAATGATTCTTGGTGGTAAATCTCCCTACCAACCTGTGAGGGCGCTAAATAACGGGAACAGAGTACTCTGGACTACTTGGCCTGACATTTTGTTCCGATGGTTAAAAGGAAGTCGGTCATTTAGTAAAGAGGCAGAGCTTTGGTACACTAGCTCATTGATCCAGAAGGGAAATTATGTGGGAGCCACAGATAGGAGGAGCGGCTGCAATCGTTTACCAAGGGGTCATGAGTTACAGTATAAATAGGGGTTGAAACAATGTAATCTGCTCCTTTGTTTTGGTTCATATAAAGTGACCCGGAAGTACCTATGTTTTTGTGAATAATCGTGAGTTCTTGTTTTGTTCTGTCTATTTGTTTGCTTGTAATTACCAGACAGCTAACACATTCCGCAGCTGTTGCCAGAGGCCAGCACAAACACGGAACAGCAATTCACTCGGATCACTATAAACTGTCTTGAACCACAATCACTAAATGGACTTGTGTATGGGTTTTGTGTTTAATGTGGGGATACATTAATGGAACTGTTATTTCGGGGCCAACCAGGGGATTATAATGCAAGTAATACATGCCGCTGTATTACTTCCCACCATTATTATTTACTGTTTATTTTACCATCAGGCATTGGACACAAAATAAGTAACAAACCTTTACAATTTTCTGTCTGTTCTTTGATCACCTGCACATGCACGTTATTAATCACTTTGCCACATGGTCCTATGAAAATATATTTTAATGTATGTTTTAAAAAGGAGAGGCAGCTCTGTACTGTGGGGATGGGTCTGGTGTGTAAACTATCGAAGGAAAAAGGAAGCATTCAGTTTGAACAATGCATGGCTTGATTCCATACAAAACAATGCAATATGCAATAAAATAGCAATGCAATAAAAGGAGGCATGATAACATGCAAATTAAATTAAATAGGCTTATTGATGACAAGAGAGAACAGAATTCAAAATATAAAAATAACAAATAAATGATAAAAACATTTGGGCTAGCTATCCTTTATAAGTGATTATATGCAGTCTATAAACATGTTCTTAAAAAAGTGTGTGTGGGAGAGGGTCTGTGTGTGTGTGTGTGTGTGTGTGTGTGTGTGTGTGTGTGTGTGTGTGTGTGTGTGTGTGATTTAACCCTATGTGTGAGGGCCTACATTAATAAAGCTGTTTACTCATGAGTAAGGGCATTTTTGAGTAAATTTCCAATTTCTTCCAATTTTCCATGGTAAGTAAAATTATACTTTACATTCATTTATTTGCATTACTAACTGCCTAATCACCCAAGGTAAATTTACGTTCTTGAGTAAATTTACTTTTTTCAAACTTACTAAGTGATTTTTCAATCTTGTTAAGGCCAATTTCCATGTAATTATGATATGTAAATATATACCTTTGAAATGAATGGTGTAAATTTACATAGAGCATTAAACATGCTAAAACTGGGATTTTTGATGGGAGAAAGCCATGATGGAACTGTCTCTTTTGTGAAGAGGTGAAGAGAACAGAGGACCAGACCATACCCTGCTGAATGAATATTTCAACCCTGGGTCACTTTCCTGAATGGCACCAATGAAAACATTTTAAAGCACTATAGATTTGATAAGCAAACCATTTATGATCTTTGTGAATTACTTAAGGCAGATTTGAAAGCTTCCACCAAAAGAACACATCCAATTCCAGTTTTGACCAAAGTGACTTTGGCCTTACATCTTTATGGCTATAGACTAGCACAGATGTTCAATGCTGCAAGACAGGGAGTATCCCAGTCTTCAGTGTGCAAAATAATTAACGATGTAACTGAAGCCCTGATTAAAAGAGCTCCTGCATATATAAGATTACCACTATCAGTGGCTGTGCAACATCAAAATAAACTGGAGTTTTTTCAAGATGCAGGTATGCTGCAGGTAATTGGACTAATTGACTGTACATATGTTGCGATATGATCTCCTGCAGAGACTGAACCATTTTTAGAAACAGGAAAAAATGCAATTCCTTGAATGTTCAGTTTATCTGTGATGCCCGTTGCCAAATCATAATTTGACAATTTCCTCGGATCTTGTCTTATTTTGTTCATGTAAAGCAAAGATGTCTTCATCAGTATATCCAGACTTTATTCTTTTTTTGTGGCTGGTTCTTCCTGTAGTTCTGCAGTTGCATGTTGTCTTCTTTGTGTTTTTTTTTTCCTGTTTGGGAATTGAAGGTTGAGGGTAGATGATAATTTTCATGATCCGAGTCCTCAACCCACAGTGTTTTATTTTCTTCAGGTGTGTGTATGTCTTGTATCAATTTTTTGAGTGAGTGTTCTTCATTGGGCAAAATCACATGGTCATTCTTGTCCTTGTACCAATTACCTTGCTCATCGCTGTTTCCTGGTGCTGTAAAAGCAATAATATGGAAAATAGGATTTGCTTGCAGAATACTTTCATTACTTATTCAACAAATGGCACATTTCAGTTTATTTACATTGTACTCCACACAACATACTTTCAAAAGTTTTAACATGTTATGAGCTATGACAGAACAGCCCCCAAAATTGTTGTCTATTTCCTATAAGAGAAAATGACTTTTGTTTATTATCTCATGACAAATCAACTTTTATTAATAATGCTTTTTCATTAAAAAGGCACTGTTTAAACTAGAGCAACTTAGTACAGAGCAATACAGAGCAATGAACCTGTTAGAGTCCACTACTCAGTCAGTCAGCAAGCCACATCATTCTAGTAGTGAAAAGAGTCTGATTGAGGCCATCTTTATTAAACAAGTTATTTTTAAAATATATATTTCAGTGGACATGTTCAAAGGCAAGTGGTGTTTTAAACAATAAACATTGAAAACTACGAAGTCTAAACAGGACATCCTGCAGTAAATATTACTGCTGATCACTCAGACATAATAATGAGTAGGTCTGTCATATCAAGCAATGTGAAATATTTTCAAAGCAGATTATTACTGTTAGACAAAACACTTTACTTTTTGCAGCTTAAGGGAGTCTGGGAATCCAACACCAGAAACAGACTGTGGGTTTAGCTGAGACAACACTTTTTGTTTTTGCTCTGTAGATCTTCCTCCAAATTTTTGTTTTCACTTTGATTTTTTGGTGAAATGTTGTCCATTTTACGCTAAGATTATATTTTACATTTACACAAAATGCACTTGAGGCATTACCTCCAAACTGAGATTTTACACTTGAAGAGGTATTTAACTGCACTCTGCAAGTTTGCTATTAAATGCAATTCTAATTGCTTGCAGGGGCATGACTGACGAGTTTAAGTTGTCTGTGTTTTTTTTATTAATCTGAATTTGTCCTGCATGAACTTTTTTTTTTTTTTTTACTGTTATTGTCAATGCATGTGAAATGTATAGAATTCACAGTAAAGCAAAGAGTATTACTCTTGGTAGCACAAAAGTAAATGAACGTAGATGAACAATTGCAAGACTACCTGTATAAACCAAAAATGGAAGATATTCCAGTAGGTGAACACCAGGGGCAGTAGTTAGCTCATTCTCAACCACTTCAAAAGTAGCTTGTCAATCCAAACTGGAAACTTCTAATGTAATTGAAATTAGGCTTGGAATACAAAAACAGGGAGAGACATTAGATGAAATCATGAATGCAACTAGGAAGGAAAAATAATGATATATGGCCCCATTGGTGGAAAGTTGTTGAAACATGACAAATATAAATATCTGCAGACTATGCAAACTAATAATTTCAGAAAGGAAATTGAAAAAAGGAGATTGTAATAAATTCTAATAAATCAGTTTTGGATGTTAATTGAAAGGCAAGGAATCCAAAAGCAACATGGACAATCTGAAGAACTTAAGAACAGAACAAATGACAAAAAAGAGGAGGCCGTTAGGCTCATCTATGCTTTGTTGGGCTCTCTCCAGGGCCAACCTATCTAAGTTAGAGTACAAGTTTACAAAACTGGAAAGGAGAACAGAATTTAACTTCAAGATGGTGGATGGAGAATTATAAGAACAATATCCGTGAATGTGGAAACATTCAAAATATCTGGTAGAGGCATGTTAAAAAAACATACCTAACTTAGCTAAACAAAATTCACCTTAGCTTTGTTCTGTGTGTTTTAAGTAGCAGATATACATTGCTGTGCAAAAGTCTTAGACATGTTGCATTTTTCTACTCTGATGCATTATGAGCATCAACAATTTACTCAAAGCCTCCACCTTGACTTACACAAAGAATGAAAAACATTGAGTGAAATAACCTGCTTCAATAGCACGTCTGAAGTCCTGCTTGACGTCTCAAACTCGCGCCCCCACAGCAATGCAATCCGGCCCGCTAAATAGTTACACAAAAGTAATTTAATCCGGCCCTCATGGAGCTGCATGCGTAAAACTCAAGTAAACAGTTGTAAAACGTGTGTAGGCGATATTATGCATTGTTTATGGTTATTTCTGTTGTAATACGTTGCTACCACTTTAAGTACTGTCGCATTATCTACCGTAAATTGACAGTATTGGTTTACAGCAGAGATAAGAAACCATACAGACCGACACGTGTTCGGGAGGAGCAAGTAAACTGACAGCTTGGTGACAGTGAAAGTCCAACATTTTGTGCCATAACAATTGACAAAAGATAATTGATCAGATCTAAACTTTTTTTTTTCTCCGTTGAGTCCGATCAGTACAAAAAAAATATGAGTGGCACTGAGACTATATGACATACTCATCGTAGCAGTCACTCGAAAATATATCGTGCAGGGATCCCCAGCAAACGTAAATGAGCAAAGAAATGTCTCAGTCTAAAAGCAAAATTGACCAAGAACACAGGCAATTTCAAGAATATTAAGTGGACAGTTGATTTTTTTTTAGAGGAGATTTTTTTTTGAGAGAGAAAGAAAGGATTAGTGTTGCAGCAACAGCTTTTTCAGAAAGTCAGAGGCAGCAGTTTTGGCAAGTTATGTGGTGAGTGAAATGGTTGCTAAGTCTGGGAAGCCGTTCACTGATGGTGAATGTATTAAAGACTGTATAATCAAAGTGTCTGAGGTCGTAAGTCCTGACAGGAGAAAAGTTTCTTAGCAATATTAGCCTGTCTGCAAATAAAGTAGCAGAGCGTGTTGTTGAGCTTTCTAAAGATATTGAGGAGCAGCTCTGCAAGAAAGGCAAAGCATTCAGTGCATACTCTATCGCGCTTGATGAGAGCACCGATTTAGTTGACAGTGCGCAGCTGCCAATATTTGTGAGAGGTGTTGATGATAACTTTCAAGTCACGGAAGAACTTCTAAGCTTAACTTCTAAGTCTACAATGCGCGGTAGAACAACAGCAAGTGAGATCTTTCAAAACCTTAAAGACGCACTAGAACACGCTGGTCTGCAGTGGCATTCTTTAGCAGGCTTAACAACAGATGGAGCCCCAGCAGTGATTGGGAAAAAGAACGGGTTGGTAGCACTTGTGCAAACAAAAGATGGAAGAACACTGCATCATTCACCAGCAGGCACTGTGCATTAAATCTTTGAAGCTCGACAATGTTATGCCCGTTGTTGTGAAATGTGTGAACTACATTCGCTCCAGGGGCTTGCACCACAGACAGTTTCGTGCTTTCTTGGAGGAAATTGAATCCAAATATGGTGACTTGCTGTACTTCACAGAGGTGCGTTGACTAAGCAGGGACACTGTTTTAAAGAGATTCTTTGAGTTAAAAACAGAGGTGAAACGGTTCATGGAGGAGATTAATATGCCTCTGCCAGAGTTTGAAGACACAAAATGGATGATGGATCTTGCTTTCCTTGTTGAGCTCACCCAAGAGTTGAATAACCTAAACCTGAAGCTACAAGGTCCTGGTCAGCTTGTGACAACAGTGTTTGATGTGAAAGCATTCACAACTAAACTGAAACTGTGGAAATATCAGATTTCTCAGAGTAAATGCACTCATTTCCCATCATGCAAGTCACTTCTGGAAGAACTGGACATTGAAATGCAGTTCAGTGGTGCTGAATACGCTGCTAAACTTGACCTGCTTTTGGAAGAATTTGATCAGCGGTTTGCAGATTTCAGAAAGCAAAAAGAGTAGAAAAGAGTAAGCTTCCAATTGTTTGCTGATCCATTTTCAGTTGATGTGGAAACAGCACCAAGTGATTTACAGATGAAGCTCATTGATCTTCAGTGCAACACACCTCTGCAGAATAAATTCAAAGAAGCCCGAGAAGATGTCACACAGTTCTTCAAGCAGCTACCACCATCTTTCCCCACAGTTTTGCAAAAGCTTCAGAAAAAGCATGGCTCTGTTTGGCAGCACATACATTTGTGAGAAACTTTTTTCCACTATGAATGTAAACAAGTCAAAATACAGAACAAAATTATCAGATACACACCTTGCTGCAATCCTGAAGGTTTCAACTGCTCAGTCACTGACACCAAACATCAGCAGACAATTGTAAAAAAGTTCATGACAGTTCAATGTAATACTTCATGAAAGAAGTTTTTTTTTTTTTTTAACCAATACCTTCTTCCGTGACGTCATTGGCCCTGCATTAGGATTTCAGGGTCGACATTGGCCCGCATGTAAATTGAGTTTGAGACCCCTGACTTAGACCAAGATGAGAGGGGCGATTACCAGGCCTTGACAGAAAAAGATGATTTGGAGATGATGAATCCTGTTTGAACTTTCAGAATCGACTGCTGCGTCGTAAACGAGTAACCAAAGAGAAGCTGGGCATCCTGGCTGCTGATATAGCCCACATGGCAAGATGAGCCTACCGAGATGAACCCGCCAGCTTAAGTCGCCACATTGCACTGGATGCTTTCCTCCACAGTCTACAGACCCCACCGCTGCACCGTCAAGGATGTCTTGCTGCTCCCCCACACCTTAGAGGAGGTAGTACACCAAGCACTCGCTGTAGAAGTGTTACTTCAAGAAGAAGATCTCCCACAGCAACAAACTACCACTTGTTCGGTCCATGCCACCAGCCCTCTGGAAAAGTAGAGAGAACTATATGAGACTGTACCTAATGTCATGCCCAGAGCGAGAGCTGCTGAGCCTAGTGAGATGAGACAGAGAGAGAGTTTGCTTGGAGATGCGGTTTACCAGGGCATGTGATGGCTGACTGCCGACACCTGAAGCTCTGACTTGCCACCCCTCACCAGCCAGTGAGAAATGAGATGGGGTCCACGTAGAAGGGAAATGCGGAACCTCACTGCTGCAAGCTTTCAAATCGCCGATGCCACTGTTGTCGGACGAACAGGAGAAGGCGTCTTCTTTGGTACTGTCCTCCATGTAGAAGGTGTCCCTTGTATAGCGCTGAGTGAGACCAGTTCTTTCATCACTATAATCTGACCTGATGTATTGACGTAAGCCACGTCTGACTGGAGGAAGCGAGTCCAGCCCACCTACATATACAGATTGAATATGGAGCAGTGACTTCGCCGCTGTACATCAGCCTGGAATTCCTACAGTGAGTGGGCTCCCTACTCGATCTGCAACATGGACACATCAGCCAATGGAAGCCGCCACTCAGACCAGCCACCGCACAGCGTCCGCCTGCTAGCCTGACCATCTGCTTCAGCCCAGCAGCACTTCCTCACTTACTCTTCCACCCAGCCTACACTGTCCCTGTCTGCGGCACCAGGTGCACTCAAATAATTCCATCCCTACCTCAGTGGACATAGCTGTACTCTCTGCACAGACAATGCTTCCCTGCAGTGGTTAATGAACATCAAAGAACCAGAGAGGCAACTCATACACTGGCTGGAGCAACTTAAAGAATTTCACTTCAGCAATCAGCATCGCTCTGGCAACTGCCATACTAATGAGGATGCTCTCTCCCACCGGTAATGCACAGTGGATGGTTGCCGCTACTGCGAGAAAAGGGAGCAGCAAGAGGTGACGACATCTCAGATGCATGGCTGTCTCGACAACTTCGGCAACAGAGGGGACAGTCCAGCAGGAATTGAAGCTCGACCTACAACCAGTGCTGTGATGGATAGCAGCAGGTCAATGCCTAAGCTGGGAACACATTTCAAATCTTTATATTACTTCAAAAGGGCTATGGGCTCAGTGGGATGGGTTAGTCATATAGGAGGGAGTACTACAGCGCTGCTCGAAGGAGCCTGTTTGAGGGAAAGATACGGTACGGAGCACTTCAGTATGGCCAAGACACCAAGATACAACTGGAGCTGTTGCCGCCATGACGTTGAGGACCACTACTGCTGCTGTGATATCTGTTCTGCCCGCAAAGGACCCCCAGGTCAGTCACATGCCCCCCTGAAACCCATGTCAGCTGGCGCCCCCATGGAGCAAGTCGACGGGGACATCCTGGGCTCCTTCCCTGTATCTGCCCATGGCAACCACTTTGTGCTGGGGACCATGAATTACTTTACAAAGTGACTGGAGGCATACACACTGCCAAATGAGGAGGCAGGCACAATAAAAGGATTCTTCGCCCGGTATGGAATACCACAGGAGCTGCACTCCGACTAGGGAAAGTTATTTCACAAAAGAGTATTTTTAACTGAATGCATTTTCTGTGATTTATGATCTTTTGTTTAAATGAAGATGGGGTGATATTTGTTTGAAGTTAACATGTCATCTGCTTACATTCAAAACAGCCAGTAAAACTACCTGATGGAGAGTTTACCAATGAATGACTAGCAGAGTTGATCAATTGAATGACAATAATCAGAGAGAGACACCTATTCTCAAATGTTATAAAAATGCTTGCAGCATGGAAAATGAATCTGTCTCTCTCAAAGATTTCCAAGATATATCTCTCAAACAAAAGACAATACAACTCTTGGAAAAGAAACATGAAAATATCTAAGTGTGTACAATTGGACTGAATCGCTGAAGACTCAACAACAAAGGAATGGAAACTAAAACACAACTGTTGAAAACAGCTTCTTGAAGAAAATATCTTAATTCAAAAGATGAATAAAAGGACTTTATTGCTACTAAATCTGAAAGTATACTAAAATCCACAAAGAAGTAAACAGAAGAATACTGAAGTTACTTAATACCAAAGTGCTTTTTAATTCTGCTCGAATTGACGCTTCCTTGCTTCAAGCATCATCTTAAGCACACAGGAATTGTTGCATCGTGGAATATGAAGAACAGTAAGTCCTGAAGAAAAAGCCGTCTTGTTTTTCTTTAACTGAAAAGGACTACAAACTGAAGACAAGTTTTTAAACTAAAATCATTTTTAACCACCAGGAGAAAGCTTTATACAGTAATTTTTCATTGCAAGACTCTTTTTGAGACTCTCAACTTTTTTCACATATAAGGACTGGAAACTTAGTAACTTGTGAATTTCCATGGTGCATAAATCAATTGTATGATTAATTATGTTTAAATTGTGCATGAAATAATATTAACTTATGATGACTTATATGATAGAATATGAATGCACAGTTGAATGTTGAATATATTTAGAATCTTAATTACAATGGAATAAATGGTTAATTTGTCTTGAAATACTTGATTATACATAGCGAATTACTACTAATGCAATCTATTTTAATCTTATTTTTGTAACTTTTAATAAAAGGTATTTACTTTCAACAAGATTTGTCATTTTATTTTTGTATGTTGAAGCAAGCACTGATATATGATTACATTGAATTGAATCAAATTTGAGTATTGTCTAAACCTTAAATGAATGAATCATATTTATAGCCAGAATTCTATGTATATATTACTGTAGAATATAGATCCATATGTTTAAGTCTAATGTTTGATTGCACTTGGACATGAATGTAGATCATTATAGTAAGGTATTTTTTAAACAAAGCTAAAGGCATGTCTTGAGAAGGTATCTAAATAACAAAAAATGAACATGGCCTTCAAGCCAGTAATCTGTGTCACCAGCATTATGTGGGAAATCTGAGAAAACCCAGCAGAGCTTGACCAAGTGTGTGTAAAATGCTGCAAGATCCAGGACTTGCTTCAATGAGTAAGTATGCGTGACAGAAAGACAATGATTCTTGGTGGCAAATCTCCCTTTCAACCTGCGAGGGTGCTAAGTAACAGGAAAAGAATACTCTGACTACATGAAGTGACATTTCATTCCGAAGGTTAAAAGGTCATGTCGAAAAGAGACAGAGCTTCGGTACACTAACTTATTGACCCAGAGTGCAAATGATGTGGCAGTATGGCAAAGTGCCCGCCCCTGTGTGTATTTTGTGTTGTGTGTTAATGTTGGTGTATAGTCATTGGTACACGGGATATAAACGGGTATGTGTAACACAAGTGTTTAAAATGTATATTTGTATTTAGGCACGAGGATTGCACAGCACTTCACGTGCAAGTAAAAAGTAATAATATGTGAACACGGGGAATTGCACTTTATTAATTCACGTGCAGTTATACCGCGACTCCAATTGAATGATTGATTAGCAATTGAGTCTCGGTACAGCTGCATAAAAGCAGCATGTTTTTTCACTCACTCGGGGTTGTGTGTTCGGGAATGGAGAACAGGAGAGAGAAAGAGGAGAAGCCTAATTATAAATATCAATTGCTACAAGTGCTGGAAGCACCAGCACCATACTTGTTTTGTGTAGCGTTCGTCCACCCTGTTTTGTTAGTGTCTACTCATTTTGTTTGTCTATTTATTTTGGCCTCACGTGCCGTGTGCTGTTTTTGTTACAAACCTTTTATTTTCTGACTGTCTGTTCATTTATTAAATTCTGAGCGAGACCATTCGCTCAGCTCCACCTAACTCCACCTCTCTGTCGTTTATTTCCTGGCTCCTGTTTCTGGTCTGACGTCCCCCACTCTGGCCATCTTTGTGACAATCATTCACATCCAAATGTCGACTGACATGCTGCATGCTACCCACGTTTCCCATTGTTGCCTGTTTGTAGCCAGTGCTGGAATGGTAGTGTGCGCAGAGTTAACGCAGTCCTTTTATAATCCTTATTCTGCGTGTTGCAAACCTGGTTTTGTGCTTGGCGCATACCTTCTAATATACCAGGATCACACATATTGTCGGCCACTCCCCCCATATTGCGCAATGCATATATTTTATTTCTGCACAGCGCAGAATGGATTGTGACACGCAAAAGGATGTTTTGAATATGGCAACTTGGCACAATTTTGGCACAACAGCCATCTGCGACGCGCATAGCCCTCTGATCAGTGCGCAAACTTTTCGAATATTGGGCCTGATGTCTTTATTGGAAAAATTTGCCATATCAGATGTATCACTCTATCAGAATGCAACAAAGGGCAACTTACACCTGGTAATACTCTACTTATAATCCATGGAGTACTGTTTGATGCATATGCGGAGAGTTGGACCATCCATTGCCTCAGAACAGCAGCTTCACAGTGAGGCATACAAATAATCCCATGTGCCGAGGCTGCCCCCATTACTCTGCATTACTCCATTTCATGACCAAGGGATGATCTTGGAAGAGACACAGTGGCAATGACTGCTTGTCAGGACAACTGGGTTTTCTACAGAACAGCAACAGGCATTAGAAACATATGTTGGATCATAAACTATTTGATTGTACTGCAGCCAGATGGAAAATGCATCTGCCTGTTATATTTGTATATTAGATTTTTAAGGGCATGCACTAGCACTTTGAAAATGTTGCCCTGCTGACCTAACAACATCATCATTATTTTTATATTCCATTTAAAAATAAGTAAACAAAACAGCAAACTATGCACTCAAAATGTCTTTATTTTCTATTTAATATAAAACAAACATATTAAAAAAACACAAATATGTTTCGGTCCTACCTCAGAGTGTTTAACCCCACCTACATTACATAGGAGCATTAAATCAATACATAATTACCAATTAAAAATAACAATCAATACAATTTAGTGAAAGCCTACTTTGGAGATTTGCAATTTAGTTTTTCAACTTCAGAATTCAGCACTACATGGCAATGCCTAGAAGTTGGAATAATGGCAGGATGTACCATTTCTCCACTGACTTTTACCATGGCAATGGAAATAATTATTAGGGCATCAAAATGGGTAGTAGGAGGAGAGTGCTTGGCTTTTGGAATGCAACTACCACAAATTCAAGCATACATGGATGACATGACAACAATGACTACAACAGTAGCCTGTACTAATCGGTTATTGGGCAAATTAACCAATAACATTGAATGGGCACAAATGCAATTCAAGCCCACTAAATCAAGGAGCATCTCTATAATTAAAGGTAAAGTAGTAGATAAAAGATTCTACATTAATGGTGAGGCAATACCAACAGTGTCCGAGAAACCAGTGAAGTCTAGGGAGATGGTACGGTGGGGATCTAAAGGACACAGTTTGTGTGGGAGAAGTTAAACAGCAAGCAGTGGAAGGGTTGGAGAGCATAGACAGTAGCGCTTTACCAGGCAAACTGAAACTTTGGTGCTTTCAGTTTGGTCTACTGCCAAGACTGCTGTGGCCACTGACTGTGTACATGGTTTCCTTGACAACAGTTGAGGAGCTGGAAGCTTTAATCAGTTCATACGTCAGGAAATGGTTGGGAGTTCCACGTTGCCTCAGTAGAGTGGAACTTTATGGTAAAGGAATACTGCAGCTACCAATCTCTGCTCTAACCGTGGAGTTTAAGTGCACCAAAGTCCGACTGGAAATTACATTAGTAGATTCACGCGACAAATGTGTAAGGGAGGCAGCACCTGTGTTGAAAACTGGAAGAAAATGGACGGCAAAGAAAGTTGTGGAAGATGCTAAGGCTGCCCTTTGAATCAGAGATATTATGGGGCAAGTTCAGCATGGAAAAGGAGGTTTTGGTTTCAGTTCAGCTCCTCCTACATGGCACAAGGCAACCCCGGCTCAACGGAGGAAGCTGGTAGTCAATGAGGTGCAAAAGCAGGAAGAAATGATCAGGTAAAGGACATTTCCCAGGCCAAGCAGGGAGAATGGATGAGATGGGAGAGTGTAGAGCAACGCAAGATCGGCTGGCAAGACCTGTGGACAATGGAACAGAGCAGGATCTGTTTCCTCATCAGATCAGCATATGATGTTCTCCCATCACCACAGAACCTAAACCTCTGGGTGGGTGAGGATCCCTCATGTCCTTTGTGTTCATTACCTGCAACACTAACGTACATTTTGACCGGATGTAAGGTGGGTCATAACCAAGGACGGTTTAGTTGGCGCCATGGCCAGGTGCTGTGATGTTTGGCCTTAGTATTGGAAAACAAGTGTAACCTGACCAATAAGTTGCCACCAGTTCCATCAAAGCATTACACACAAAAGACAATATTCCTCTATCCAGGAGAGCAACCCCCAAGAAAAAATGTTTAAACCGAGCCTCCCCCAGGACAACTGGAAGCTGCTAGAGACTGGAAGATGCTGGCAGATGTTGGTCAATGGCTTATTTTTCCACCTGAGATTGCCACCACTAACCTTCGACCAGACATTGTCTTGTGGTCTGGATCAGCACGCCTTGTTCATCTTGTAGAGTTAACAGTGCCATAGGAAGATGCTATTGAAGAAACTTCAATAGCATCTTGGGTTGTTGAGAATTTGTGGCACACTCTACAACCCGGTTTCTCAGAGACGTCGGGTACAGTGGCCAAGAATTGCATCGCACAGTGAATAACTTATCTGAAGCAGCAGAAAGGAGCAGCAACTCTCAAGCACAATAGAAAGAAAGCAACGCTTATGTACAGGTAAGTAAGCTGGGCTGAGCTGAGTGGGGGATGGAGGGGGGTGATGCTGGGACGCCAGAATCACCATTGAGCCCTCTTGAGGTGTCGTGGGCTAGTCAACGAAACACCGAGGATGGAAGGTGCCCACTCGAAGACCCTAGAGATGTACCCTACTTAGCTTATCATGCTGATGCACTGGGGAGACCACACTGGGTTGATCCCTAGAGCCAGAATTGCAGCCGTTGTGTGTGCTGATGCGCTGGGGAGGTAAAATGAGCTGATCCCTGGAACCAGCATTACACTTCAGCAATCAACACCAGATAGAAGGATATCTATATCATAAGATGGAAAACAAAGCAAATGGATGGAGATGCAGATGGATCACATTAGTTTACTGCAAAGCTACATGTTAGTTGGTGCTTATCTTGGTGAGAGCTGAGTTCAAATCAGCATGAAGTTCAACATCTACTCCATGTAATGGAAATCAAACAACAGATGACACAATTCAGAGTTAGAACAATCACTGACATCTCTTTCCCCCTTGACGATACATTATTATTTAATTATTTAAAAAACTTAGACCAATCAATCTCCTCCTTGAGATCCAAAAGGAATAAAGTATCCAATTTATCTATCCAAAACATTTCTCTTTTCAAAAGTTTATTATCCAAATCAGGTGTGTTTGAAAGTGTCTTTATGCCTAATTGTACTGTTGTGTTCATTAGTTCTAGTTTTTAGTTATCTGCGTGTTTTACCTACATAGCCCCAACTACAAGGACATTGTAAAAGATATACAACATGTGCTGATGTACATGTAATCCTACTCTTTAGGGAAAATACATTACCCGTTCTAGGGTGTGAAAACGTATTAGCCTGTGTTATATTACTACACTGTGCACACTGCCCACATCTTTCAAATCCTGGTTTCGGTTGATAAAATGGTTTCAGGGGAATATATGAATCTGATCTAACCATTTTCTATTTTAAATTCTGGCACCTTTTGTACGAAAATAACGGCAGACTGCAGCATAACGGAAGCACCTGAAAGCTGATAATTATTCCCGGTTCCTTATTCGCGATGTAGTTGACAAAGCAGTCCGTCCTTTTTCTGTGTTTTAACTCATTACACATCATGCTTAATTAATATATTGCTACTATTTAAAAAATAACCGCTCCTTAAAAAAAATATATATATATACGAAAATGTCAATAACAAATCTGTATCAGCAGCACAGCGGTACCCTATATTACCTGCTTGTTCTGCCCCATTTACCCCGCCCGCCCCCCAGACGCCTTGCTCACTAAATATCGAGGTATCCCTAGCAAAAACCTCTTTGCTAAAAAACACAAGATTTTAGTAAGCAAGCCGTACCCCACGAACAGTAGCACCCCAAAACGTAGTCCATTATAACCAATACGGAGCGCATGGGGGCACGTCTTTTGATGCTCAAGTTACCCCGCTTAGACGACTTAGAGAAATCTTTTATCTTTTTGTTTAGATTTTAGTGACAATTTTCTATCCACATTATCTGCTCTGAAACATAGTATATAAACATGAGACAGATCAAATCCATGCAGGGAGTGATGTATACAAATGATTACTATTACTGTAATATACATCAAACATATTAATCCATAAATAACAAGTTATTCCAATTTCCAATAAAATCGAATATAACTTTTCTTTTCTTTTCTTTGACACTCTGTAAATTACAGAACTCAGTGAAGCCAAGTTTAAGTACTGAGGTTCCAGGTTTAGAGCACTTGAAACACAAGACTTTAAATAAATGTTCTGCAGTCCCACGAGACGAGTATTTGCCTTGAAGCACTGCGGTCTGTTTCAGCAGAGCAGTGAGTTGCATTTCCTTGATAGTAGGGAATTTCCGCAATGCAATGCAGCAATGCCAGGTTGAGGGTTATATTTAACTATACGTGTCAAGTTTTTGTGTTATTTTCCGTCTCGTGTGTCTGCTGTCACTACACCATCTTGAATCGAAATGTAAGTTAAATGACAACCACAATGGAAATTTGATTTTTTTAAATTTTTTATTTGCTCTTCTTTGCCTCACCTCACCTTTGACCCGTGGTGACATTTTGATCAGAAGTTCACACAAAGCCATAACCTCCAGTAGTTCCATGGTTCAGAAACTCTCTACTCTTTTCACTACTACTTGGTGTTACAAATTCCTTTACAACACAATCATGACTGTTTTAAAACTTTGTTCATTCACCTGTTCATTAACTATCTGGAGAAAGTGTTGTGTTTACATCTTATATCAAACTACTTACCCACTCACTAGTAAAACAATGCAGTTGAATAAGACACAAATGAGGAGAGAACATAAGGCAGTCCTACAGATACAGAGGAAGGCTGTTCCACATGTGGTTCAAGAGACAGAGACAGACACTTAAAGGTATAGTTATAGTCTTGCTGTGGTATGCAGTGTAGTAAATGGTTGTGATAGCTATGTGAAAACTACGTGATAAAAGTATCACATTTCTTATGACAGTAAAGTATGCAGACTAACCACAGTAAAGTGGTAAGGATTTAAGTGTAGAATGTGATCGTTAGAGATTCACAAGTTTCTAGAGAGGCAGTGATGGAATGTAATCGCTGCTTGAAAAATACGTTTGAAATTCACCCCATCTGAGTGGAAAACACTTTGCTGCATATAGGTCACAATCCTGTGTTAGAGATTCTGGGTACAGCCACACAGCCTCCAGGAAACCAAGTGGAGAATTACTCATTTACTGTAATGTGCCTAATAAATGAATACGTTTCAACAACCCACTGCCCACTTTTATTTTCTTTGAAAGTTATATTTAGAAATAAAGGTGAAAAAAAAAAAAAAACATGTACTCAGAATTAGAATCACAGTGATATAAATTATAAGGCATACACTTTTCATCTTGAATTAATGGTGGCAGTGGTGCTGGATCAATTTTTATAGTGGGGGTGCTGAAAGTCATTGAACAAAACTGTAACCCCTGTATATGATGGAAGCCACGCATTAGGTTGCTGTTATAAGTGACCAAATTGAGCAATGCACTTTTTCACTTTACAATGATTAACTGATTTGCACTGTTTGTTATAATTTTTATGTGATTATTTGTTTTTATTTTGTTTTTATTCAGTAAAAACTGAAGTCAGTTACGACGCCAAACTGCAGCCAGGTCAAGACCCTGGTGAGGACGACGAGCACGCAGATGAGCTTCCTTGAGATGGTTTCTGACAGTTTTTGCAGAAATTCTTCGCTTGTGCAAACCTACAGTTTCATCAGCTGTCCGGGTGGCTGGTCTCAGACAATCCTGCAGGTGAAGAAGCCGGATGTGGAGGTCCTGGGCTGGTGTGGTTACTCATGGTCTGCGGTTGTGAGGCCGGTTGGACGTACTGCCAAATTCTCTAAAACGACGTTGGAGGCGGCTTATGGTAGAGAAATGAACATTCAGTTCTCTGGCAACAGCTCTGGTGGACATTCCTGCAGTCAGCATGCCAATTGCACGCTCCCTCAAAACTTAAGACATCTGTGGCATTGTGTTGTGTGACAAAACTGCACATCCCCAAATCCCAAAAGAACCTGTACAGAGTGAAAAATGGGAGGGTTAACTTTTGTAAACCTAGTTAACAGTGTTTGGTTTATTGTCACCTGGTCAGCTCTCTACCAGTTTGGTGCGTTAAAGCATGTGGCATTGGTATTATGTTAAACATGTTTCTAAAACAGACAGCATAAATACCTGCTTATCTGTTTTAAGTAAAATAATAATAATAATAATAATAATAATAATAATAATAATAATAATAAAATAATAATAATAATCCTTTAACCATCTTGCTACAACATGCTTATCATATTTAGAACAAAATGCGAAGAGTAGCATATACGATTCTGATCCAGTTAAATATTTAAAGTTAAACAATTTAGAAATGCCTTGTTTACTTGTAGAAATAGGTTGAACAGATGTATTTTATTTACAGTAGTCGGTTAAGGGAACCTGGGTTGTTTTTCCACTGCTGAGCCATACTACTGAGGTCACACGCAACAAAAGACAGTTGTTATCAATTAACTCAGTTTGCAAAAAGATGCGCAAAAAATGGTGCTCAAAACATAATATATCAATAATACGGCTGTATCTTGTATCGCTATATTTTGTAAATATATTTAGGACTGTCTTAATCCGCACATTTTACCGCTTATAGCGACTTAGAGTTCAATTAGTTCTGTTGAAGGGGGGGTGAAAGAAGGTTTTAAAAATAATATGCCAACGATATCCCAACGAGAGCCGTAGCTGCATGTATGTACAAATAGCCAGTGGAGAACCATACCCGAGCCGTACCGAGCCTTCATGGGTTGGATGTGCCAGTGGAGAAGGGGAAGGAATGTGAATTTTTTTGTGGTTCGGGTGCAGGTCAAAAAATATAATTTCTGTCCTTTTCAGCATTCTCATATGTAACCCTTTTCCAAGTAACGTATTGGAAAGTAAATGTATCAGTATTTCCTGCACTAAAGCAGGAGGTGATTAGAGAGGAGTCAGCTGACTAAGCAGAGATCTTGCTTGTTTGATCCTTTTATCACATTTGCTTGGTGATAGTAACAATGTTTGTGAAACAAAAGATAACGCGGGGTTTACACCATGTAATGGATAATAGTTCGAGAGGTAAATCATAAGTGTGGAATTCTTGTTGGATTGAAAATAATGAACATGTGACTGGATCTGTTGCTTGTAAAACATGTCATTTTATGTTTTTTTTTTTTTTGTGAACGACAGTCACAAAACTGGTACATCTCTGCGAAAGCATGTAGCTCCCTTTCAACTGGTGACACAAAAGTAATAGACAGGTATTTTATAGCAAAGTAAGTAGAGATAGTTAATGTTACAATGTTAAAATATATCCAGACCACTAGAGAAATGGTGCATTGTTAAATTCACCGCTGCCTGCACCGACGCAAAGCCGGATTCACCAAACCGTTGTTAAATTCATCAGCAATTGCTCAACAAACTGTTAAATTCACCGGTGCGTCACCGCTGAAGCAGCGGATTCATTGGGGTTGAGAGTCGGTGAACTGCAGCAAAACCAAAATGGCCATTCCCACTGGAAGTTTGTTTTGTAAGGAGATACTATTAATGTAATTGTAGATTCAGAGGCGCTAAATCTTTTGAAAATGGGTATGGAGTTGTGTATTTTTAATAAATATATATTGTAGCATGCAGGGGGAAGGCAGCAGCATGGCTGGTAGGTGGAGTAATCACATACAAAGATATAAGCCCGATATACGCTCCTTGCAACAGAGCCAGCTCTTTTGTACAGCAGTATCGGCGCAATGCTTTAGTGCAGGGCTTCTCAAACTCGGTCCTGGGGACCCCCTGTGGCAGCTGGTTTTCATCCAACCAAGATCTCAATTACTTAACTAGACCCTTAATTGAACGAATAAGTTGCTTAATTAGACCTTTTAGTTGTTTTCAGCTCTTAAACAGTTGCAGTTCAAGTTACTTATAAAATGTTTTAGCTAACTTGAAATATGCAGCTGTGCAAGCGCTGAAAACAAGTAGAAAGGTCTAAAGCAAATTATCATTCAATTAAGGGTCTAGTTAAGTAATTGTGAGCTCGGTTGGAATGAAAACCAGCAGCCACAGGGCGTCCCCAGGACCGAGTTTGAGAAGCCCTGCTTTAGTGTGACAGGTCCCGGGTTCGCGCCCGCCCTCTGCCTGTGTGTGGATTGCCTCGCCCTGTGTGATGTGCCTGCCTGCGGGAACTGAGATCGCTACAATAGCGCTAATAAACATATTGATAAACAATATCGCATTTGTCAACATATCCAGAGTAGCCAACTGAGCTTGTGACGTACAAGATTTCGACACGAGAGAACAGATTTTTTTTTTTTTTTTTTTATCGTGTATGGTATTTATCCTTTTATACTTCAAACAAATATGTTACAAATTGAGAAAAGTGGGCAAACTGTATTTGAGTGTATGCATTAATATATTCATATTTATAAATATTTACAATTGCAGGCTAGCTGCTTTCTACGTTTTAATGTAACAACAAGCTAGCTCCTAATTAGTCGGTTATAGATAACTAAACCTTTCTCCCAATAAGCTTTCAGCTCACACACAGGTCAACCACAGCCTTGCATGCTGCAGCAGCAACCCTTCTATTATTATTATCAGATGTGTTGATTCACCAAACTGTTGTTAAATTCCTGCACCGAAGAGCAACAACAAAGCTACCACGCTGTATAGCCTATTGTATAAACTCACTCTGTGGAGAATGGTAGAGATATCTGTATCAATGTGAGAGCATGAGAGCGTCAGTTGACGCAGGCAGCAGGTAAAGGACAAATGGGTCGGGTTGCAGGTCTTATTAAAGCAGGGGGGTAAGAAGAGGGTGTTGCAGCAGGTTCTGGGTTCAGGTTGGAAGAGCATGATAAAAATCGGACCCGTGCAGGACTCTACCAGAGCTGACACTGGGTCCTCAGCCACACATCAGAACCAATGGGCACAGACGAACAACAACCAATCACGACAGACAGATAACAACCAATGGGGATCGGACCAGGGCAGACAAACAGGCAGAGGGTTACACGATACACAGCAATACATACACAAAAGGCAAACTAAGCAGTGGTGGGATACAACAGGGAGGAAATAAACACACAGCGTGTAAACACAAACAGACAGCGGTGAATACAGTACATAAATTGATGGCCGAGGAAGGTGGTTTTATGCCAGAACAGGTGGCACTTATCTTGCAGTCGCAGTCCGGCAGCCTGGATCCTCTGCAGCACCCGCCGCAGGTGGAGCAGGGCCTCTGAGAAGGTCAACCAGCAGGTTGACCAGGTGCACCACACATCTGCCTGGGAATACCGTCCAGTACCTTCTTGTGATGAAGTGCCCGCCCCTGTGTGTATTTTCTGTTGTTGTGTGTTTAATATTGGTGTATAGTCATTGGTACACAGGATATAAACTGGTCTGTGTAACACAAGTGTTTAAAATGTATATTTGTATTTAGCCACAAGGATTGCAGAGCACTTCACGTGCAAGTAAAAAGTACTATGTGAGCATGGGGAATTGCACTTTATTAATTCATGTGCAGTTGTACCGAGACTCCAATTGAATGATTGATTAGCAATCGAGTCTTGGTACAGCTGCATAAAAACAGCATGTTTCCACCCACTCGGGGTTGGGTGTTCGGTGAGTGGAGAACGGGAGAGAGAGTAGGAGAGTTACAATTTCAATTGTTATTGTGAGCTGGTGGGACCAGCACGATACTTGTTTATTTAACGCACTGTGTTTGTTTGTCAATCTGCTCACCGTGTTTTGTGTAAGTGTTAGTCCGTTTTGTTTGTCTATTTATTTTGGCTTCATGTGCCGTGTCCTGTGTTTGTCCTGTTTTATTTTGTAACAATAAACCGACTCAAGGAAGTGTCCCCATCATTTCACTTAATCCGTCCTGTCTTTGTGTATTTCATTCCTTCCTGGTTCTGACGCTGCCCACTTCGACCGTCTCTGTGACACCTCTTCATTAGCCGCTCGAATCTAGCTGAGGCATTGCACAATCCAAATGGTATCACATTGAACTGCCAGAGACCCTAACCGGTGGAGAATGCAGAGACCCTAACCGGTGGAGAATGCAGTCTTCGGTTTGGCATCAGGGGCGAGCGCCACTTGCCAATAGCCAGTCCACAGGTCGAGGGAGCTGAACCAGGATGACCTGGCAATGAGGTCCAATGACTCGACAATGTGGGGAAGCAGGTAAGAGTCCTTCCTGGTGACCATGTTTAATCTGTGGTAGTCCCCACAGAAGCGCAGACTCCTGTCCTTGCTGACTAGCACCATGGGCTCAGCCTAGGGGATGTTAAACGGCTCAAACACCCCCACCCCCTGCATCTCCTGGATGAGCTCTGCAGCTACCTTGTGTCTGAAAAGAGACCTGTTCCCTTTACGCTGCACTCTCACAGGTCAGGAGGGAGATTTATAACCAAGATTCATTCTTTCTCTGTCACAATTAGACAGAAAAATCAGTAGCTCTACAAGCGGATATGGTTAAGGCAAAGGGATGCATCAAGAAATAGTTACTTGCTCATTTATATTTTCTGATCAAATTAGATAGCGAAATGTGTGCATGGGCTGCAGTAAGGTTTAAAACTTCTTTCAGCCTAGTTGTGTTTGCCATTTAAATCTGTTTGGATTTCCTGGGCATCGGTCGCTTGTGTCGGCCACTTGCTTCTTATCCTCCAATCCAGGTCATTATGCATATCAGAGTGGGTCCCAACACAGATCTTTGTGGCGCCCCAACTAGAAGTTAGCCCCCTTACCTCTACTCTCTGTATCCAGGTACAAGTACTACTTTGGATTCCAGAGTTGGTGCATGCCTGCTGTGTACTTGCTGCAAAGAGTGTGATTCACTGAGACACCTGCACCTTCCAGTCATTTCAAATAAGTGATATCAAAATATGCAAATTGTTTTACATGGGGAAGATTTTCTTGACCATCTCTGTCTCTTTTTACTTGATGTGTTCAGCAAATGAGTAAGGAAACAGCAATGATGTGAAACTGATTCTGAAAAAGAGACGCTGATGGCAACTTTTGATAGAAGTGTTGAACAATTTGGAGTAGAATTCGGTGCACACACCCTCTTCTAAAATGACGTGTTCATCTCAGAATTAATCGCTGTGTTCTTCACTTGAATACACCACAATTCAATCTGTTATAATTTCAAACTGATTACAGAACCACCTTTCTTCCTTTAAGCTTATTTTCCTCAGCCCAGGAATCTTCCATACATATGTCACAATTTAGAGTTTTTCTAAAGGGTTGCTTGTCCAATAGTACTTAACTTGTTAAGAACCTTCATTACCACTATAATACAATACTGACATCAGGATAAGACAGTGATTGGTAACACATTTGTGAGATGCCAAGCCATTACTGAGTGCTTAAGCATTATACTTTTTTAAATAAAAAAAAGGTAACACATTTCATGGATAAGGACATTGAAAGTATTCCCCTCTGCTTAAAAACAAGTTACATTGGGATGTCTCTGCAATATACAGTATATTATGCACTGTAAACAGTAAACAGACTAACAAATGTAAAGTGTGTGTGTATATATATATAATATATGTGTGTGTGTGCGTGCGTGCGTGCGTGTGTGTGTGTGGCAACCTGGGGTAAGCTTGCACTTTCGAGACCTTTGACACCTTTTTCTTGTAAAATAGGAGCACTCTGGACCACAGATTAGTTGCAAAAACAGGGCGGTGCCTGTATATTTATTTATGCACACAAAACAGAAACCTAATTCCTTCCAGGAGTTCTAACAAAACTTTTTCAAGTTCCAACTATAAGCAGATGGGTAAGCCGTTTACCAGTAATCAAAACCAAGACATACGCATTGAAACACTGTAACTTCCTCAGGTCTGACCACACAGGTCCACACACATACCTTTTTACACAGTATATATAAAACCACAAGATACTCTAAACTTCTCTCCACTGTACTGCATTTACAATTACAGGAAATAATGCTTGAAAAGTCAAAGTGAACATCGGAGACTTACACGTTTTTTTGGGTTCTTATTAAAGGGAAAAATCCCAAAGAATTGGACTTTTTTTCTCATTGAAGAAAACCCCCACCCACAGGTACCCTTTTAAAACAGCTCTGCTTGTCATATCATTCCAACCTAGAAAAAAGAATGACTGGCTCTCACGCTACAGTAGAATCACAAGCTGAAAGCAGCTGTTACAGGAAGCCTCAGTGCATAACACCTTCCTGTTAGTCTGGTGAGCCTGCACAATTAACCATTTCTTTCCTGGACACGTGTGCAGCCAGCAGATCATTTTTAACACTAAGGCTCACCTTTACACATGTAAACGCCTCTGTTTAGTTTACTAATAATAAACATTTAGAAAAGCCATAAATTATAAACTAATATTAAGCAACAGACAAGTCTGTAACATTTTGTATTTTGTTACACTCACATACTGACTCAGCAGCATTGCAGTTTATTGTTGAACAACCTAGCTTTTTTTCACACAAAGAATAGCTGTGGATGTATTTTTCTTTACTTGTGTGCCAGCACTGTTGTGCAAGTGCTTGTCAAGAGATTACAGGGCCCACAATGCACCTGACTGGATTCATTCCAGCCAAATGAATACTCAGAAGCTGGCATGTGGAGCGTTTATTGCTATGCTTCTTTATCATGATGCAGTGTCAACATTTTAGAAAACGATAGGCAAAATTAATTAAGAGTTGTTTCAATGATGATATGAGTGGATACCTAAACTCAAAGATGAATAGCAATGCCACGCTGGCGCAACATTGAACCAACAAACTCACCGCCTCTAAAGAGCTGGTGAGCTTGCCAATAGAATAGCAGCATCCACAACAAGCGTAAAACTGTAAATTACAAAGTTTTTGTTGTATATGAAGGTGTATGAAAGATCTAGATCACAAGGAATTATAATATTCTAATATATTTTAAGAAAGGGCTGAATTTGTTATGCATATCTGTGTTGAACTGTGTATTGCAGTGCAATTGTGTACAGGACTGTTGAACGACTCTGCAGCTGTGCTGTTTTCACGAGCGTGGGATTGATTCTGTCTGCAGGATGATGTTTCGCTGTCCGGGACTATGTAAGCAATGCTGCACCAGATACAACCCCTACTCGGAGCAGCAAGGAATTCAAGGGATTCAAGACGGAGGACAGAGTCTGAGCAGACGGTGGGAGTAAGGAAGCCAACGACAGGCAGAAGAACTCAGGCAGTGCGTGTGAGACTGCAGACAGCAGAGTCAGAGCGGGCGATGTCAGAAGGGGAGCCAGTGAAAGGCGGCAAGACCTGGGCAGTGTAGGCCAGACAGAAAGGAGCTGTCCGACAGTCCACCAAGCCTGGCTATGAGAAGCCTAGCCAGGGAGTAGTATGCTGTGGCTGCTCCTTGTCCAGTCAGTGGTTGCCCTTCTCGGGGTAGTAGAGACTGGAGACCATTGGCGATCCAGCCACCAGTGCCACTCCTGCTGGAGCACTCCAGCATCCCGAGGAAGGACCGACCCTTGCGGTGCATAAACCGGGGGAACCAGCCAACCCCCCAGGGTGACCCTGCATAGGCCGGTGAGATCTCCCACCAGCTGTCCCAGGCCTGCCAATCTGATGGTGCCACTGTGACCAGGACTTTGCGGATGATCACCAAGTTCCCGGTACACCTATGCCAGGAGCAGCATTATCGGCAGCAGTCTTCCCGTGATGGAGACCGCAATGGTGGTGAGTCCAGAGATGGAAAGACCTGGGGCGAGGTCCAGCGGCAGCAGCCCCAGCCAGCAGTCGTGGTCATGAATACCAGGACTCGAGCAGAAAAGCCGGCCACCAGCCTGATGCCGGGACTTTGTCATGTACACCTGTGTTGAACTGTGTATTGCAGTGCACTCTGCAAATTGTGTGTTGTGTTGTCCATGCACGTGGACTGATTCTGTCTGCAGCAGGATCTTTCACTGTTTGGGACTATGAATGCAACATTGCACCAGCAATGACCCTGACTTTTGAACTGTGTACAAATAAACCTAACCCAGGTTATTTACCTGATTTATCAGTGGCTTTGTCTCTCTCTCTCTCTCTCTCTCTCTCTCTCTCTCTCTCTCTCTCTCTCTCTCTCTCTCTCTCTCTCTCTCTCTCTCTCTCTCTCTCTCTCTCTCTATCCCTGACATTCAGATCATTCAGGTCCCTGACATATTCTCTCATATTACTTAATTACAAATGGTACATTGAAATTTCATTCTGCTCGATATTTTATTTTAAAGCACTTAAACTCTAAATCAATTATTGTAAGGTGACATTGGTTTTATGTTGGGAAATATTTTTAAGAAAAATAAAAAACTGAAATATCTTGCTTGCATAAGTATTCAACCCCCACACATTAATATTTGGTAGAGCCACCTTTCGCTGCAATAACAGCTTTAAGTCTTTTGGGGTAAGTATGTACCAGCTTTGCACACAGTGTCGGAGTGATTTTGGCCCATTCTTCTTGGTAGATTTGCTCCAGATTGTTCAGGTTGGTTGCATGACCCTTGTGGACCGCAATTTCCAAATAGTGCCACAGATTCTCAATGGGATTGAGATCAGGACTTTGACTGGGCCACTGTAGAACATTCACTTTCTTATTCTTAAGCCACTCCAATGTTGTTTTGGCATTGTGCTTGGGATCATTGTCCTGCTGAAAGGTAAATTTCCTCCCAAGCTTCAGTTTTTTAGCGGACTGAAGCAGATTCTCTTGCAGTATTTTCCTGTATTTTGCTCCATCCATTTCTTCCTTCAATTGTAACAAGATGCCCAGTCCCTGCTGATGAGAAGCATCCCACAGCATGATGCTGCCACCACCATACTTAACTGTAGGGATGGTGTGTCTTGAGGCATGGCCAGTGTTAGGTTTGCGCCACACATAGCGCTTTGAGTTTTGACCAAAAAGCTCTATTTTGGTCTCATCTGACCACAAAACCTTTTCCCACATCGCAGTTGGGTCACTCTCATGCTTTCTGGCAAACTCCAGACGTGCTTTCAGATGGTACTTTTTGAGTAACGGCTTCTTTCTTGCCACCCTCCCATACAGGCCAGTGTTATGAGGAGCTCTTGATATGGTTGACTGGTGCACCATTACTCCACTCCCAGCCACTGAACTCTGTAGCTCCTTCAAAGTGATTGTTGGCCTCTCTGTGGTTTCTCTCACAAGTCTCCTTCTTGTTTGAGCGCTGAGTTTTGAGGGACGGCCTTTTCTTGGCAGTGCCTGGGTGGTGTGATGCAGCTTTCACTTCCTGATTATTTATCCAACTGTGCTCACTGGGAAATCCAAACACTTGGATATTATTTTGTACCCTTTCCCTAATCTATGCATTTGTATTACTTTATCTCTAACTTCTGTAGAATGCTCTTTGGTCTTCATTTTCTTCAGATTCACAGCCTTACCAATGATCCTTCAACAGTGGGGTTTTTATCCAGAAAATGTGACAGCAACTTTAATGGTTCACAGGTGGAGGCCAATGGTAAGGTAATTGTGTCCTCGTTAGGGCAATTTCTTTCATCGGTGCAAACTGGGAGCTTCCACATCACAGGGGTTGAATACTCATGCAAGCAAGATATTTCAGTTGTTTATTTTTCTTAAAAATATTTCCCAACATAAAACCAATGTCACCTTACAATAATTGATTCTGAGTTTCAGTGTTTAAAAATAAAATATCAAACAGAACGAAATTTCAATGTACCATTTGTAATTCGGAAATATAAGAGAATTGGTCAGGGGTCTGAATACTTTTGCAAGGCACTGTGTGTGTGTATATATATATATATATATATATATATATATATATATATATATATATATATATATATATATATATATATATATATAAAATGTAATATTACAGTATTTAGAGCTGTTTAGATAAATAATTGTAATGGTGCTGAAACAAGTAGGATAGATGTGGCAAACAATATCTTAGATTTCTCATACATTTTGGTCCCGCATAGGTAGTTTTCCTCCTTCTTTTATTCTGTCTTGAAAAACAGCCATGACTCCCAATTACATCCAATTACTGATCTATGGGTTTCTCACAGCCCCATATTGTGGAACCTACTGAATGATATTACATTGCTCAGCATATCCATTTAATGATCTTAACCTGGAAGGATATTAGAAACTTTAACATGTAGTAAAGGACATTTCACACAATCCTACACCAGCACTGAACATATATGCAAGAGTTATTATTTGTAATAAACTCTGTATTATTATTATTATTATTATTATTATTATTATTATTATTATTATTATTATTACAGAAAAAATATGAAAATCTTTGGGGTTTTTTTAATATATTTTTCAACATCTTCACAACTCTCACAAAGCAACATGGGGAAGTTTACTGAATGAGAGATTCTCCCTACCTACACAGTCACTGCTGGTCAGCTTACTTTTAAATACTTTTAAATCTGTTACGTATTGAAGCAGTATGCAAAATTCCCCATTAACGACCCAACAGCAAAATGAAATCAAAACGTCACCCACGCACAGAACTGCGTAAAACGTAAAAGACAACGTAATTTAGAAAAAAACAAACAAAAACAAAAGACCAGTCTCCAGAATTAAAACAGTATCCAAAGTCAGTATTCACAATTGCAGAATATAGTGCTCGATAAGGCCCTAACGTCACATTCACTTGCAAATGAAAATACACAAAAGCAACTAAAGATCACAGATTTTAAAAAATGCATCACAGTGTCTGAAACTGTTTAATGATTAACTTTGACATTACATTACCATAGTGTTTTTCGCTTTGTTTTTTGCTGCATTTATGTCAAGTAGGGGGAAGCTCTGTGTAACTTCACATTAAAGACAGACTGATTTGGCATGTGAGACAAAGGAAAAAAAACCCAGGCTGTGACGGATGAACAAGTACACTGTAACATTGAACAGACGGGCTTTGTATCAGAAAACTGGTGACGGAGTTGGAAATTGTGTGTGACGGGTAAGTGCATTAATTAATGGGGATTGATTTTATTCTTAAAACAAGGGCAATAAAAAGCGACTGATGTGTATCTGGATATCGGATCTCCGAGTGCTGACTGTAAAACACAGGAAGCTGATAGTTATTGTTAGAGGAGAAACCTGTAGTTCTCGGTGGGGTGTCATAAAGGCCTCTGCAATATTCCTTGGGGAAAAAAGGAGGAAAAGTTATGGAATATGTTATATTGGAATTGAAATTTACATTTCTTTATTAATTGGATTGTAACATGAGGGAGGCTTGGTACAAACACTTCCCAATTGAACGTCTTAACCACTCTACAAAAGAACCAGCATTTAAACTTGTTTCAGAGGTGGGGGTCAGAATCCATAACAGCAGTACATCACAACCCACAGCGCTGCACATTACAGGAGAGGTGTTTGTGGGACCAGTGCAAGGGAGTCCATCCTTAATGAATGAAATTAATCAGCTCACTTGCACATGGTTCTGAAACCACAGCACAGGAGTTAGTGGGGGTGCTTCCCCTCTTGAAACCAGACTCCTGCTATTACTGTGAGAGAACTTGTACAGGCCTTTTTCACTAGGTGACTAAACTCTCTTTCCTTGCAATTTGTATCTGTAAATTATTCTATGAAAAAATCCAGACCTTAGAAATTTACCAGTAGTAGGGAATCTTGAAGTGCTTTTTCATTCAATCAAGGCTCACCCACTATTGAAAAAACTGATAAAAAGATTAATAAAGCCATTTAGGCTTTACTATTGCATATTTATGCCTTATCCACACTACCCAAATAATGTGCAATCACCACCCATAGAAACCACGTGCTTACTATTAACTTCATTTACAGTCACGTTTTTAACTCGTAATGATCACACTTTATGGTTATTTTGCTCCTTATTTAAGTGATATCTGATTGCTCTAGGACAAAATGACAGACTGGCAGGTGCGGAACATGCCTATTCCTCAGAGCATGCTAATGATCACTTAATCAATTAACACCGTGTAACAATTTTTTTTTTTTTTTTTTTGTTCCTGGGTAGTAAGTGTTATTTCCTAATTGCTTATGCCTCAAAAGTATAGAAAATGGCTATTATTCCCCACAAACTTTGCTTTTGTGACCAGGACAGTGATATTTCAAAATATCACTATTTCCAGTGGGAAAATGGGCAAATGCGTGTCTTTTCGTTCACATAAAGTCAGAAAAAAACAACATATGAATCCAAATTAACATGTATTAATACTAAAGTAATACAAAAATGACTACAAAAGATTTAGAAGTGAGTAGTTTTAGTGAGTAGTTTTTCGAGATTTACGATTATACTGTATTTTTGGAGGTATTAAGATATGTGTTTCATTGTGTAATCACATATCTTAATACCTCCAAAACAAGCTTTATTTCTTAAATACCAGGACAAAGACAGGAAGCTCAGTAAATGCATCCATATATGTTAAACAGATTTAAGGTGTTTAATGAAAGTGTCATAACTTTATTTTATTTTATTTAAATATGTTATTATTCAGTAACACACATTTTAATTGATGTAAGCTTAATAGCCGGTAATATGCATGTGTAATTTTGGACATGTTAAGTCATTCATGATCTTTTATGTAAAGTTATATATCCAGCATAGCTGGGTCAATCTACAAAAAGGGGACAAATTGGGGTTCCAAAAAATTGAGAAATTTATGTCATTTTTTTTTTTTGTGAAACAACCAAAAGGAACTAAGAAAAAGTCTTATCTGCATCTAACATAACTCAACCGAGCTGACGTTTGAATGTATTTTTTAATATTTTTGTTCAAATGTGTTTTAGCACATAAATCTGTCATTACCGTAACCCTAAAAACTGTTGTATAATGAGAAATGTTCATAAAATCGATTAGGCATTATGACATCACACATTAGTGAAAATATTTCCTTCATTTTTCAAAAGATAAACTTTGATTTTCAAATTTTATTGACTAATAAAATTAAAGTTAAACTTGGTTTTGGCACTTTTATCAGGTTTTGTACTGATATTTTTTAATATTTAATTAAATATGTTAGCAATGATTAAAAGTAAACCAAACTCTTTTTTTTTTAAAAAAAGAGCCCCTTAACCCACTACTGATATAACTTTCACTCCTGGCAATGTTTCTGCAGTTTTATTCACTAAAAGAACTATTGTTACGGTAATGACAGCTTGTCACGGCAGTGACACTTAAAGATTTAAACAGTGATTTAAAATAAATATGTAAAGAAATAAACCA
This sequence comes from Polyodon spathula, assembly GCF_017654505.1. Taxonomy (NCBI): domain Eukaryota; kingdom Metazoa; phylum Chordata; class Actinopteri; order Acipenseriformes; family Polyodontidae; genus Polyodon; species Polyodon spathula. Next base: position 22,936,531 of record NC_054542.1, read on the forward strand.
TTTATAATGATGCTACACAGATTCCAAAATAGGTTTTATTGAAAATCGTAAAAACTTTAAAACACATTGCGGCTGATGTAAGGATAGCCGTAGTGCAAAATCCAAATTGCCAAGCGGCCAGGCAGTTATTTTGCACCGTGGCAAAATAAACTTGTAAACTATGTAAACGTAAGAGCAATGCAAATTACTCAACAGTGGCAACAATGAGCTGCAATCATGATAATGAGGGTTGCAATGAACACCGCCTGTGCAGCGGGGTATTTAGCGGCCGCACTTACAGCCCGGAAGTGAGGTGGGTTAGGAGTACAGAGAGCAGTAGGTGCTGTATGAGATTTGTGTAGCACGAAAATCAAACCAAACAAAAGCATACACATAAGAACATAACAAAGGTTATAGCTTCTTAAAAGATCACAGAGTGTCAGCTTCAACAACATTATTGGATAGTTGGTTCCAGACTCCCACAATTCTCTGTGTAAAAAAGTGTCTCCTATTTTCTGTTCTGAATGCTCCTTCATCTAATCTCCATTTGTGACTCCTGGTCCTTCTTTATTTTTTCAGGTCGAAAAAAGTCACCTGGGTCGACATTGTCAATACCTTTTAGAATTTTGAATGCTTGAATCAGATCGCCACATAGACTTCTTTGTTCAAGTCTGAATAGATTCAATTCTTTTAGCCTGTCTGCATATGACATGCCTTTTAAACCTGGAATAATTCTGGTCGTTCTTCTTTGCACTCTTTCTAAAGTAGAAATATCCTTTTTAAAGTGAGGTGACCAGAACTGAGCACTGTATTCTAGATTAGGTCTTACTAATGCATTGTAAAGTTTTAACATTACTTCCCTTGATTTAAATTCAACACTTTTCACCATACTGTATATCCAAGCATTTTGCTGGCCTTTTTTATAGCCTCCCCACATTGTCTAGATGAAGGCATTTCTAAGTCATCATAAACTCCTAGGTCTTTTTCATAGATTCCTTCTTCAATTTCAGTATCTCCCATATGGTATTTATCATGCACATTTGTAGTGCCTACATGCAGTACCTTACACTTTTCTATATTAAATGTAATTTGCCATGTGTCTGCCCAGTTCTGAATGCTGTCTAGATCATTTTGAATGACCTTTCCTGCTGCAACGGTGTTTGCCACTCCTCCTACTTTTGTGCCGTCTGCATATTTAACATGTTTGTTTCTATACCAGAATCTAAGCCATTAATGTAGATTAGGAAGAGCAGAGGGCCTAATATTGATCCCTGTGGTACTCCACTGGTTACCATATGTCAGAGGAAGGGCAGGAAAGACTTCTTGGCACACAGAAAAGAAAAGAAAAGGTTTTTTGTTGTTTTTGTTTTTGTCGTGGTGTGACACATTCACCTGTTGCATTGTGTCCGGTGTGGAGAGGCCTTTACTCTGAAGAAAGTGTAAATACAGTAAAACATTCGGATATGCACTGCCTTGCCACTTTATTGTGTGCATTTATATCCTATTGGATTTGGTGGGGTTGAGGCCGTTATTGACCATTTTACCCCATATAACCCCTTTATTGACTAAATATCTTGGCACTGTTAATAGAGCAAAATATTTATATTATATATTAATAGGCAAATATTTCAATCACAAGGCCATCTTACAAGGGAATATGTACCCCAAAATATAATCAATTGCGAGTGGACTTAAACGGCATTAATGCCCCTCTGCATTAGAAGAAAATACTTTTTTAATACTGATTAATTCATTTATATTTAACAATAATTTAGTATAAAGCATTTCTAAAAAGTGTCATTACCGTAACAGTTCCGTCATTACTGAAACAAAATAATTTGTCACTGTAATGACTGTTATGGTAATGACAATTTTAAGAATTTGTATGAATTTATAAAAATCCAAGGCCTACACATTCTGACCGTGCCTAACTTTGAACATATAAATCATGAAATAATTCTAACCTATAATCATTTGTTTCGTAAAAATTTTAATCATAGCAGAATAGCATGTATGGTAATGACGCATAATAAACCTAATCAATTATTTTTAGACACTTGGAAGTGATTTTGTTTTTAAAGAAATGTTTGAAACTGATCTACTCACCATGTGGCCATGTTGGAAATAATACAATCTATTTTTATGATCACGTGCTCAAAGGGGTGGCCGATTTTCACTAGGGGGCAATACACTGTCTGTTACGGTAATGACATTATAAACTGAGGACAGGTTTTCAATGGCTTTTTATTAAAAAATAGAATTTTATTTTGTAAATAATAGTTCACAGGGTGTGAGCTGGGGGTGTAAGGATAGGGCAGAAGAAGCAGAAGGGAGCGGTAAGTAGGACAGAGTGCCGGCTAGAAAGGACCAGACCTAGGATAGAAGAGCAGGCAAGGCCCACTCTAGTAGCTGACCAGCGAAGTTGGACATGGAAGCTAGGATAGAAGGTGGTCACTGACTGAGGGTGGCGATGCCGACACAACCCAGGAGCGAAGAACCCAGCAACCGAAAACACATACGAGGGCTATGACTCGGGGAGCCGCCCCTCGGGGGGAAGATGGTCCGGAAGACCGGAATATGAAAGGAGATAGAGAGTGAGATGTACCCAACGTCTAAGACTTCTGTAAAGGGGCGCTCGTTAGACCCCCAGTTGGCCGAGACTTCACGCTGCCTGGGACATGAAATAAGAACAAGACATAAAGGTTAGTATGGGACTCGAGCAAACGGAGTAGCCACGTCCTGAATTGAGGCAGAGTATGGAACAGAGCCTTGAGTGAGGTAAGATAAGCGCAGGACCTGAAGGTAAAGTGAGGCTGATGCCTAGCCCTGAAGTCGGGGAAGTGAGATTCACTTGCCCCCCAGAGAAGACAGATGTGAAGGCATGTATGAGAAGGTAGAGGAGGGGAGGAGGAGGAAAACGAAACACTAGACAGCAAAGGTGCAAGTGATCAGGGCTTAAATAGAGAATAGGTACTAATTGACAGGAAATTGGAAGCCCCCAGCTGCACGCCCCTGAACTAAGCTAGCTAACATTTCAACATTGTACTATGATACAACATTCCTTAAAAAAAAATATTGTCATATTTTAAAATGATTCCATAACATACATTTGTTTTGATGAGAAAGTATAAGAGCTGGAAGTGGGAACACTGCACTTGTATATAAAATCACCCTTAAATGTTAATACTGATGCATATTTGCTAAATGTTAATGAAAACAGCAAAATAAATAAATGTATATTGCATCCAACAACTTCTTTTTTTATATATATATATTTAAATACACTTTACTTTGAGGTGAGGACTCAGTTTCTATGGAATGACCCATCTGTTCAAATTTAAGAAGACTGCATTTGTGCATCAGGACAAGGCAGCACTTTGTCTAAAAGATTACATTGTGTATTAAATATGTTTTTATGTTAACTGTGTATTTTGTGTCAGTGGACTTCGAAACTTTTGGTAAAAAAAAATATAACCGGCAGCCTGTCTCTAAAGCTTCCTTAATCCCTTCAGGTAGGACATAGTCACAGACTATGACTGCCTGAGCAAACCAGGGGCCTGTTTCACAAATGTGGTTCAAAGTTATCCGGCTAACTTCCAGGTTTAGATTTGAAATTCAGGCTTATTCAGGTTCACAAAACAAGATAATAATAACAGGCTTAAAACCATGGTAACATATCACGCTTAAATAAACCTGCTTCGGAGCATGATAACTAAGAATAATCCTGACTTTTAAATCTCTCCTACCGGGAGTTGTATGTGTTGGTGCTGTTATTGTGAGAATGGCTTTTCGTTGGGGGAGGGAATTCATGTATGTTAAACATACCGAAATATTGAGAAGTTGGCTCTTTTGACCTTGAGCAGAATGTGTGTGTGTGTTTGTCTCCTCTGACACTACTTTTTGTTTGCCTCAATTAAAAGCCGCACGTGAATCAAAAATTCAATATGTCTGAATGTATAGACCCTACCTATACATATAATCTTATATTATACAAAGTAAATTTTTGGAATAAATTATCAGCATAGTATTGTGTTTAATAAATACATTTAAAAACTCACAAGTCTGAATTATATATTTATATCTGAGCTTTATCTGCTGCCATGTCCTTTTAACACCTGCCAGATTTTACCTTTATAGAAGAGATAACAAGCGGTAATACTGTTGCAGTCTCTATTTGTAACAAAGTTAACTTCGTCTAAGCATAATTAAAACCTCCCGTCTCTCTCTTTCTCACACACACATGACTCGCAGGTGTGGAAAAAAAAACACAGGGATATATTGACAGATTGCATAGGTTTAACTACATTCAGTCAAAATTGTTCAGTGCCTGAGATGTAAGTCAGTCTACGTACGCATTGACTGCATTGGCTATTGTTTGCCAGGTTGCCTCCCTGGCTTTATTGGCGGTGGCAGTGTTTTTTTTTTATTTTTTATGAATACATCTTTTACTCGATCATACGTTATTACTAAAAAAAAGTCGCTCTTCTCCATTTTTACATGACCATTTAATAAAGATTACCATGGCAACACATTCAATGCTGCAATAGAATGCGTGTTAATGGTAGGTTCCACACGCATTGACAGAAAGTTAACCTGGCTTGAGTTATCTAGATCAAATTAAACTCAATCTATGTTCTTGAAACCAAGTTAGCCGATTAAGTTATATCGTGTTAACTCAATATAGACAACTTAAATAAAGCCTGGCTTTATTAAACCATGTTCATGAAACAGGCCCCAGCTCTTTTGTGCAGTGGTTAAGACACTCGCATTGGGAACACATGGTTGCTGGTTTGCCTACACTTTGTCACATGTTCTTGAAATCCATAACCCCTTTGATCGGTTTCATAGACGCACATGGAGTTGCTTGATGTTGGCAATGTAGTTCAGAATTAACAAATCACTACCAGGGGTTGCAGATGTGGTTTGGAATCTGTTACATCACATGTCCTGTCAATCACTTATTTATCTATAACTGGACTGTCAAATTGTTAACCTTGAAACCCGGAAACCAAGCAGATTCAAATGGAACTTAAAAAATGCAAAGTAATTACAGTAACCACAAAAGTTGCATCTACTGTACACCGCATATACCAAACACAGTATAAGATGATTGAAAAAAAAAACATCTTAAAAATAACCTAATGCCAAAGTAGTGGCTTTCAGAGCGAGTCAGAGTTCTTGTTATTACATATTTAACTTTCTGGGGGGATTCATAACACTTTCATTTATTTATTGTGACAAAACATTCACAGAAAATAATTGACTGATCAATGTATGAATGAGAATCCTCTGGTTTTCTATATCTTTTTGGTGTTTATTTACTGTAAATTAATTATTTATGCTTTCTGTCTAACGGAAAACATTTTTGTCACCAATCATGTTTGCCACAGCTATCTCAGTAACACCAGCGGCAGCCCTCATAGAGTCCTGTTTGCCTGTACAGGCTGATTTGTAATCCACTGATTCACAAAATGGAATTTACTGTCATAAAATAGTCAGGTTCACGATATTAGGATAATAGGCCATTTCAGACCAATGTTCTCATTCGCATATTTTTCATCGAATTCATAAAGTTGTATTGTGCCATTCATTGACAGTGGATCATCACTGTTATCAAAGGGACTTGGCTGAGTCTTTGGAAAGGAGAATGAAGGCGGCACAGAACTGAATCGGCAAGGTTACATTGAGCCTGTAAAAAATGTAACATTGAGTTACCTTTTTGTGTTTCAGAATAAATACTTACATAAACATACAGAACAAAACCACATGGTTTTATTTGAATATTCTAAACCAATTTTTACCCACTGTATGTGGTATCATATGCAACAATGCTAGTCATTTTTAACAACTATTAAAGCTACCTTTATGTATTTTGTTTACAAAATGTTATTTTAAGTAGAATTATAATCTTCAGATGTTGTAACTACACCATGTAACAATTTTTTATTTATTTTTTTGTTCCTGGGTAGTAAGTGTTATTTCCTAATTGCTTATGCCTCAAAAGTATAGAAAATGGCTGTTATTCCCCACAAACTTTGCTTTTGTGACCAGGACAGTGATATTTCAAAATATCACTATTTCCAATGGGAAAACATGCAAATGTGTGTCTTTCTGTTCACATAAAGTCAGATGTAAATACAGTATAATCGTAAATCTTGAAAAACTACTCACTTCTAAATCTTTTGTAGTCATTTTTGTATTACTTTAGTATAAATACTTGTTCATTTGGATTCATATGTTGTTTTTTTCTGACTTTATGTGAACGAAAAGACACACATTTGCCCGTTTTCCCATTGGAAATAGTGATATTTTGAAATATCACTGTCCTGGTCACAAAAGCAAAGTTTGTGGGGAATAACAGCCATTTTCTATACTTTTGAGGCATGAGCAATTAGGAAATAACACTTACTACCCAGGAACAAAAATTGTGTTACATAGTGCTATCGATACTTTTATTGCATATGGTATAGGAGGAGAAGGGCTTTATGCTGTTTAAATTACTGGGTGCCACCATTTTCTTTGGCTCTTCTAATCACTGAAAAAAAAATGTATAGCGAACCTTTCAAACTCCTTTTTTTTACATTTTTGTATATACTTGCTTGATGTTACACTCGTGCGTGATCCTCAGAACAGAGCCTGCCAGAGTTTTTTTCCAGACTGACACTATTTTCATTCCAAATAATTGAAATGCCTTTCTAATTACTTTATCTTTTAAAACTGTGACTTCTTGGAGAGTAAATATAGGCTTTTGTATCCTCTCAAAACTTTGTTAGAAGCCATAATATCTCAGAGTAAATAGACTGTGCCTTAAGTACAAGGCACAGCTTATTTGCATATTGCAAAAGAGTGCTAAGATGAAATCTCTCATGATAAAATTTGTGATGAAAAATCAGATCTGAAACCATTACCTGCTAGTAAAATAACCTGCCAGCAGTTTTTTGAGTCACATGTAAAATACTACCTTTAAATATATAAGATATACAAAATAGACTCCCATGACATGCTCAGGAGAATACGATATCTCTATGTATATAAGCCGATGTCCTTCACTATTGAACATATTCTCACCATTGGATGTCTTTCAATCTAGTTACAGGGAGGACCCCCACGGCAATAGAAAATGCCTGTAGCTGAGCCTGTCTGGTCAAGTTGTAATGATGAAAAACACTATGTAAAAATACATATATATTTTTTAAATAAATAAAAACGGACTTCCTCACTTGTACTGCAGACCCAGTGAGAGAAAGCAAGTGTGATAAAAGTCAATAATTCAGAATAAAAATTATTATAATGTGTGTGCTGTGCAGAGATACTGCCCTCACAGTTTAACTATAGCAGTTGAATAAAATTCATGTTTATTTCATCGTCATATAATTTTATATTTCGGGTAGTCTATCCATATCCAATAGTACCAATAACCACATTAGCAGAAAAACATCAAAATCAATTGAAACAATGTTAAAAAAAAATAAAAGAAATAAAGATATTTAAAATGTTAATCATCATCAATGAAAACAAGTTTGGACCCCCCAGCACTATGGTTGGAAAAAATGTGCAAAGTGACGCAGGAGCTGTGGAAACCTTAGTGGAGTGGGAGTTCAGAATGAGACAAATGGAAAGCCTTTGTCAGGAGGATGAGGTCAAAGGGCATGTATGATCCCAAAACCCGGAAATCACAAGCCTGCATTCTAATTCTCTTTAGGTAGATCTACCTCCCACGTGGAATATGTGCATTACTTGTCAGTATATTAACAGACTACGTTTTTCTAATTACCAGTACATCCAATTCATAGCAGTGATCTTTATTGACCATTTTCAAACACAGGTAGACGCATCAAGTGTATATCAGACTTGTTTTAATAATAACTTAATGGATTGCTTTCCACTTACATAGTAGGACCAGGTTAGAAAATATCACTTTGTATCGCAGTTTTAAATTTTACTGCAGACAATACCATCTAAAAAAGTGTTTTTACCATTCTCCTCCGCTACCTAGGAGGCAGTGACAGGTCTATACGTAACTTCAATCTCTCCATCTTTCAGTTCCTTTGTTGTTTGCATCTGCATCGGTGCTTTACTTTTAGTAGCTGCTCAGCCTGTGCGACCCTTCTGTGAAGGTAATCAGGACCACTCTTCAACACAGATCTGCATGTCTGCACATGCACCCAGAGAGAGAGAGAGAGAGAGATGATGTACTCACTGCTAAGACCTCCGAGTGGATCATTAGGCATTGAAGATGCAACCAATCTTTTACAAACTGGAAACACTAGTTATGTGTAATTAAATATATAAATATATTGATAAATGTTAATGCCATATAATAAAAGAGGCAGTTGTTGTCCCATATAGTTCAAAATATGTTTCTCTCTATAACCACAAATAGAGCAACGTACAGTACTGTGATTCATCCAATATAACATAGTGTATATAAAGTATTGGAAAAACTTAGGAAACTAAAATAAATGAAAGAAAAAAGAGCAGAGAAAACTATAATATATTGTGCACCGATATATTTCGAGAATATATTTTTGTTACGCATTTGTTTCATGTGTTTGGGTTCCAAGATTATATTTTTGGCTGTCTCTTGATTTTTCTAAGTGCTGATTAAAATCTAACAAAATCCAGGATTTACTATTTTTATCTTATGATACAGACTGTCATTTAATCTTTTCTGGAAACCCTTTTTTCCCTTGTTTTATTGCATTCTGTTTTGACATGTATCTGGTTGTCATAGTGATGCTTGTCTTGATTTTAACAGTTTCTTCTCCAACTTTCTTTCAATTGTTAAAAAAAAATATATTATTAAGTCTCTTTTGATTAATTAAGTATATAACATAAAATATGTTATTATAACACTTTAAAACTTACAAATATAAATACAATGTTAATAAACATTGAACCACAACCATTGCCCTGGCCTATTATTTCTAAATATTATGTTCATTATAAAATTTTCTATAAATAAATAGGAATAGATACGAATGGAAAAAATAACCCATCTAGTAATATTTTCGCTAAATATTTCCAAACATACTCTAAATTCTCAGCACGTTCAGCCAGGAATCTCTCACAGTTCATTTTTGGCAATATGGCATATTTCCGTTCTTTGTATGTTGGAGGATAAGATTGACCCCGTGTATGAAGGATTCATCTTTTTACCATATTCAACATTGCTCTCATTAACTGATTGTTCCAATCCCATATATCAAAGGAAATCAGGACTTAAAGGATATGTTGCAGTAAGAATACCTCTGTTAAGAAAGGGGAACAAGACTAAAAGGCTAAAATATGCACAAGAAAACAGAAATTGGACTATGGAACAATGGTCAAAGGTGCTTTGCACTGTTGATGGATGGACAACGACACCTGCCAGATCTGTTTTCAATTCAACACTTCTTTCTATTCCTAAAGGATATTATCTTCAAGTATTGCTCATCCTTGTTAGACAGCTTTTTGGGTCTTCCAGCCCTGGGTTTGTCAATTATATATGATGTTTCTCTGTACTTGTTCATTATGCTTTGGATACCACACCTTGAAAATCGAGTGATGCGAGCTATTTCACTCAATGTTTTTCCTTCTTTATGCAAGTCAAGGTTGTTATAATAGTAGAAAACACTGGTGGAGGCTTTGAGTAAATTGTTGATGCTCATAATGCATCAGAGTAGAAAATACAGCATGTGTAAGACTTTTGCACAGCACTGTACATTTTAAGTGAAGTTCTCCACTGCTGGCAATACCATTACAATATTATAAAAACATGTCCAAAATTATATTTACTTTATAATATGACATTTACACTAGAAGCAAGCCATTTTTTAAAGATGACGGTCCATTGAAAATTGTGATAGAATCCATATTGTGAAAGAAGCAAACTGTACCAGCTATGTGCACAGAGCTTACACTTTCCATTAAAACCACTTGTCAGAATCATATAGGGTTCGTTCTGTACAGGTATCTAGGGTTGCCCTCTGGCCCCATAATTCAGGAGCATTGCAAGACAGAAGAAGGATTTTGAAGTTGCCTTTAAACTGACGGAAATAAACACATGAAGTGAGCGCTAAACCTTTTGCTAAAATGATTCTGTTGATTAATTATCTCGAGGCAGCATGACAGTGCAATGATAGCTTTTAACAAAGTAAATAAATAAATAAGTACCATCATAAATATGCATTTATTTTATTAATAGTTTGATTTATATTTTAAAGTTTCTTTATAATTCGGATAATTAAGAAGCCGTATAAATTATGCAAGTGTTCAATTCACATGTTTATTTCTTTCATTTTAAGGACTTAAAAACCCTGTCCTGTCCCAGAGTGTTCCTGAATTATGGGGCCAGGTGGCAACCCTACAGGTATCAATAAAAAAAAAAAAAAACTAATTTGTTTACAAAATATGTAACGTCTGTTGTTGTAAATCTATCAAATTCTCTACCCTTACATCAAATGCAATTCATCCCAAAGACATAACATGTTTAAATATTTATTATTTTAAGTGAGCAACTTTTTTAGCTATTGAAGCTTTACAATGCTTTTGAGAAGACGGGGATTTTGGATGACTCATCCTGACTTATAAAAGTGAGTCGAATGTTTGAGAGCAAACCTTTTACTTATGTGAGTGCAGTTTAGTGGTGGGCACTGAGAGAACCTCCAATCAAGATCCCTTCCCTCATCGGGTTTGGCAAGACTGGGTGCAGCAGAGAGAAAGAAGACAAGGACAGGACGACAGAGAGACAGTTTTTGCTGCGGTGGCAGTCTGACTGCTGCTGGCTGTGACTGCAAGAGGAAGTTTGTGGCTGCATTCAGGTAACTTGCTTTTTCTACCTTTTACTAGTTTAACACAGATCATTTCTAGTGCCTCAAAATTTAGTGTAGTCAGGGCCTGAAGAAACCTTCACAATACACATTACTGGGCTCTCTCTGAGGCCTGTAACACATAAGGTTTAAACAGATTGCAGAGGGACTAGTGTGGCACAGTGGTAAGAGCTGAGGGACTGGGAACCCTAGTGTTTAGAGTTAAAAAAGGAATGAGACATAAGCGTTATTGCCTAAGTAGAGGTTAGAGTTGAGAAATGGGAGACAGTGTGACCTAGTAGTTAGTGCTGAAGGACAGTAAGGCGGTATGGCTAATTATTCTTATATATATTTTATATTATATTGAATTTATTGTATTTCTGACTCCCCACTATAGAGATTGCTGTGTTCACTTAATAATCCTAGTAACAAGTGCAAATATTCTAGGTACAAAATATGTGTTCCCTCCACTGTTTAACTTGTCGGCTATCAGACCACTGTACATAATTGCTACAGACTTGATGCACTAATAATGAGCTATTTATAATAAAGGAAGTTCTACTTTGTTTATAACAGTAAGAAAGCAGTTCATAGAAAGGTCAGGTGATTAGATTGTTGGAGACTGTATTGGCTCACCTCAGTTTAGTGAATGCTAAGTGTGTGGATAATATTACTCTGTTTCAGCTATAAGGCAGGCAGGGGGGTATGGGGACTATTTTTCAGAAGCTTGTATGTCTGTTAATAATGTTGTCGGACTAAAAATGAAATCACATTTTGTGCGTACAGTAGTCACTTAAACAACTTACCTTGCCATATTAAAGCACAATTATAGTTACTTAAGTTAGACATACAAAAAGAAAATCAGACTTTTGTAAAGGTTAAAAGTGCGTAATCAACTATGTGTCAAACCGATGAAAAGTTCCATTCTCTACCATCCTTTTATAAGTACGGCACTGAGCATATCATCAATGACAGCAGCCCACAGAGTTCCTTATATCTGGGGTGATATCACAGCAGCTTGGAAGGGAGGTAGCCATCTTTCTTTACCCTCACACTGATTCACTTCAGATCAGTGGTTAGAGTTTGGGCTGCAGTGTGGAAGACAGTGAGTTTGAGATAAGCAGTTAGTTGGAGTTCTGGGTTGCAGTGTGGAAGGTAGGGGTTTTGAATAAATCAGGAGTTTCTGGGTGAATATTGGAATGGTGTGACAAAAAATTATAGCCTGAGACTGCTATGTGCAAGCCTGGTTTAATAAACTAAAATTAAAGCAGGGAAATGGAAACCTCTGATCTCTGGGAGGACCTCAGTACTGACTGTGGAAAAATAATGCATTAAATAAAGATGCAAGCATGGGGAATGAAACTGCAGGTGCTAAGAGTGAAACTGATATGAAGAGAAAGTTGAGAAAAACACAGTATTTCTGTCAATGTTTACAATGAAGCTAAATTTAGCAAATAACTTTTGTTTTTATGCCCTGTGATAGGAAATTTGAAATGAAAACCCATTCTCTGAGGCTTTTTTAGTTTGACTGACTATGTACTGCTTTCACAGACACCACTCATGTGGTGAGGGAATATTCAGTAGCACATGTAAAGCACAAAAGGAATAACATATGACAGGGTGTTCTGCACAAGAAGAAGCCAAATTTTATATATATATATATATATATATATATATATATATATATATATATATATATATATATATATATATACACACACACACACTGTTTATTTGTTTAAATAGTTTTTTTTTTAGTGGTGCAATTAGGAGGGACTCTATAGGCAGATACACTTTGTCAGTTCAGTTTACTTAGTGCTGGAACTATATTGTGTGAACACTTTTATAGTCAGAGCTGCTGCTTACCTGTGTGAGCTGTCTGACTTACAGTAAACCAGTAGACAGTACTGCACCTGAAATGAATAATAAGCAACTGTAAACTCATCATTTTAGAAAGGATATATAAAGCATTTTGGCAAGATATATTGACACTTTTATAGAAGAGCAGATTGTTTACATAGACCTTTTTTTAAATTTGTTCGTCTGACATTAAAGACATAAACTACATAGCTTCTATAAGTGTACAGAGGCCTCTTTATGCTGACCCCAGCTGTTCAGGAGTAAAACAGCAACCAGTGTTACATACTGCATTCTCAAACATTCTGCCAAATATAGCAATATTGAAAAGGAAGAGGCTTTTACACATGACTACACAAGATAACCTGTTAAAAACTGTTTTTTGAAAATACCACACCCCCGAAACTTGTGTAGATGGGCTATTTTAAAGATTTAGTACTTACGTTGTTGTTTCTCCCCCTACTAGCCTGTACTCATATCATGTTTGTTCTAAATATTTAAATATTTCATATTGTATTATTACAAAAATAGCTCTGTCAAAACCATGATCTGCTTGGAAATATTGAGTGTGTGTGTGTCTGCAGTCTCTTGAGAACCAAGAGTCCCTAAGATTAGGGAGAACCCCTGCTGCCTGCCACGGCATGCAGAAAGCTAGACGCAAAACGCAACCAGATTAAAAAAAAAAAAAATCCCTTCCTCCTCCATCAACTAGTGTCAGTGGATTTCTAAAATGATTTCTAAAAACAACCCTACAGATATTGGTCATTGTTAATAGCTGTGTTTCATTAACAGTGTTGGAGTGGAGTGATATTTATCTTGATTTAATTAACACATCATCTGCTGAGGATCATAGCCTTGAGAGTTCACTCGGTTAATTTAGGACATTCTGTTGGGAATTTGTTTCTTTAAATTCCCTCTCCAGGGTCCTTTGGGGCTGAATGCAAGACATATTCAATCATGCAACGTGATGTTCAAAAATACGACTAGATGCATTTAAAATGATCCAAAATCATTAATCTCTCTCCCCTGCAGGAACGTCACAGTGCTGCAGCAGATGCCTTGTCAAGAAGCTCAGGACTCTTCACGCTGGAGCTCCAGTCCAGGGTTAATGCTAATCGTGATAGGGGTTCTGAGCTAAACCAACAACTCCTGTGGGTTAGCATTAAGCCTGTGCTGGGGGCTGCCTTCCGAGAATTACTTTGGCAAGGGGGAAAAAAGGGGATGAGTGGGAGGAGAATGTGAGACTGAGTCACAGTGCTGGAAACCCCCTCACTGCCTCCCCCCTAACTGAGAGAGGAAATACATATGCTGCTATATAACACTATATGCACTCAATAGAAAACTGTTAATGCATTGAAAATTGAGTTGATACAATATGCTAAATACAGAACATAAGGTAGGAAGCCCTTGTTTTACACAGGGGGATAAATGTGTGGCATATTTTACCAAGTGAACAGCTAAAACACACCTAAGGGTCCAGGTTTTCAATAATTTTTTATGTTTCCTTTTTATTTATTTGTATTAAGTCTTATGTTGAACATAGACAAAATAACAATAACTGTAGCTACACACTGTTTAATGTCTCAGAGGTTGTGTGTCTATAATGTGTGCTGGAAAACAATGTATAATTAAGCCAATATTTTTGGTTGAAACAAAATATTTCTTATGCACTTTTTCACTGCTTTCAGGAGTGATTACCAAGCCACTACAATGATTTTTCTCACCTCTATACCAGTACCACATTACAGATGTTTCTTAGTACCCTGAATCTTCCTTTTGCAAGTCTGCCAAGTGAGATTGGGAAAAGGGGGGTGAGGCACAGGAAGTGATTCTACCTGGAAACAGTAGTTCAGACTATACTGTGGTGGTTGTATAATCTGCACTTCCAAATTAAAGTATAAACTGTACAAGTCAGTTCTGTAATCTTAACACAGTATGTATCTGTCTATTATTCTTTTTGAAGCTTTCAACAAAAAAATATTTTGCACGAGTACCTGAATAAACCTGTTTGGCGTTATTACTGGTACTGTCTCTGTAACATTAAAAGAATATGCTCCTACATGCTGAACACATAACAGTGTCTAGTATCTCCTGTTTGACTGGCTGTTGAGAGTTGCAATCAGTGCTCCACAGATTGTGTCAATTTCAGGAGGTTGTTATAGTAGCCTACATTAGAACACAGGTCTTACCAGATTCCTTAGATGCTATTACTGATATAAGCCATGTACTGTACCATCCATTTTGTTTAATAACATTGTGCTTTGTATCATGGACACTGTCTGATGGCAGTAGTGTGACAAGACCTAATGAATGCATAACTTCAAAAACACTCAACAATAAATTATAAGGTAAAACATATTGATTTCAGTATCAGTCTAATGAATACTGAAAAGACACATTATGCAAGCCCAGGCTCCACTTCACTGGCTACTGCTGCGTTACAAAAGGGATTGGCAATGCTGCAATGAAGGTTATCAGTCGCCTTGCTCCATCATTTTTTTTATAAAAGCTAATGTACACACTGTGTCCCCATATACAAGTTTGTTAGATGCTCTAGAGCAGGGATCTCCAACCTTGGTCCTAGAGAGCCCCTATCTAGCAGCCACAGTAGCTCTCCAAGGCCAGGGTTGGAAAGCCCTGATCTAAGGACTACCTCACAGCCAGGGCGACAGATCTGCTGTAAATAAATGCAGTTTTTATTTGTTTGGTGTTGCCCTATCATGCTTGCTTTGTCCTTGTTGCATTTCCCTGTAGCCTGCTTGTTGCTTGTTATTGCTGGTTCATGAAAGACGCTTTAGAGAATCAGGTTGACAGTGGGAGGGATGTGGTGGTTAGGAGAACGCTTGCTCTGAAAAATGTTAATGCTGTCCATGACTGGGGTTGTGAGTCTGCGGACCCCAGCTTAGCAGCGTTGCCACTTTCAGATGGTTCGTGTTCTTCAAGGCAAAGACAAACATCCTTGTGTCACTCCCATTCCCAGACATAATTCCAGCTGTCATGTAAGATATACCATTAAATAAAAAAAAACACAAACGGTTCTTTTTCTTTCACCTGGCACTTGGACAAGTTTACTGAGGTATACCATGATAAAGTGTAGGCAAGTATGGTAAACTACAGAGAAGTATAGTAAAACATTGTAAATGCGTAGTACAGAACAGATACAAATGTTTACACCTATTTTAAAAAAGATGTATAGCATAAGCATAGTAAATGCAAATATACAACACAGTGTGCTTCTGTGGGTGGATGTGCAACTCTGCGCAACGAGTTTCAACAGGTTTCCAATGTCAAAAACAAATCAAAACTTACCAGCAGTGAAACATGGAGCTGTGGAATCTAACTTTCCTATAATGATGCTGAACTGCACAGTAATCCAGATCAGTGTCAGACTGATCCACAAAGGACATTACCACATTTATATTTTCATGTCAATCAATAACTGACAATGTGCCCTTCACAGAAAATAACGTGCTGATTGTCAACAGCTCTTTTCTGTAGCATTGTTCTTGAAACATGGCAAATGAACTAAGCTTCAACAACAGGTTCTGAAGGAAAATAGCACAACTTTGAGCCGAGATTTAAAGATGTCCTCTGTGAACACAGATGATATTTTTGGTAGAAGTGTCTGTTACAACAGGACAAGCAGACAAAACAAAGTCGTTACTCATGTAGAAAATCTTCTAATCTCAGCTCATGAGTTCCAGATATATCCTTTTTCAGACCACTTGTTACCACCATCCTTTGGGGTAACCATGTACCCACGGTGACTCTGGAGAGCGCAAAGCGAATAAACTGAATAAATCTGCAATCTAGCTAACTAAGTGTATTGCTCACTACAATTACACAGGCGTGTCAATTAGACCAGACGTAAAGACGGAGACGCTGTCTATAGGGATCAGGGTACAGTCTGACATGGTCCCAGATATGTCAGGGAGAAAGCATGCACTGAAGCAACAGAACTGGGAGAGAGGGTGGGGATGGGTCCCCGGTTTGGGGATTGTGGCAAAGTGGCTTGGAGTGCGCAGGTGTAGTGCTCAGGAATAACACATACAAAATTGTGAAAGTTATTTGGCTGGGTTGTGTCAACAACACTTAAATAATAAAGCATGGGCTCTACACAGCAATGTGTATTGCTCCTTGCAAAACAAGGGTTTCAGTCCCGAAATAATATGACACTTTATAACTACACCAAACACAGACACAGCCACTTCTCCAGACATTGAGTGCTCGAGTGCAGGTGGGGTGAAAGACAACACTTCATGAAACAGTGGTGCCATGTAGTCTGGGTTTTGGTGCTGGCTAATAGTGACAGCTCCCAGTTTGTGTTAGCCGTCTAACAGTGACATAAGACAGTTAGCACAATCAAACAAACAAAACATGAAGCACTCACGATAATTAATTACTTCCATTTCGTAAACGGGTCCATTCAGTAACCACAACAAAGGAAGAGATAACTCGGCCACATCCCCAAAATACCCTGAGTCCCGCCCTCTTTGGTGGCTCGGCCAGTCACGTATCCTCCGATCCGTGACTGACACATCGCCTACCGCATTAAGGCAAAGACTTCTGGTATTGTGGCTCCGCCCCCTTGCTGGATGGCCGGCTTCCAACTGACCCTGGAATGAACTGCCAAACCATCCAGTAAAGGGGCCCGCTGTTCCTGTTACACAGTGCCCTCACAAGTCGGGAGGGAGATTGTTGACTGATTCATTCACTCTCTGGTCACAGGGACACATCGGAGGGCAAACACAACACAGACAGATGCAGTTCCATAGAGATGCTTGTGCACCATGGTTAAAGCACAGCAAAGGTACAGTGAAATATAGCACAGTGGTCCTTCACTAATATAGACACCGTTATTCTGTACATTCGGATACGCCGGACACAACTTTTGCCCCCCAATAATAACTAATTAAGTGTGATGCTATGAGACACACAGAGAGAAAAACAGGTTATATATCAGACAGGATGAAAATAAATGGAAGAACAGATACAAGTAGCCTGCTAAATCACTAAAGTTAAGTACGTGATTAAAAAAGGGCATATACAGTGGCTCTCAAAAGTATTTACCCTCCTTGGACTTTTCCACATTTTAATGTGTTACAATATGGAATCAGAATGGATTTAATTAGGAGTTTTTGCCACAGATCAACACAAAAAAAGTCCATAATGTCAAAGTGAAAAATAAAATCTACAAATTGTTCTAAATTAATTACAAATATAAAACAGAAAATAATTGATTGCATAAGTATTCAGCCCCTTTGTTATGACACACCTAAATACGCTCTGGTGCAACCTTCTTTAGAAGTCACATAATTAGTTGAATGGAGTCCACCTGTGTGCAATTAAGGTGTTTCACATGAGTTCAGGTTAAATACACCCGTCTCTGGGAGGTCCCACAGTTGGTTAGTACATTTCCTAACAAAAACTACATCATGAAGATGAAGGAACATTCAAAGCAAATCCAGAATAAGTTTCTTCAAAAGCACCAATCAGGGGTAGGATATAAGAACATTTCCAAGGCACTGAATATCCCCCGGAGCACAGTAAAGTCCATTATTAAGAAATGGAGAGAATATGGCACAACTGTGAATCTGTCTAGAACAGGCCATCCTCAAAAACTGAGTATCCGGGCGAGAAGGGCACTAGTCAGGGAGGCCACCAAGAGGCCTATGGCAATTCTGAAACAGTTAGTCTTCCACGGCTGAGCTGGAAGACACTGTGCATACGGCAAAAACAATAGCCCGGGTGCTTCACAAAACTGGCCTTTACAGGTGAGTGGCAAAAAGAAAGCCATTGTTGAAAAAAACTCACATCAAATCTTGGCTAGAGTTTGCCAGAAGGCATGTGGGAGACTCTGAGACTAAGTGGAAGATGATTCTATGGTCTGATGAGATCAAAACAGAGCTTTTTGGCCTCAATGCTAAGCGCTGTTTGGTGCAAGCCTAACACTGCACATCATCCTGAGAACACCATCCCTACCGTGAAGCATGGTGGTGGCAGCATCATGCTATGGGGATGCTTCTCTGCATCAGGGCCTGGAAAGCTTGTGAAGATAGAGGGCAAAATGAATGCAGCAAAGTAGAGAAATCCTGGAGAAAAACCTACTGAAGTCTGCAAGATACCCAGGACTTGGGAGAAGATTCATCTTCTAGCAGGGCAATGACCTCAAACATACAGCCAAAGCCACACTGTAGTGGCTTAAAAACAAAAAGTTCAGTGTCCTGGAGTGGCCCAGTTAAAGCCCGAACCTCAAACCAATTCAGAATATGTGGAAAGAGTTGAAAATTGCTGTTCACCAAAGGTCCCCATCCAACTTGACGGAGCTTGAGCAATTTTGCAAAGAAGAATGGGCAAAAATTGCAGTGTCCAGATGTGCAAAGCTGGTAGACTTATCCAAATAGACTCATGGCTGTAATTGTTGCCAAAGGTGCCTCTACCAAATATTGACTTAAGGGGGTGAATACTTATTCAATCAATTATTTTCTGTTTTGTATTTGTAATTAATTTAGAACAATATGTAGATTTTATTTTTCACTTTGACATTATGGACTTCTTTTGTGTTGATCAGTGGCAAAAACTCCTAATTAAATCCATTTTGATTCCATGTTGTAACACAATAAAATGTGGAAAAGTCCATGGGGGGTGAATCATTTTGAGAAAGTTTAAACTGGCTGCAATCAACCAGTTGGAAAAGGGCTTGAAGCTTTCTGAAATACTGATGGACTACAATAATTACAATTCTGAGTTTAAAGTCTCTAATTGCTTTTAGCAAAGAAAAGGAAGTTGACTCATAACAACAGAAAACAAAAGTAGCAGCCACAAGTACACCGCAAAAATGCTCTATGTACATTTAAAAAAATATATATTTCTGCGAAGTTTGTGCACTATATGTAGGGTACTGTATGCTATCATGTGTCAATGCAGCACCATTACCTACTTTGTTAACTGTGTACCAAGTAGGCTACAGTAAAAAAGAAAATGCTCTAAAATCTTGTTTGTTTCAATTTAAAATAATTTTATGTACTGTATCTGTATGTATTATCTATTTTTGTACTGTACAGTAATGTGTACAATGCAGCAGCATGATTCATTTGGGTTACCGGGAGTCTATAATAAAAAGAAAGTGTGCTAGGTGTTTGATTTTACTACTGTACTGTATACTGTGCAAGCCTACAGTACAGATTTATATTTTTATAATGTAATGTGTACTGACAGCACACTGTAATTTCAGCGCAATGATTAATACATTTAAAACAAATTAAGCACTGCATTTGTGTGCAACATTTTTTTTAAACCGGACACCTTGCTATTACAGACATCTGTCTCCAGAGACATTGGTTTTAATAAGAGAGTACTGCACTGTGGAAACACATCCAAGAACCAAGCCTGGTTTCCTCTGATATCCTAAAGATTACATTTTTATTAATCATCTGAAGCCAGGGATCAATCTCCCAATCCCATCATTTCAAAACACTTTTTCACAGTCAAACTGAAAACTCATCACACGATTGAAGGAAATCTCGCACACCCTTCAGGGGGGCTTTGTCCTGGGTACTTGTAGAGTTTTGTTTCCTACAGATTACAGAATGTATTGTTATTGGTAGTAGGAGTAGTACAAAAAAAAAAAAAATCAGCTGAGAAACAGCTGAGAAATCCTTTTTGAGTTTTTTATTTATTTTCCGAAGAGAAAAAGTCTTCTTCATTGACAGGGTGTGCTAAAGCTGGGATTCAGGAAGACTCCTCTCAGCAGGGATGCTGGTGCTCACAGCTGCTTGGGACGGAGCTCTGATTTCCACCTTGAGAAGACCACAGAGAGACACAGAGTTCATGGACAGTGAAAGAAGGTGCAGTCCACTGCAAAAAAACACTCAGCTCTTTGGATTTTGCTTTGTTATAAGGATCTGGACATTTACTTACTAGTCTCTCGGCTCTTTTCCTTATCCTCTCCCAGATTGTATGGAAAGCCTACAAGACAAACAATTAAGTGCATAGTTCACATCCCATACTTAGAGAGGGATGGTTCCCAATTACATAGCAGTCCACACCAGTAAAAAGTTCAATGGGTCTAATGAAAATCTGGATTTGATCAATCGAAGAATGCAAGTCAGTTATGATCAGTTCATTTTTTTTTTTTTAGCTGTCTTTGACGTCCAGCTGGTTTTGGGTAAAACCGAAATGAAAATTTAAAACAAACAACAAAAAACTGACTGAATTTGTGCAGACAGCATTTTATAAGTAACCTGAACTCAGCAACTGTTTAAGAGCTGACAGCATTAAAAAGGTCTAATTAAGTCAATTATTACTTCAATTAAGGGTTTAGTTAAGATTGAGAGTGAAGTTGGAATAAAAAAAAAAAAAAAAAAAACAGAAGACACAGGGGTCCCCAGGACCGGGTTTGGAACAATGAAGAACGAATAAAAAAATATATTAAGAGACATTCATTTTTTTATCATTTATTATTTTCCTGTTACCCCCATTGTTGCATTCTTCGGTTGGAAGTAGCAAATCATGTTTAAATATAACTGCAATTCATGATTTTCTAAATTGAAATGATTTAATCAACATGATGGCTGAGCAGTTAAATAGTTTTTGATGAGGAAACATTTCTCATTTAAAATGTCATAGCCCCTTAGGTCACCGAGTGCATAACTGTATCCCAAGTATGTAAGCAGTGATTTAAGGTTTTCTATCTATGCATCTATTTTATAATGCAGAGTTGGCAGGGCAACTTCTCAAAGTCTATAGAGTTCACACAAACTGTTTAAACATTTCTGAAAATGTAAATAAACATCATGACCAAAGGGGATATAGATTTATGTTAGCAAAAAACTAAAGCTAGAACTCTGCCAGTTTATTATAGCTTGTTATTAATACATATGACTATGTATAAGACCCTTACACTTACTTCAATCAATATGCCAATTAAATGCAGCAAAAACATAATGAGACAAATTAAACTACTTTCAATACATGCACAGTAAATTAAGCTACCTTAATAAACTGACCTGCTCACAGAAGCATCTAATTTAAAGCAGCTTCCAGATATTTGCACCAAGACTCCAACTTTTGTATTTGCCCTAGAGACACTTCAACACCACAATCCACCACAATCCTACTTATCCCTACTGAAGGCTGTCAGAATCAATCAGGCAAATCTTGTCATAACTTGTTATTTCTGCTACTATATTAAAGTTATTAAGGGATGTTAATAGGAACCGTCTACATGAAGAAAAGTATGCAATGAGCTCTGGAAAATATATCTGGCTTAAGGCTGAGACTCAACACTTTTTCACTGTACAAACTTTCAGTTTCAGTTTGGCTTTATCTTGTTAGGATTGTTCGGTTTGGACTTTTATGAAAATGTCGGTTTCGGTTAGGTTTTATTTTAGGAAAATCATAACAGTTGAATCCCCAGATCAAACTGTTATTTTCCTCTAATTCTATCTGCTCTAACACCATCTGAAATAAGGTTACTACCAACTCCATCTTTACACATAGGAGCTCTGCCCTAATACAGTTTCTTGCATTACTAGAGTCTAAGACGACATTTCTATCATACTTTCAAACTAGGAAATACAACTATGGTATTCTAACCTGAGGTTGTAGGCTCAGAAACACTACACTTGGATTATGACAGAAGTCCAGGTTATCCACTGTCCCTCTCCTGTCTTCATCTGTCCAGCCTCTTACCTGCAGCTGCCGAGGAAGGGAGAGCCCCTGGAATCTGCGCACTTGTCCCCAGGGACCAGGCCCCAGACTGTGGGCTGCAGTTATCTCAAACTGGGAGCAGAACCCTGTCCTGGGAATGTGGGGCCCATCGCTCAAGTCTACAAAGTCTCCACATCTTAAAGAGAAAAACCCAACAAACTTGCTCAAACACAAAACCTTCCCATTCGTAAACCTGTCATAAAAGTCAAACTGACACATACTACGAACAGTGCCTTCATCTGTGTTGGGTAGGTTCAAACTGACAGACACTATGAACAGTGCCTTCATCAGTGTTGGGTAGCTCCAAACATATAACATTTTTACAATAACTCTGTTGTTCCAATATTGATTTTTAATAATCATTCTTTCTCTTTGACAGAATCGACCTGGCAATATCTGAGCCTGCAGAATCCTAGTTGAAGTCTCCTTTAGGATACTTCCTGATTTCAAAGAAATCGTGTAATGCTGTGACCTTTAAACTCTACTGGCCCCACCATACCCAGGTAACACAAAAGGACAAGGAATCTACAAACTCAAGATAAAATCAGCTAGATTATGGTAAAGAGGAAAAACAATAATGTTGGAGCAACAGAACTCCAGCTTTACACAATCATAAAAGGAAACATATTGATATAAAAAACTGTGTATGAAGGCATGGGTGAATCTTCTTATATGCAGCTACCGTGTCAGCTGGATCCAAATCTAACTTTTTGCTGCCACACGGTGGCATATAACATTCACTGCACCTGAAACTTCTTACCAGTGCAGCAATATACACAAGAGAGCAGCTATCTGCCTACTTAATGTAAACAACCTACTTTTAAAAACTGATGCAAATATTCTCAGGGAGTGAATTCTCAGAGAGGCAGTTGAGATGACCTTAATCACACTTTTTTGTTTCTTAATGAAAATAAAAACAATGAAATCACATCATATTATGTTTATTCCTCAACAAAATTAATTACTGTTTTTTTTCTTCCTACATGAAATGAAAAAATTATATCACACCTTATCACAAGGCAAGGTTGACACAGCAGCATTCTTTGCAACAGCAGTCTGAGAAACCAAGAGTTCAACATGGTTTACGTAAGTTACACTGCACTGCACTGCACGACCTGTCTTGCTCTGAAAAGCGATCTCCGTTCATCATTTAAAAATACTGTATCCAAATTGAACGAAGTGATGTCCCAATTAAATGACATAAATAGCACTGGGAAGAACCTTCTCCCAGAATTGTATCCCCCTTAAGCAGACATTCCAATTATCAGTATCCCGATTAGGCCCCGTCGACTGTATATGGGCTTCTACAAGAAGCTGCAAGTTCTGAAAACCCTCCAATCTTATATATTCTTACTCTAAACTAGAAACTGGGGAGGAGATTTGACGAGGTTTGCCCTGCGCTGAATAGTAAAAAAAAAAAAAAAAAAAAAAAGAATAAAGTTAAAATATCTTACCATTCACAGTATGTATTGCCTTATAACAGACCCTGTGATTTTTGTTTTAGTAATTATTATAAAATCTCTATTACCCCTGTCCAAACGCATGCTTCAGATAATACAATTTTACATCTTGCTTTATTTAAAGTTAGATCAATCTCTAATAAAGCGCCTTAGTTAATGATTTTATTAAGGACTTTAACCTGGACATTTTTACTTCAACTGAAACTTGGCTTGTAGCGGAGATCAATGTTTCTTTGATTGAGGCTTCATTATTCTTTCTGGTGGACTTCCCACTGTCATCTGCAATGAATATATAATTAAACAGTACATCTGAGGCACACTCATATTTTGAACTGTTAACTTTAACACTAAATAGTGAATTACCTGTTCTTATTGCAATTATACATTGTACGCCTAAGTCAAACTCATCATTATGTACTGAATTTAGTGAGTTTTTATCACTATAGTCTGTCAACTACGATAGGATTCTTCTATTGGGTGATTTTAATATCAATATGGATATTACATCTAATTCTAATTCAAGGTCCGACTCATATTTTAGATTTAGTAATTTGGTTGTTCAGAATATTATAACTACTGACCTTACTATTTCTGATCATCTTGCAATTCTTCGAAGTTAAAGTACCTTACACTACAAAGAGCCAGGATTGTACAATCAAAACTACGACAGTTAATTCATCAACCGCTGTAAAGTTCTGTGAGGCAGTAAATTTAAACGCCAGTTACTCAGTCTGTATCATTAGATGAGTTGGTTAACACCTACAACACTTCCATGACTAAAATTTGAGATACTGTCGCACCAGTTAAAACTCGGAGGGTGTTTTAAAAGAGAAGCACGCCATGGTTTAATGACATGACTCGTAAGCTGAAATGTGAGGGTCGCAAATTGGAACACAGATGGAAGGGAACTAATCTGCATGTTCATTACTTTGAATGGAAAAGCCACCAAACTAAATATAGGAAGGCTCTGTCCTAAGCTAGAGCTTCGTACTATACCAAGCTGATTGAAACACAGAAAAATAATCCTAGGTTTCTTTTTAACAATTAACAATTATGAATGAATCACTTTCCTCTGATATAGTTCCAGCTGCATTTAAGGTTGCAATGGTAAAGCCCTTGCTCAAAAAAAAAAAACAACCTCAACACTAAAGCCCTTAGCAACTATAGGACAATACCCAATCTGTCATTTTTATCAAAGGTTCTAGAGAGAGTTGTTGCTAATCATCAATTACACAAGTTTCTAGCTGAATTTGAGAAGTTTTAGTCTAGATTTTGTGCTGCACACAGCACCAAGATGGCCCTTGTTAGGGTTGTAAATTATCTTTCGATAAACTCTGACTGGCTTTCCTTCAATTTTAATTCTCCTAGATCTTAGTGCTGTTTTTGATACCATGGACCATTCCTTTCTATTGAATCGTCTTGAAAGTTTAGTGGGTTTGTCAGGTGTCCCATCTTGGTTTAGGTTCCAGT
Source organism: Polyodon spathula (assembly GCF_017654505.1). Taxonomy (NCBI): domain Eukaryota; kingdom Metazoa; phylum Chordata; class Actinopteri; order Acipenseriformes; family Polyodontidae; genus Polyodon; species Polyodon spathula. The sequence goes on from NC_054542.1 coordinate 22,961,798, forward strand.
TTGTCTCCAACAGGGAGATGAAGTCTGATTTGTCAGAAGTTGCCTGTGGTGTTCCGCAGGGCTCTATCTTAGGTCCTTTGTTGTTTTCACTATATATGCTGCCATTAGGCGACATTGTTCACAGGCGTGGAATTCCTTTCCATTGTTAGGCAGATGACACTCAGCTATACTTATCTTTGGATCCAGTCAATCATTCTAGTGGGTGCCATTAGCTGCTTACACTTTATCACTTTAGGAAAATTACTAAAGTATAATTTTATCATTTGAGAAATATAGCTAAGCTTAGACCTATTATTTCCGTACCTGATGCTGACAGGCTAATGCATGCCTTTGTTTCATCGAGAATTGACAATTGCAATGCACTTTTCTCTACTATCCCAAAACGGGTGGTTTCTCGCTTACATCTTGTTTAGAATAGAGCCGTTAGAATTCTAACCAAAACCATATTATCCCTGTTTTGGCCCTGGCTCCCTGTGGAGTACAGAACTGATTATAAAAAAGATTTTGTTGTAAACTTAATGGATTAGCACCTAGTTATTCGCAGAAGTTACTGACCCTGTATCTTCCGAATCGTACTCTGAGATCACAGGGTGCAATACTGAAAACATACTTTTAGAAAATGACTTTGTCTTAGTGGGTTTTAATGTATTGCATTATCTCTCACTCTCTCTCTCGATCTCTCTCTATAGACAGTTATTATATAGAATAATGTATGTGTATTTGTGTGTATGTATGCATTAGAGGTCGGCATGGGTAGACAATTCGTTGTGAAAAATAACCTGATCTTTTTCGGGTAATGATTAAAAAAAAATAACACATTTCACATACTAATGTTTTAAGTGTATGACACATATTTAAATACTATATAACATACATTTAGTACCTTCAGATCCGTATATCCTATTTCAGTACTGGAAAAATCGAAATAATAATAATAATAATAATAATAATAATAATAATAATAATAATAATAATAATAATAATAATAATAATAATAAGATAAAAGATCATCAGTTTGAATACAATTACAAATGTTAATGCACTTCATGCTGCAGGATTCTTTGCAGGACATCTATTGGCCATATTCCAGTGTTGTTGTTGTTGTTGTTAACATGGCATCCAAGCAAAGCATTGTGTGGAATTTCTTTACCAAAGCAGAAGAAAGCAGAATTTGCAAACTCTGCCCAGGAAATATTTCATTCAAATGGAGCAAACACTAGCACACTTACTTAATGTGCTCCACAAATATTTTTTATTTAACCCAAAACAAAATAGGTCAGTGTTTCATATGTGTGCGAAGAATGTTTTTCTCATACTGATTTCATTTGTACTTTGGACCTACACATTTTGAAATGCGTCCACTTTTTCTTAGTTAATCTACTTCAGTCTGTTTTCTGGGGTACACCACTCACAATTCCATATTGGAAGCCATGAGGTTACTATTATTATTATTATTATTATTATTATTATTATTATTATTATTATTATTAGGTCACAGAGCTATCACCGACACAAATTCGTTCCGATTTAGTTCCTGAGAAGAATAGTGGCCGCAGTCATCATTATTGAGGTGTACTTGCTGCTCACTGTGTGTTATTGTTTTCTGTAAAACATTGATATGTTGTCAGTTAAGAAAAGGCTTAACGCAAAAGCTTGTTTTAATGTTGTCTTTACTACGCCAGCCAGAGACCCACGCTTACAACTGTATTGTCACATTTTCTACATTTTCTTTAAATTCTGAAAATAATAGTCGATACCCAAGTAGTAATAAGAGACCCAGGCCAGGTAATTTCAGGTACCTGTGCCAACCTCTTATATATATAAAATCTAGCAGTGGTCCTCATGCTATGGTAAGCAGGCCACGTGCAGCCCTGGGGCCCCCACATGCTTTCTCCAGGTAAACGGTTTGCTTGCAGTTGTGTCTGTAGCGCTTTAGCCAGCCTACCAGTCTAAAGCATCTAGGACTCATACGAACTGCAGGAAGCTGTTTGAATTCAATTTTTAGGAATGCGTAGAAAACGGTGTAATTTAAAATTTTTGAGGTGATAATATCACTAGCCCTCACTGTTTTAGCGGTTCCTCTTACCTGTACACTCGTACTGTTCCTTGAGGACTGTGGGCTGCCTTCTCCTCTACCTGAGCCTGTTTACACCTGAAACACAAGCACACACTGAGCTTTCAGTAGAGGATTACAAAAAAAAAACCCCACACATTTCACACTGTCCTCTTTTTTGGACTAGCTGTATGGTTTGTCTGAGTAACGAAAGCTTCCCAGTGTCCAGCAGTAACTCAGAGCATAGTTAGCTTCCCATTCTGTGGTGGAAACAGAAGACGGTGCCCCTGTTCTCAGAGGGAGACCATGCTTCAATGCAGTTTTGCAGCTGGGCTGGGACTAAGGCACAGTGGACCACTTACTTGCTGTGCTGGAACATTTCCAAGGCAACCTTGGGCTGGACATCAAGGGGTTCAAAGGGCAGGTCCTGGTGAAGCAGGCTGTGGACTGCTCTGGTGAGAGCACGCAGGTTCTCCTGGGCGACAGGTACAAGTACACAGTAAAACACACACAGAAATCAGCAGGACACAAGACACCTCCATCACAAACAGATGCATAAAAACAGATAGACAATTGGTCCAAATTCACATTATAAGTTAATACATTGTGGGTAGGGTGTCTCACCGTCATCTGGTGCTTTTTGGGTGAAATGACCGCAATACGCAGCTGGCTGCTCAAACTTTGAATTTTTTAGCTTTAGAATTGTGCCACATGTTCTATGCTCAGCATGACATCTACACACAATTCTTAATTGGATGATTTCTCATACATGCATGCTTATTCCCAGTGACAGTCACACTTACAATTGAGATGGCGCTTGGGAATTTGCTACAAGAAGTTATTAAACATGCTGTGAATGCGGTCACAATGGAGGATATGAGGTAGAAAGGTGGCAGTACCTGGCACAGCTGTAGAGTGTCTGCTGACATAACCTGCTTGTCATTTTCTCAAATAACAAAAATGATCCGGCATTAAGATTAACACGCAATTCAAATCAGTGAAATCCTGACATCAGCTCTACTTGCCTTTGAAGGGTTCCAGGAATCTAACTGACTGTCCAGGACAACATCATAGCAAAAGGCTCCAGAGAGAACTGAATAAGAAAAACAAGACGTTTAAATCTTGCCTTAACAGTTATTTGTTTGATGAGAAAAGGTGCTATAGAAGAGACGTTGTTGTAGAAAGTCGCAACAAAAAAATTAAAAACAGTTGCGTTTGAGATTATTGTCCTGGTGTGTGCTCATTAAAATCAGGGATGATAGGCAACGTTTGAAAGAAGTCCAGGCTCAGGGAAGATTCAAACTGCTTGGGAGACTCCAAACTCCCAAGCAGTCTCTCCAAACTTTTAAATACAGAACTATCAATTGGATCTAAAAAAAGATCCCTCTCACCTGGCACCTCAGGGCTCTGGAGCAGCTCCACGGAGAACTCGTCCTTAAAAGCAGACTCCAGCACCTGTCCCATCAGCATGGCACATGACCGCCAATACGCCTTGAGGAGAGGCAGAGCACACAGGTTCAGCACCACCACTGAAAACCTGCAAAATCTCTTAGAACAGCTTAAGGAAAACTGTGCCCTATTTCAACTGTGCTGTAATGATGAGGCATGACTTATTTAATTTAGCTGAGGTCCAAAAAAGAATGAATTAATCCCATATTCTATAATTATTTCCCTTTATTCTAAAATAACATAGGTTTTCATTATGTATGTCCCTTGTACTCTTTTAGATATTTAAAACTTAAATGATGGGGCATTTTCAACACAATTTAAGAAAGGGAAGTGGAAAATCCAAGCCATCAAATAATGTGAGCGAGAGTGAGAGAGTGGAGGAGATGGAAGCACCCACCTTGTTGACCTCCTCAGGGTCTTCATCCTTGAAGGTAAGGAACTGGATCTCGCAGGACTGGGTGAGAAGACAGTGCATGTCCCACACTTCCTCGTTCACCAGAGCCAGTATGGCGTTCTTACTGTGCCATTCACTCAAGTCTGCAGGGACAAAAAAAAAAAAAAAAAAAAAAAACACACAGCAAGGCCCAATTAGACAGTCATTGCTATTTAGTAAAACCAATTCTGCTTTAAAAAAATTAGACACCATTGCATTGAGCTTCATAAATAAACACGTGTTGGCATCTCAGGTATATGAAACAGGAGTCTCTTTTCAATTCCCTGCTTTCTGTGTGCTGTTCATAGATTAGAAATCAAGATTAGCCCTAAGTTCCAAAAATGTAAATATATGCAGCAGTTTTTTTTAATTTTTTTATTAAACATCAGATAAGCGGAAATGTAAAGGAAAACTAAATTGTAAAACAAAAACAAAGTAAATTGAATGCATGTTTATCAAGCACAGGCCCCATAGCTCACAACAAATGTCTTTAAAACGTAGGCTACAGTAGAATGCAATCTAAAAGCACTTCCTGCTTTTCTTGTGCACATTCTGGAAAATTAATAAATGCATGTTTATTCCCAGTGACAGGGAATCTAGTGGAGGCACATCTATACACAGAAGTGCTTACATATTTCACATGTACATTTTTAACATCTTGAACTGTTCATCCAGTTGTGACAGAACTTGGGCATTTGCTACCACAAGTTATATCATATACTGTGTATGTTGTTGCGATGGAGGGTATGAGAGGCAAAGGTTGGCAGTGTGTGTGTACTCACGCCTGGCACAGCTGTATGGTGTGGAGAGCCCTTTGTTCATGACAAACAGAGTCCCGGGGTGTTTCTTGCCCACCAGCTTCACCTCTATCTTCTCGATGCGAGGGGTCAGTGACTGCTGCCGTGCTTTCTCCCTCATGAATAGATCGTTGCGCAGCTGTCGGAGCTCCACACTGGAGAGGCGAGATGCAGAAGCACTCGATGCAAACCCTAGGGAGAACAAGCAGTGGACACACACTTTACACAAGCTGCACAAGAACAGTGCAGACAAACGAGCTCCATCTTTGTAGTAAATCCAAATGGTCAGGGTTACATTATGATAGAACATGATAAATATACATTTCTTAAAAATAGAAGGAACACCAATACGAATCCATTGTCTCCAATAGGCAATGTGTTGATATATTACTAACCTAGAAATGCAATTGTGTGTGTATGCAGCGCAAATCAAAATGATATCTTGAATACTTTGAAACCTCTCAAACATGGGCCCTTTTCAGTGCTGGTTTTCATAGGTCACAGGCACCGGCCTTCCCAACACTTCCATACGATAACTCAAAAGAATCAGAGCCAATGAACTGTGGTCCAAAAATGTTATAATGCTATATCTGTCGCTCTTACAAGCTTGAAGAGAACATCCGAACAGGCATAAACTACATTGCCACTGACATGGGAGACACCCTGCAGAACAAGCTCTATCAACGACTAGACCTAGAACGACTGAAATTGCTACTTTTTAACCAAATATGGAACATTCAGTTATTTTAATGCACATAATTTTACAAATGTACTGTTTTTTACAGCAGTGATTCGAAGTATGCATTAAAACCCTCACTCCTACAATATTGAATAACATTTCCATTCGATGACATTGAAAAAGTAAACTGGTGGCGTGAAATATGTAAATAACTGTGTTGAACGTTTGTTGCATAAAATAATGGTAAATTCTAGTCAACGTTTGAGACAGATATTATTACTGACTGTGTCAACTGTTTAATCCCTTACCTTACTCTGTACTGCGCCGTATTAGGCTGCACGTCACATCAAACAAAAAACTCTGACAAAATAATGTAAATTAAACCAAAAGTAACGAAATCGTGCAGATTTTCTACTACAATACTTTGTCAGTCGTGAGAAATCCTGTCGATAAATGATAGTACTGCAATGCATACCGTTTACTACAAAAAAACAAAAACAATCGTTAACATAAAATCTGTAATAATCGCTAAGTCTCTTCAAAATATTTGCAGTGTTTACAAGTAGTTAACGAAGATATCTGTTGCTATTGTTGTACGAGACATTCAGAGAACCCCCAAAGCCAAGGTCAGCAGGTTTTCAACAGAAAAACAACCACGTAAACTGATAAAAGATACTCACGACAGGACAACACCCGGGACACAACTCGACAGGCCATGGTTCACAGTGGGGACAAGTTTATTTGAAATAAATATTCACTCCAGGTTAGATACTGTCTGTGCATCAGGCTTTGTACAAACGTATCAAAGCCTGTAATTTACAGAGTAAGGTGCCATGCTTATTCTGTGCCACATTGAAAACCTACCCGATACGCACACAAAAACGAAAGACTCAACAATGGTTCCTATGTTCGAGCATACTGCTGGCACTCGAACTGTTTTGCTTGAGCGCCGTGTACGACTAGTAATTTGAAGTGATTTTAATCTAGGAAGCACTGTGCATTTTGTTTTCAGAATTGGGTTACATGGTGGAAGATAGTCGTTTGGGTGGCTCAGTTCTGAGACTGCTGAGCTGCAGTGTAGACAGTAAGTTTGAGTAGCTCAGTGGTTAGTGCTGGGTTGCAGTTTGGAAGGTAGTGGGTTTGAGAAGCTTGTCGGTAACAATGCCGGGCTTCATATATTTCTGTGGACAATACATTGTAGTTGTTTATTTTTTCCACCCCAAAGATTTATCTCAGTGGTTATGAATTTGAGCGATGGGCTGCAGTATGGGTTTAAGTACCTCAGTGGTTAAGAGTGCTGGGCTGATGTGTGAAAGGTAGTAGGTTTGAGTAGCTCAGTGGGGAGAGTGCTGGGCTGCAATTTGGAAATAACTGGGGTTTAGTAGCTCATTAGTTTGAGCACTGGGCTGCAGTGTCAAAGGAAGTAGGTTTGAGGTGCTCAGTAGTGAGAGTGCTTGGTTGTAGTGTGTTTGAGGTGCTCAGTAGTGATAGTGCTTGGTTGCAGTGTGTTTGAGTTGCTCAGTAGTGAGAGTACTTGGTTGCAGTGTGTTTGAGTTGCTCAGTAGTGAGAGTGCTTGGTTGCAGTGTGTTTGAGTTGCTCAGTAGTGAGAGTGCTTGGTTGCAGTGTGTTTGAGTTGCTCAGTAGTGAGAGTGCTTGGTTGCAGTGTGTTTGAGTTGTTCAGTAGTGAGAGTGCTTGGTTGCAGTGTGTTTTGAGTTGCTCAGTAGTGAGAGTGCTTGGTTGCAATGTGTTTGAGTTGCTCAGTAGTGAGAGTGCTTGGTTGCAGTGTGTTTGAGTTGTTCAGTAGTGAGAGTGCTTGGTTGCAGTGTGTTTGAGTTGTTCAGTAGTGAGAGTGCTTGGTTGCAGTGTGTTTGAGTTGTTCAGTAGTGAGAGTGCTTGGTTGCAGTGTGTTTGAGTTGTTCAGTAGTGAGAGTGCTTGGTTGCAGTGTGTTTGAGTTGTTCAGTAGTGAGAGTGCTTGGTTGCAGTGTGTTTGAGTTGCTCAGTAGTGAGAGTGCTTGGTTGCAGTGTGTTTGAGTTGCTCAGTAGTGAGAGTGTTGGGCTGCAGTGTGTTTGAGTAGCTCAGTAGTGAGAGTGTGTTTGGGTTGCAGTAGTCAGAAGGCAGTGTGTTTGAGTTGCTCAGTAGTGAGAGTGTTGGGCTGCAGTTTGAAGTGTGTTGTTGAGTTGCTCAGTAGTGAGAGTGCTTGGTTGCAGTGTGTTTGAGTTGCTCAGTAGTGAGAGTGCTTGGTTGCAGTGTGTTTGAGTTGCTCAGTAGTGAGAGTGCTTGGTTGCAGTGTGTTTGAGTTGCTCAGTAGTGAGAGTGCTTGGTTGCAGTGTGTTTGAGTTGCTCAGTAGTGAGAGTGCTTGGTTGCAGTGTGTTTGAGTTGTTCAGTAGTGAGAGTGCTTGGTTGCAGTGTGTTTGAGTTGCTCAGTAGTGAGAGTGCTTGGTTGCAGTGTGTTTGAGTTGCTCAGTAGTGAGAGTGCTTGGTTGCAGTGTGTTTGAGTTGCTCAGTAGTGAGAGTGCTTGGTTGCAGTGTGTTTGAGTTGCTCAGTAGTGAGAGTGCTTGGTTGCAGTGTGTTTGAGTTGCTCAGTAGTGAGAGTGTTGGGCTATTGGGGTTTAGTAGCTCAATAGTTAGAGCACCGGGCTGCTGTGTCAAAGGAAGTAGGTTTGAGTTGCTCAGTAGTGAGAGTGTTGGGCTGCAGTTTGAAGTGTGTTGTTGTGCTCAGTAGTGAGAGTGCTTGGTTGCAGTGTGTTTGAGTTGTTCAGTAGTGAGAGTGCTTGGTTGCAGTGTGTTTGAGTTGTTCAGTAGTGAGAGTGCTTGGTTGCAGTGTGTTTGAGTTGTTCAGTAGTGAGAGTGCTTTGTTGCAGTCTGTTTGAGTTGTTCAGTAGTGAGAGTGCTTGGTTGCAGTGTGTTTGAGTTGTTCAGTAGTGAGAGTGCTTGGTTGCAGTGTGTTTGAGTTGTTCAGTAGTGAGAGTGCTTGGTTGCAGTGTGTTTGAGTTGCTCAGTAGTGAGAGTGTTGGGCTGCAGTTTGAAAGATATGGTGGTTAGATTGCAGAATATCAGATTGCAAGTGGACTGTAGTGCATAGGTTAATGAGTTCAACCCCTAATATTATCAGTGCCTTACATAAACAATGGCAGCCTGTACAAGGCTCTAGAAGTGGATACTGTCAAAGGAAACCAGCTGCTCTACAACTTCAGTTCCCAAGCAGATGCAGGGGAAGGCTGACTTGGATGGGAGAGGGGCAATCTACAGACTGAGCAGATATCATGTTACAGAAATGACCTTTCCTAGAGAAACTGTGTCCATACACTCACTGGACACAGCAGAGAGCTTAGTGGGGTGAGCGTGTGGAACAAATAAATAGCGCAGGGCAAACCATTCTTTGAGCTTTATTGCATATCTCCCTTGGGACCTATTTTAATGAGCCAAACCAGGCCAGACTAACTGATGGCTTTCCAGCCATATGAGGCTACTGGAGCTCTAGAATATCTCATGACGACCTTAGCAGCCGTTTAACTATATAATACAATAATCATGGTTTTCCACCAGCCTGTGTGATTTATTTAATTATAAAATGCATTGAAAAGAGGTGCACAGTTTCATATCAGCCACCATTTACATAATTTAGGATTGGTTTTGATTAGGTATGACCTACGTGGATAGTAATTTGACTCCCATTGCATTGCAGTTTGAGCCATTCTTTAGTTTGAACTTAATGAAATAGAGAGGAAAAGCTCAGGTAGTAATTAAGATCACAGTAAAAACTGTAACGTCTCAAACAGCAAATGCATATTGCTGTTGAAATATAGTATTTTATTAATAAAACATTAATAAAGAGAAAATAGAATGCATGTTAACATGCTGGAAGTGTTACTGGTGCTTTAAGTAAAGAAAAACGTGCAGCATTTTTTAGAGTTTATATGGTGAATTTGTGTGCCCACAACAAGAAGTTTGTTTCCTCTTATTGTAATGTGTCATAATGTTTCTCTTTGTAAAGCCCTAGAATATGCTAAATGGAGTGTATGCTGTGTTATAGTGGGTAAAGCTAATATTTCACTCGCTCTCTTTCACATTCAAAGTGCTTTATTGTCATGATCGATACATAGTATTGCTAAAGCAATGGTGACATGTGTTCAACTTTTACAAAAAACAATTAACATTTTAAAAACATTTGCAAGTAAACATTATAACACAAAGCAAGTAAAACAGAATTAACAGTATATACAAACAAACCACAACAACAATAATTATAATGATGACAATAATATTTTATACTATTTTCTCCACCCTCCCTGTGGTGTTCAGTCTCTGGCTGCCACTTCTACATAGCTTGTCTTCTCTCCTAAGGGGATGGGGAGTTTTTCTAGGTCTGGAAATTCTGTGCAGAGATATTATATTTAGTCTCGACCTGATTTTGCTGACAGTGATCACACAGCCTGTCCTCTTTGGGCAGCCATGTCTTCCTGTGTCGACTGGTCTCGATGACCAGGCTCTGCTCACTGAGCCTGTATTTTGTTAAGGTCTGTCTCTGTTTACTGACTTTCACCTTGGTCAGGTATTTAGCCAGAATGTAGTGTCTCTTTAGGGCCCGATAGCATTCCAATTTACATTGTGTTTTTGTGTCTGTGTGTCCCAATCAGTGAGGTAATCTTGTTTGTGTTGTGCTGTAATTTGGTTGACTGTGATTGTGTGTGTTGGAGTGGTGCTCGTCCAGCTCATCACTTATGATCATCTGCCCTGGTGTAATGCAACAAGCCTGCACAGACTGGAAGGAGCGGGTAACGTCCACCCCTGTCCACCTGTGTACAATGACCGGAGAGCTGGCCCCGACAGAGGCAACCGCCCCGACCCAACCAGCCGCATCACTACAGTGGAGACCGCCCCCTTCAACTACGTCACCTCAGTGGCAACCAGCAGCCACTGTCACTTCTCCTTCATCTCACCCAGCTGTCAGAGAGCTTGACACACACATCCAGCCCGTGTTTCACCCCCCACCCCTGTGAGAGCTGAGACCACTATGCGTACGGTCCTGACCCGCAGTTATGAGGGGCTCAACCCAGAGCAATGACGCCAGTCCATGGGCCTCCTCCGTTGTGTTAGTTCCCAAGAAGGATGGTGAATGGCGATTCTGTGTAGACTACTGCCGCCTCAATGAGGTCACCCAGAAAGATCCGCTGCCCCACATTGACGAGTCCCTGTACCAGATCCCTTGATCTGAAAAGCTGGTATTGGCAAATGGAACTCACTTTGGACGCGCACCCCAAGATATCCTTCTCTAGTGGGCAAGGATTGTGGCTATTTAAGGTGCTCCCCTTTGATCTGTGCAATGCGTCTGCCATGTTTGAGCACCTGATGGAGCAGTGTCTCCTCTATCTAGACGACCTTCTTGTCCATGCCGCCACCTTCCATGAAGCTCTGGCCAACCTGCTTACCTGATGGCGGTTTTACTGGTTCTGGGGTTAAAATCCATCCCAAAGTGCAGCCTGATGCAATGTGAAGTCGCCTTCCTGGGTCATTGTGTGGGGAGAGATGGGATTCAGACTGACCTGAAGAAGGTGGAAGCTGTTCAACGTTGGCTGGCCAGCCTCAGCCAATGTAAGGCAATTGTTCCACAGTTCGCCACGATTGCCACTCCACTCCATCAGCTGCTTCACAAACAACAGGCCTTTATGTGGACAACTGTTCGTTAGGATGCTTTTGAGTCCCTGAAAGAGTTGTGTATAGAGTGCAGATGCCACCTTCTGGCCCAATCAAGGCTGTCGTCTTTCCCTCTCTCTCCCACTTTCTCTTCCTTATTGGAGCGGCACCATTGCCACCGCTTGCAGAATCCTGAGCCTCCTTTTAGTACACTACCAAACCCTCCATCTTGCCTCAGAGTTGCCCTGCATTCTTGATCTCTGTTTCCCCTTCTCCTATTGCCACGCACCCCAGCAGTGTAAACTGACCACGCATTGCATCGCCCTCAGGCTCCATGCCAGTACAACGGGACGTCCGACCCAGTCCTGGTGGGATGATATGTCCACGTCAACAGCTCAACCGCCCCTGCGATACCGGACTCAGGTCAGTTCTTCCCTGGCCGGGAAGTGTTTAAGAAGGGGGCAGTGTAATGGCTGGGCAGTTGAGCCTGAAGATTATGGGTCTCTGGACTTTATGTTGGACTGTGGGGAAGGGTGGGAGTAGTCATGTAAGTTATAAATGTTACCTATGTTAATTTGTGTTAATTGGCCTGCATGAATAGAGTGTGCTGTGTTACAGAGGGTAAAGCTAATGCTTCTCTTTCTCTCTCTCGATTTACTCACTCAGTGAGACTGTGTTGTGTTCTGATTGGTTGTTTGATTATTTATATTTGTAACCATAAAAATGGTCCAATCAAGAGTGAGTGAGGGCTATAAAAAGCCACTGTGAGCAGAGCACGAGAGAGAGTGTGAGTGGAGTTTAAGAGTTCCAAGCAGAAAGAGCTTCCAGCAAATAAACAAATTCTTTTCATGCCATTAAAAGAAAGTTCCTGTTGTAGCATCTTCATTACAAAGCGAAAATGTGAATAGTCAAGTCTCACCGTGAGAACGACTGCCACGTAACAGGTTGTTGCAAGGTCTGTTGCTAGGAGATGGGTGTTAAGTTTAATGTGTGCCACACTTTCACTGTAGTGAAATTGGGAAGAGGTTTGAGTTAGCAATAGCAAAGATAGCAGTGGATACATTTATGACAAGAGTATGGGAAAAACAAGAAAAAAATGAGCAACGGACCAATGGAAATCTTTCTGCTGAGCTAAGATGCGCTTGCACAGCCTTACATCTGACTTAAACAAGCTAGTGGAAACTGTAGGCTCCCAAAAGGCACATTAATGGTGGGAACTGCACATGTCTTACATGGTTTATGGGAGTGCCTGAACCATGTGGAAACTCTTTATCAACCTGCAACAACATAACTGTTACATTCTGTACTCACTATATACCAGTAGTGGACAACTGGAATGAATGAAAGAGCTCTAAACAGCCCTGATTGCCACTAGATGCAATAACACGGGCACTCAGTTTCACAGGGACAGTGACAACATGGGCACTAAGTTCCACAGGAACAGTGACAACACGGGCACTCAGTTTCACAGGGACAGTGACAACATGGGCACTAAGTTCCACAGGAACAGTGACAACACGGGCACTCAGTTTCACAGGAACAGTGACAACACGGGCACTCAGTTTCACAGGAACAGTGACAACACGGGCACTCAGTTTCACAGGGACAGTGACAGCACTGTTTCAAGAATGATTTTGGTTTTGTAAATAGCACAAACTAAAGAAGCGTCTCCAAGGCAAACAGAATGCACACATTATGAATGTTAGAATCCTGGTTGTTTAAAAAAAACAACAGTTGACGCCCTCTCCTAAAGAAAGAAACAGACCAACTGCTCAATCGCAACAGAGTCAGTTTACTGCTCACCTTACAACATTTGAAATGAAACTGTATATTTTCTTATTAGTTTCCTTTAAAAGGGTATCCCTTATACTCCTATACTAAAATTGGGTAAACACTGTTTACCTACGCACAGTGGCTTGCGAAAGTATTGACCCCCCTTGGCATTTCTCCTATTTTGTTGCCTTACAACCTGGAATTAAAATGGATTTTTTGGGGGGGTTTGTATTATTTGATTTACACAACCTGCCTACCACTTTGAAGATGCAAAATATTTTTTATTGTGAAACAAACAAGTAATAAGACAAAAAAACAGAAAACTTGAGCATGCATAAGTATTCACCCCCCCCCCAAAGGCAATACTTTGTAGAGCCACCTTTTGCAGCAATTACAGCTGCAAGTCTCTTGGAGTATGTATCTATAAGCTTGGCACATCTAGCCACTGGGATTTTTGTCCATTCTTCAAGGCAAAACTTCTCCAGCTCCTTCAAGTTGGATGGGTTCCGCTGGTGTACAGCAATCTTTAAGTCATACCACAGATTCTCAATTGGATTGAGGTCTGGGCTTTGACTAGGCCATTCCAAGACATTTAAATGTTTCCCCTTAAACCACTCGAGTGTTGCTTTAGCAGTATGCTTAGGGTCATTGTCCTGCTGGAAGGTGAACCTCTGTCCCAGTCTGAAATCTCTAGAAGACTGAAACAGGTTTCCCTCAAGAATTTCCCTGTATTTAGCACCATCCATCATTCCTTCAATTCTGACCAGTTTCCCAGTCCCTGACAATGAAAAACATCCCCACAGCATGATGCTGCCACCACCATGCTTCACTGTGGGGATGGTGTTCTCAGGGTGATGAGAGGTGTTGGGTTTACACCAGACATAGCATTTTCCTTAATGGCCAAAAAGCTCAATTTTAGTCTCATCTGACCAGAGTACCTTCTTCCATGTTTGGGGAGTCTCCCACATGCCTTTTGGCGAACACCAAATGTGTTTGCTTATTTTTTTCTTTAAGCAATGGCTTTTTTCTGGCCACTCTTCCGTAAAGCCCAGCTCTGTGGAGTGTACGGCTTAAAGTGGTCCTATGGACAGATACTCCAATCTCCGCTGTGGAGCTTTGCAGCTCCTTCAGGGTTATCTTTGGTCTCTTTGTTGCCTCTCTGATTAATAGCCCTCCTTGCCTGGTCCGTGAGTTTTGGTGGGTGGCCCTCTCTTGCCAGGTTTGTTGTGGTGCCATATTCTTTCCATTTTTTAATAAAGGCTTTAACGGTGCTCCGTGGGATGTTCAAAGTTTCGGATATTTTTTTATAACCCAACCCTGACCTGTTTGGAGAGCTCCTTGGTCTTCATGGTGCCACTTGCTTGGTGGTGCCCTTTGCTTAGTGGTGTTGCAGACTCTGGGGCCTTTCAGAACAGGTGTATATATACTGAGATCATGTGACAGATCATGTGACACTTAGATTGCACACAGGTGGACTTTATTTAACTAATTATGTGACTTCTGAAGGTAACTGGTTGCACCAGATCTTATTTAGAGGCTTAATAACAAAGGGGGTGAATACATATGCACGCACCACTTTTCTGTTATTTATTTTTTAGAATTTTTTTAAACAAGTTATTTTTTTCATTTCACTTCACCAATTTGGACTATTTTGTGTATGTCCATTACATTAAATCCAAATAAAAATCAATTTTAATTCCAGGTTGTAAGGCAACAAAATAGGAAAAATGCCAAGGGGGGGTCAATACTTTCGCAAGCCACTGTATACCCTGGACTACACCACTGCGAGTTGGGAACCACTGGTTTAAATGATTTAAATAAGGGCTGTTATGGCATGATTATGAAAATCAAACATCTAATAGTGTACTACACAAGTCAGGGATACCATTGCTCGTGTGAGATGGATTGTGGAAAGATAACGTAAGAGTAACTATAAGGTATGCATTGTCATATATTTTAAATGCCTAGTGGTTCTGTTGCGTATGCTTTTCCATTTTATTTACGTTCCATGATGTTAGCCACAATTCTGAGCGGTTCTGTGTTGTGCTGCTTCAATACTGAGTTCCAGTACTGGTCCTCGGAGATGTGCCAGAGAGAACAGAGTGACCACAAAGACAGCTGATATAATCTACTGCTTTGCACTCTCAATCCCTATCTGTATGTTTGTGACATTTGATAAATATGGATTTGAATGCCATTTTATTTTACATTTTGGAATGTGTTAAAAGAGGGCTGATGGGAAATGCATAAATATGCCCGTAGCTGATAAAACTACTGGTGTAGAAAAGTGCCTTTGATTCCACATTGTTTGACAGACAGTGTCGACCATATTGATATATATATATATATATATATTATATATATATATATATATTATATATTTTTTTATATATATATATATTATATATATATATATATATATTCACATTTTTTTTCCAACCCCAAAAAAATTGTATTTATGGTATATTACTTCACTCCATTAACTAAATAATTGTCTCCAGAAAAAAAAAAAAAAAAAAAAATAGAGAACTAACATAAGCAATTACATACACTTATAACCATACTTCCCTTGGCATGCCAAACATGTAATGACCTATGGCCCTACATAGAGAATGTCAACACTTCAGTGTATATCCCTAAACACATTTGAATAATTTTAGCCAAATTAAGCAGTGGGAAAGGTAAATACTGGTACATATACATACCATTGAAATATAGGCTCTAGGACCCAACGGAATCCTCAACACCGCGCTCCAAACCTTTCACCAAAAGATAAAGTTTGGAGAACAGGAGCAGCCAGCCACAGAGAGATTGTGAGAGGTGGGGTAGATGGTACCGTTAAAGCGTACTAAACAGGTCGAAATATTGCTCGGGAAAGAAAACGGACCAGCTTTCAGATTGTGTTTAAATTCAGTCTAACTTTTTTGTGGACCTGTATTTTTATTTATTTATTTAAAGGGAAAAGCAATTGTAAATTAACTTAATTTCTTGGTTTGGAAAGATGGCGGCATTGCATTTGGGGTTCCTTCTTGTTTTCTTAATATTGCAGCACAGTGAGTATTTGTTACTTGTTTCTTAATTGTATTGCTCGGTTAAGCCTCTGAGCTACATCTAACGGTTTAGGACAGGTTTATCTTTGCAAACTCTTAACACGTTCCGACTAGTCGCGCAGTAGTTAACATGTCGAGACTCAAGCCTGTCTACCTTAATGCCCCACCCCAAGAAATCATCACCTTGTCGTTTTATATCGACAGGAGATTAAAACACACGCACAACGTTATATCTTTGGAAACAGACGTGTTCGTTTTCTGTTCGGCAAAGTTAGTATATATAATGTTGTAAATGTTTATCACGTTACCATTTAAAATGTTTAGAATATCAAAAATATTAACCTCAAGATAAAACAATAATAACTGTAAACTTTTTTTTTTTTTGTCAACATAAAAATGTTCCAAAGGGATTTGGTATATTTGTGTTGCTTTGCAATTTATCTTGTTTTCTTCCTTTGTTTTTCTTTTGCAAGTAAGAAATGTATCCATTTCATCAAACACCGAAAACAAATATGTTACTAAAATGCAGCGCGCCTAAAAGTAAAACAAAAAGTTAAAAGTATGAGTATTGTGGTTATTTGTTTACTGGAGCATTTATACTGTAGTTAAAATAAATAAATAAATTTAGCAAGATAGTGCTTCACTGATTGATGGTCCAGTGGTTAAAGAAAGATTGTTATTACGGTTCACTCACAAGTCTCAGTCGCTTTGGATAAAAGCGTCTGACAAATGACAAAATAATAATAATAATAATATTAATCTAGCAGGGCTGGTAGGTGATGTAGTCACACAGAGACATAAGTCCGATATACGCTCCTTGCAAAGGAGCCGGCGCTATGCTTTAGTGCGAGAGGTCCCAGGTAAGCAAGCGCCCGCCCTCCGCGTGTGTGTTATTGCCTCGCTCTGTGTGATGCGCGTGCCTCCGTTAACCGAGATAGCTGCAATATTGAAAACCGCAAAGTTCAAGAGCAGCACAGAGCGCCCTCCATAGGCAGAATCACCAGACGCCTGCTTCACCCACTCTAATGCAGTAATAGATATGTTATATATAGTTTTTAAAAAAAATCGAGATCATTTTCTTTTAATTTCGTTTTTTAGTTGTGCATTTCTGAGTCGTCCTGTGTACCCACCGGTTGAAAGCCCCAGTGATTCAATGTTCCCTATCAGCTTTTATACTCGAAGTGTGGCAGTTTTTATTTTTTTTTATCGGTAAAACCCCACATCTGTAATATCACGAGGGTTACTTATAAACGAGTAAACACTGGAATTGAAGGCTCTTTCAGTTTAACATTATCTGGACAAACAATGGTATTTTGTGTGGGAGTGAATAACGTCAAAGAACCACACTTCTTTAAAATGAACCGCCATTTAATTTACAAAGTACAATTTAATATATATTTTAATGCAAATTTAAAATATTTTATGGGCCATAGAACCCCCTCTGTATTTAGTTTAATACAATAGCCCCTACAATTAGGAGTTGTACATGCAACTAAGGGAGAAACAGTTTTGGAGGGCTTTGTTGCTCAGGCGCTTGGCTTATGATCATTATATTATTCTGACTAGTGTCTATTGTGTTTCTACACATTTTCTTTGCACTCTTTCTTTTCAGAAAACTGACTTTCCTTTTTCTATAGTTTCAGCTGCAGACATACACCTGACGTTGTATGCTGGCAAATTACATGAAACGGCAACTTTGACAATGTGTGTCATTTTCCCCATTTCACGTGCAGTCAGTATTGATTTGTTTTTCACACTCTGTCTGGAGTATTGCTTGTATTTGCAGTTTGTACCTGCAGCAGGGATAAAGAATGTAACTAGTGTGTTCAGCCTCATAATTTCTCTCACCATGATACTCTGTAGAGCTTTTCGTTATGTAGCAGGGCGAGGCTGGGCAGGCATCGCAAGTGATGTTGTGTGGTTTGCCTGCTGTACAGGTGTGTAACAAGTGATGCTGCTGTGAAGATGGAATTCAGATTGGAGGAGGTTATTGTGTCTTTGTGGATTCTTATTGTCAGTATTTCGTTTGACTACAGTGCAGACGGGTTTTGTGAAGGAGACAGGGACTCTCAGCTCATAATATGATTGAACCATCTACATGCATACCCATCCATTTTTGCTCATGGCACTGAGCTGGGGTATGAGGAGGAGTGTGCCAGCTGTCAACCTAGAGAGAGAGAGAGAGAGGTGTGTGTGTGTGTGTGTGTGTGTGTATGTCAGCAAGCATAGTGTTGTGTTTCAACACAAAACTCCGGTCCAGCTCAGCAGTATGCTGCATATGTATATATGGAATATGTTATTCCTTGGAAATTCTCCATTTACATGCATCTTTGGTAGTATGCTATACTGTGCAGTGCACATGGATAGAAATTCTATATAAACAAAAAGTTTTGTTTTCTGGGAGAATTCCACCAGTGTGCTACTGTATGTACTGCAAAAAGGACTTTTAGTATTCCATATATACCGTGATGTACCTGTGCTGGCCCTGTGGGCACAAAGTGAATAAACTCAACTAAACCACCTAGCAAATGCTGCATACTCTTATTCGGAATGTAGAATATACAGAATATTCACAGAATAACACAGTACTGACTGAAATGTAACATGCAGGTACATGTGCTTTGCCCTGAGTGCACATCCACCTGTGTGAGACACTGAGAATAAGGTGTCTGGTTTCAACCAGCAGCCCCCCCCCCCCCCCCCCCCCCCCCCAGCTGTCTTGTGACATCACTCCAAGGGACTATGTGCAGCACCTGTTGTGGAGGAATGTAATCCTGGGGTGTGTCAGAACCACAAGCATGCTGACTCGCTCAGAACACTTAGTGAGGTTCCTGATCACGTCGTGGACAACACCTTCCTTACATTACCGCAGCTGCTCCTCACACAGGCACTCTCCTGTCTTCAGAGGACACCTGTCTGCCTGTCTGTTCGTTGAGCTGGTATAATTATCTTGTTGCCTGTGACTTTCTGCTGAACTCCCCAAGTCACTCTATTTTTAACACCCATGTTTGGTTACAGGGGAATCCCAACCACTGTGTCAGTACTGATCACTGGCCATGTATCTTGTGTCAGTGTTGTTACGCACAGTTACCAGTCAATGCAAGTGTTGACAAATGTACATCGCTTTGAGCAGAATTTTGTATGATGAGCAAAACCGCTGTTTTATGTGAGTATCAGACAGTTGCACAGTAAGGCTTTCAGTAATTTGATGCATGTTTTTTTATTGATACTAGAGCAAGAGAAAATGTGGTTAAAATTGAGAGCAGATGGTCATACCTGAAAGTAGAAGTGAAAAGTGAATACCTATATTTTGTTTTCAATAGAAACATCTGTTTTCACCAGGGAAACTTTACATCTGTGGAGGTGCTTGGGTATGCCTGAATATATAATCCGCTCATCTTGCAAAATATTTTAACGGGAGCAGTGGTACCCAAAATGTGTATCTAGACTGGGGGTGGGACATTTACCCCCACCGCTCGGAACCCTTGTTGACTAAATATCTTGGTATCTCTAACTGTCCCATTCATAAATAGGCAAAATGTTGTAATAAGCCTGACCACAAAGTGCAGTGGCACTCCAGATAATATTAATTTACCTGTAGATGAGTGGGTGTGATATTTATAGCAACACAATGTTCCTACAATGTGCAAGACTAAAGTCCTTTTGTTTGTCAAAGTGGCAGAATCTAATCAATCATTTTGCTTTAAGAATAAACTTTTAAATGATTGAGTTCATTGCAACTCTTTTTTTTTTTTTTTTGATTGATTGCTGTGCACACCATACTGTCCTAACTATTGTCCTCTGCAGTCCCCAGTGGCTTTTTGGTGACAGTTCAGACTGAAAACGGCAAGGTGGAAGTTGAGGAGTTTGGAGGTGAGTCGCACCGTTCAGCCCAAGGAAAGAATCAAACTGGAGGTGTAGTGATACACCAAGGTCATGACCCGAGATGTATAGCAATACAAGCAGTAGTACTGACTAGTTCTTTTGTAATGTTTCTAGGCGAATGGGCAGTAGGTTATTGGTTGAAAAAGCTTTGAGCAACAAGTCTAAGCTTACAATTCCCATGGTACACCATGGCATCACAGAGTGTTTTGTTTGAACAGAGACAGTGCTGTCCTGCAAGTACCAGGTGGAGAAGGACCCCAACCCCAGAGTGGAATGGAAGAAGATCCGAAACCAGGACGTCTCTTTTGTGTACTACGATGGGAAGATTGTGGGTAGGTGTGAGAACCCAGGAGGACAGGGCAGTAATGGATGACTCATTTGCACACTCCAGTTGGCAGACCAACTGCATTTTACATGACGAAAGTAAAAGCAAATGTGAGTTATTTTGGGTTTACTTTATCAGAGAACTTTGTCAAAGTCAGAAGGAGAAAAGATTTAAGACCTTTAACAGGTGATGTAAAATTGTACTCCATCTTGTATCCTATAAATCAAGTTGTGCCTTCTGCCCATCAATTATCTGCGGTTCACCAGCTTTCCAGTAGTAATGCAGCTAAAGGGAATGTCCACATGGCATGTAAACACTGTTTTGAGAATATTTTTGTACTATTTATTTTAAATCAGCGGTAGTTGACATTGTAAATGCAGTGCAAGAGCCTGGCTGGAGTAATGAGAGACCGTTATAAAACTTTAGACCTCAACAATTCAATTTAACTGAGCTAGAAGTATTGCATCGCAAATGCTCTTAAACCTACATTAAATAATTACACTGCCCTTTTTATGCCATTGCTCCAAGTACCAGAACGGGATATACTGTAGGGCCAGGTTTCATTTTAACCCTAACACTCTGTTGCTGTTCCCAGGGAGTTTCCAGGGTCGTGCGGTGATGGAGGGAGCAAGTATCCGGATCAAGAAAGCCATGCTGCTGGATTCGGGGGAGTACCGCTGCGAGGTGTCGGCCCAACAGGACAGCCGCCCACTCGGAGAGGCCACTGTCTCTCTGACTGTGCTGGGTGAGTGTCTGTCGTCCCCGTCCCCACCCTTTTGAACTGTGTGAAAGTCCGGGTGTTAACTCTCTCCCCACCCCCCCCTCCAGTGCCCCCTGACGTGCCATCCTGTGGGATTCCTAGCTCTGTTCTGACTGGGACAGTGGTGGAGCTGACGTGCCGGGACAGGCAGGGTACCCCACCCTCACTATACCGCTGGTACAAGAACGGGGTTGTCCTCCCAAACACCCCTGCACAGGACCCCCTTTTCGCCAACTCCTCCTACACACTGAACAGCAGCTCTGGGACCCTGGTGCGACAAATTAATTAACTTTTTACAAAATTATTCCATCCGTTACAATGTATTGTGTTTAACATTTGAAGACGGTTTTCATAAGTATGCAAAATTAATTTTGGCTTGTTCGTAGATAGATGCAGATTGCTTTGTATTTTTGTTTCAGTGAAGAAACCAGACAGCGTATTTTAATGGAAGTGTTGCACTAATTGGCATTAATAATAATGTCATTTCTGGTTCAACAAAAGATTTTCTAAATATTGGTTAAAAAAAAAAAAGCTCTTGAGGAGGATGCATTAGTTTTTTCGAGATTAAGGAGTTTTACAGATGTGGAGATTTTTAATCTCACATTTTATTTAAGTTTTATGTTATTTTTACAGAGAGTTTTTTTTTTTTTTTGTATTAGTTATGTTTCTTAATTCTTGAGGTGTTGTAGAGATTGTTTTCTGAAAGATTTTCAAAGGTAGCACAATGTTAAATGTCATGCAGTCATTTTTTGGTTTCACGTTATCTGGAATGTTCATTGTTAAAGTTTTATATGAACTAGATTGGTATGGTAGCATTAATTGCGAAGCAGAGGGTTTAATAAAAATGCAGAGTATTATTTCCTTTGTTGAAAAATCTCCGCGGGATATAAACCAGACATAAGAAATAATATAAACATACTTTAACTTGGAGTTTCAGTCCATGCTTGTTAAAATAACTGTCTAATCAAAATGAACAGGCAATACAAAAAGTATTAACCAGTAACATTCACGCTGGGGAAAAAAAACGTAGAAAATATATAGCACTGAACTATTCATTTTAATTTGCAAACCCTTTGAACACCGGTGACTTATGTTACTGAAAGAAAAAAGATTTATATGAAGCAAAGTACTTCTATTCTAACCCATAGCAATGTACACAATGTTTTCCCTTACACTTGCTATATTTTAGCGTGAGTCAGTCCTGCTGCTTATTTTGAAAGGGAGGTATGGTATGGGGAGGAAAAGAAGGAGAAAGTGGGAGAGGATGATGGGTAGAATGGGGGTGGAAAAGTGTTCAATCACAAGACCCCTGGCCCAGTGAGAAGCTGAGCAGCTGTCTTGACCTCAGGGCAGTGTCTGAACTGCTGCTACTTCAAAGGAAGGGAAAGTGCGCCCTCGTGTGGCAAATTCAGGAACTACACATTTAGTTCCTGTAGTGCATCTGTTTCTGTGATGCTCTACAATGACTTTGAGAAGTGTTTCCCAGATTGGTGATCCTCAGAGGGTTAACCCCAGTGTAAAGATCACATCTTGAACTTTTGATAAGTGGCATCCCCACATACCAAACTATGTGAAGTTAATACAAATATTATTATATGTCTAATTTAGTGTTTGATCGAAAAACAATTCATTCCACAGTATATAAGCATGTATCTGTGTACAGCAGTGTAAAAGGGATCCTTCCATTGATTTTTTTTTTACTTCTTGCAGACAGAAGGGGGAGGATTCAAGGGGATATTGTTTTATTGCTGCAGCCTGACATTACTGGTAACCCCCTCATGTGAAATAAATTGATCAGTCACTCAATTATTTGAAAAGTACTTTTGCATGAAACATTATATTTGCCTTTTACACACTGCTGTATTGTTTTGTTTTTTTTTCTCAAAAAGCTCCATTAGAGAAAGGCAACTAGTTGATTTTTAACCATTTCACTGCCATATTGCTTCAAAAACAGGACATACTTTGTCACATATCCATTTTACTCTTTCACAGATCATTCAGTTTGACATGACATGCCCCTTTAATTATGCCCCCGGGACATTTTTGTCTTCACACACTCATATTTCTACCTATACGGTATTGTACGGGGCAGAATGGGTTTTAAGGTTGTTCTTACTAGGAAATCTTTTAAGCGGCCGTCCTTTGTGTTATTAGGAAAGACCTGATTTCAATAGCGGTGGTACTGAGCTGCCTGCTAACCCTGTGTGTGGTGTGTCTTCTGAGTAGCAGTTCAACACAGTGTCGAAGGGAGACTCCGGGCAGTACCAGTGTGAGGCCTCCAATGGAGTGGGGGAGCCCCAGCGATGCGCTGCCAAGTTCATGCAGATCGGTGAGTCTGCTGCGCTCCTGCCCGGTGCACCTCTGTCGTGTTATTTTGATGCTATCCCGATTGCAGTGATTTTGAACCCTGCTGGTTTACTTGTTTTGCCTCTCAGATGACATGAATGTGTCGGGGATCGTGGCTGCTGTGGTGGTGGTGTCCCTGGTGGTCTCGATGTGTGGGCTGGGGGTCGTCTTTGCACACCGCCAAGGATACTTCAACAGTGAGTACATGCCTGTCTCCCAGCCAGGGGCTGCTCTTTTAAATGGGAAGTGAGGAAGCTCAAGCAGCTAAAGAATGAGGAGCAGACACAAAGAAACGTGGCTCAGTGGTGTCCC
The DNA here is from genome assembly GCF_017654505.1 of Polyodon spathula. Classification (NCBI taxonomy): domain Eukaryota; kingdom Metazoa; phylum Chordata; class Actinopteri; order Acipenseriformes; family Polyodontidae; genus Polyodon; species Polyodon spathula. Next base: position 22,985,300 of record NC_054542.1, read on the forward strand.
TCCAAAGCTACAGAGCTATAACTGAGGCCCCAGCACGTCACACTTTTACAGTTTGACGTGTATCTAGGGAAACAATTTATTTACTTTTAATGAAATGTGCTGCATACTTCAGTTCAAGTTATTGACAGTATCAGAATTTGGGGGTATATGAAGGGATCTGTCTGTTGTCATGTCACATCATCTGTACCTACTATGGTTGTGGCATTTGTTGTACTTTACATAGTTTAAGCTTGAACCTTTATCTGTAAAAAAAAAAAAAAAAAAAAAAAACTAGATCACCTCACAAAATACTAGTATGTAATAAATTAAATTTAATCAATTTTGCATAATTCTGCAACAGCAGGCCTGTATATATAACAACTGATTGTACTTTTTTCTCTATTTTCCTGTACAGAGGGACATGGGAGGTAATTATTCCAGATTTCTTTGTGTTCCAGAACTGCTTTGATTTTAAAGGTGTGATGAATATATTAACAGCATTGTGAGAAGACCTTGTGGGTGGGGTAGATGTTTTTGGGTTTTCATATTCATGCGTCGTCAGTGTTACAGCTTGGTCTAACATCTAATTCATGTTGCCATGGTTTTCAACAGTCTGCCGGGGGGTGGGGGTGGGGGGTGTGTGTGTGTGTGACAACACTGATATTCTTATACGAATCATAGGATACCATAAAAATGCATGTCGCAACATTGGAAAGCTCGCAGGAGTCAATAAAATTGTGACCTGTGGAAATCCTGCAGTGAGACTGGCTAACCCCCAGCATGCTGTAACCTATGGTAATGCCTGCCGTGAGTTCCCTCCTCAAAGTGCTTTTTCAGATGTTTTCACCTACTTGAAAATCTCTGCATCGCAGATCATTTTGGATTCCCCAATACGAAGACATTGTTCAGATCAGCAACCAAAATCTCAAAACAGTTGAAACGTGAGTCCAGCATGTGATCGCCGAGTGTGTTTCTCAATAGGGCAATGTCAGTCCACCAGACTCCTTCCATTTGCAGCTTCAAGTTTGAAGCCAGATATCATGAGGTGAATGGTTGGATCAGGGCTGGGCAATTCTGGCCTTTCTAGGCCAGTTGTTTGTTCCAACTGTGTTCATAATTGTTTAATTGATCAAGTCCCAAAGCCGTTGATTATCTCATTACTCCCTGTTAAACCTGATGTAACATTGCCCTTCAGGACTGGACTTGTCTTTCCCTGATAAACCACTTAACATAATGGCAGGACTGCCCTTTAGTGGCCACTTCAGTTAGATACCTGGCCTTGTGTTTGCCTTGTACACTTGACCATTGTGTTATGTGTTATTTTGTTTTTCCCCACTGGGGATGAAATTCACATATTTGCATATGTTCTGGGGGGTATCTGCCCGTTCACCCATCTGTCTGTATGTCGTACTTAGAATTTTGCATATTGCTATTTTTTAATCTATTCTATTGATGCACGATCATAATATTTTTCATCATACTTAACGTTTTAATTTTGAATTTGCAGTTGTGGCAGATTATGTTACTTAAATACTTGTTTTAATTATATTACTACAATGTTATACTTATGTTAATAAATATATAAGTATAATCTTATAGACAACTTTATTTATAGCAAATATGAACATTTTAGAGTTACTGGTTGAATAGCTAAGGGAATGCCCTTTTTGATTATCATATGCAGTTCACTGTTCAATGGATATGTTATTTGATTTATATCATAACTTTTGAAAAACTCATCTTTATGAAATATGTAAACCCATAAGTATCTCAAACATTTCTTTTTGTTTTAGAACTGGATCAAGTGAGTACTGTACCGCTCCTCAAGATGTAAGTTATGCTTTTATTTTTATTTTTGTCTTTTTCATCCTTATGCCGGCTATAAAAGGGCAGCTGACCGGGAAATGTGACTAATACAACGCTTGTATGAAATATCACAAGGAACCCCCTTCATTGCAGCCACCAAAGTGTTTAGTGAATTAGAGAACTAACCTTGGTCCTGAAAGGGTTAAGCATTTTCCAGTGGGATGCTTCCCTAGGGCCAGGTTTTTTTTTTGTTTGTTTGTTTTTTGGCTGTATTTGACTTCCTATAGATTCACATATTATTTTTTACAGTAGCATCTGGAGTTGACCATTTTTTTCTGAACTCTACATTATAAAGTACTTCAGAAACCATAAAAACCTTTTTTCAACACTTTAGTATTTTTTTAAACACTATTAAAAAAAAATAAAATAATAATAATAATAATGTTGAGCGGGTCACAATGACAATTCTTGCTGTTTTTATGCCTTTTAATGGAGTAAATAACACCAAATCCATTTACTAATAGAAATCCAAAATGTGCTAAATAGTTAGTTATATTAATTGAAGGTGGTGTTTGGTTTTCCATGTGATCATGTTTTATATGTAAAAATTGTTTAGTTTTACTCAGAGTACCAAACGAAGGAACATTATACCTTGTCAATTCAGACAATTCTATAATTAGTTTTACTCTGATTTAGTGTTCTGGGTGAATTATTGTAGGAAATGTCTAATGAAATATCAGAAAAGCTTAGAAAGCCTGCAGTTGAAAGGAGCTGTGTTGATAATGGACGAATGCAAACCTTTTATTTCAGTATTCCCAGGATTTCAAACATACCCAGTCCTTCATGCTGTGAGGAGCCAGAGCCCCTTCCAAGAGCCTCTGTGAGGACAACCCAGGACTGTCCACATTCCCTTCCTCCATATTCCCAGGACTGAGACCACTACCCTCCTCCCTGCACCAATCTAGATCTGTGAAACATGAACTGGACTGAACAAGGGAATTCCCTGCCTTGCTGTCAGGCTGCAGACATGTGAATGTTTCTTTATTATCACCATTGTATTCCAACAGGAGTTTCCTTTGGATGATGTATTCAAGTAAGAGCTGTGTTGGAGAATCTGCAGGCTCCCTGACTCCTGTGGCAGCAGCGTGCTGCAGTTTTTATATTGTATAATTACGTTGCCTTGTATCACGATCTTCAATTCCCGTCTTAATACTTAACTCCTAGGTTACACTGCCATTTAGTGGAATGAAGGTGCACACACAACAATTACCCTGAATCCGCCTGAAGATCTTTTTGATAGCGATGGGTTGAAGATTTAACAAATAACGAAAATGTTTGAAATATTTATGGATTATCTGTAAAATAGGGTTAAGAGCTAGCAGTCTATTCTCAATAATTCTGAAGTATTCTTAGCAGTCCGATCTCTTTCAAGGCTGGTTCATACTTCAAATGTGTAACAGTTGCTGGTGGCGATTTTCCCCAGTTGAATTTTTCCAAACTGTAGATAGTCGTCTCGCATGTGATTGCAGCCAATGTCGGCTAGACATTTTCAGCCCCCCTGGTATTCATTTTTCCACTTCACTGTAAAAAAAAAAAAAAAAAATCGCAGTGGGAATGACTGGGCCCAGGACAAACGTCCCATTCCACATGGGATATGGAACGTGGCCAGAAATTTGAGAGTGGTTACTGAATTACCTGTTTGTTATTCTTGGAGACCACTACAAGTAGAATAGAAACTCAACTACAGCATTGCAATAAAACTTGATAGAACACAGTAATGACTTTCTTTTTATATGGCTACCTTTTTATTGTGTTTTCTTATTTTTATTATCTGAACCTTTTAATGTAATTAAAATATTGGCTCTTCTCAGTTTTACTATATTGCTCTGTTTGACTGTATCTGAATCCTGCAGTTAATCAGAGGTATTGAGTGTACCCCCTAAATGTACCAGTGTATTTTAATTAGGAACCTGTTTGTTTCATCAGAGTAACTGCTTCTGCTTGGAGTGAGTGCCTCTTGTATTGTTCTGTGATGTACAAGCTGGAATTGTATTACTTTGCACAGACTTTTTTGTGAAATGTAAATTAAACTTTGTGGTTTTCTTATATAATGTGGAGTGTTGAAGTCTCTGTTTTTGTACAGATCCCAATAAATGAAACTTGATGGTTAATCCAGCATACCCCTCCACACGACAATTGCTGTTATTGATACACATTACAAGTGAACCCTATGAATGACAACCATAAAACCTGCAGTTCTCAAGAGTAGTGGGTCTGTTTTAATGATCTGAACAGCAGCAGGTCAAAATACCAAATCTTATCTAAAAGGTTGGAGAACTCTGGGTTATAGCATTAAAACAGACCCAATATTCTTTCTAGTGCAATCAGCAACCCTTGACTTTAGAATGAGGACCTGAAATGGCACTGGTGCAGCGTGAATAACATAATAATGTTTTTTATAGGACCTGTATGACCTGATTTTCCAATAAAATGTACAGCTTAAAAAAAAAAAAATCTAAACAGAAGCAAAACATTGAAAAATATTCTTTACTGCTTTCCAACTGCAAATAAAATCATGATCGTCAGGCATTACTTTGATGGTAGATCTTATTAGTACAGTGGTCTGCTTGACAGTCAGCTACGAGATGATAATGTTCTCTAAGCCAGGTTCTGTTGCTTAACTGGAGACAACTAAATGTATCTCATTTGTGACAGCATTTTGATATTTGTTACTAGTGTGATGTCATGATCAATATACTACCCCAGCTGCTTTAAGTTTAGTCTGAATAGGGTGCATGCATTTGCTTCTTGTGCAAGAGGCAGAGTCTGATTAGTCACTCCATTCTGTATTTTTACCAGTAGTGGAACTAGTAACAGTTGCTATCTTTAAAAAAATAATAATAATAATAATACTGTATTTGCAGATGGAGAGTGAAATCACAATTATACATTTTTTGATTAATGCTTTTTTAATTTTTTTTAATTTTTATTTACTAGGTGGCTTGTTATAATCTACCATAGATATAAAAGCTGTAATTTAAGTTCTTAGTGATCTTAGTAACTGACTGCCAGTCCAAACCCTAGTCCTGGGTTTGTTTCACATATTTAACCCAGCTGCCTTTCAAGCTGTAACCAATAAGACACGTGTACAATGAATACCGGAGGCACATTACTAGAGCTGCACGAACCGAGTATTGAGCTGTGTACAGAAATCAGCTGCTGATAATCAAGTGAAGGTCACTGGTGTTGATTAGACTAATTTACCATTCAAAGTGAAACAACTGAAGAAACAGCTGCTTGATTTGTATAGATTGCTGTTCTCCAGAGAGAGAAAGTCAACACAAATCCAAGCATCTGTTTCTTCAGTTATTTCACATTGCATGGTAAATTAGCCCAATCACCACCAATGACCCTCAGCTGATTGTCAACATCTGATTTCTATGTAGACCTCAATCCAAATAATTGGTTTGTGCAGCACTACATACAAGGTGAATATACAAAATGTTTTTGATAGTCTTACATTCTTTAAACTTTTACACAAAAACATGGTTTGCAGAATCTAGTCCAAAACACTAGAAAGACTGCTGTACATTTTAAACAGTTTACAGTGAGTAAAATGAGAAATTCCATTTTATGCAATGTCTGATATGCTAGACCAACCCTGGTCCTGGAAAGCTACTGTGGTTGCTGGTTTTCATTTCAACCAATCTGTTACTTAATTGAACTAATTATTGCCTTAATTAGACAAGATTAAAATGTGTTCCATATCTTTAGCCACTGATGATGCAAAAAAAGACACCTATAAATCCTGCTGGATAGGGACTCTCCAGGACCAGGGTTGGAGACCCCTACGCTAAACTAAGGATGAGGAAGTCAGTCATATTTTGACCTGCACCCAAACCAGCTGAAGTTATATTAATAAACAACTATCAGTTTTATGATCATTATCCTTTTAATTACTATTGTTGTATAAACTACTTACACAAATACTGCATTTAGCTATAAGTCATTCATTTACATCAGTAAACTATATTTTAAAAATACACAGGCTTATCCTTTGATGCATAATGAAGATAACTAATCCCAAAATGCGGTTAAACATTTAATCTTTAATTCATGTTCATGAAAGTACACTATTTTCCTTGCCCTGCCACTCAAAAGCTGACCACATCCAACCCGAAGTTTACTGAAACTTATCTAACCCAAACCTGTCTGACCCGTGCATCACTACACTAGACCTATATTAGCTGTGTGAATTGTATGCAGCAATCATGTGAAAGCAGAAGAATCCCTTCACAAGGGACATGACTAAGTGCACTGACCAACATGTCCATCCTAGAATGGAAATGTTTGCAGAAAACCACTACCAAAAAACAACTAAGTGACTCATGACAGATCAAGCCTGCAGATGTGTGCAGCATATTGTAACATGCAACTCACATGCTACATTGACCAAATCATAACTCTTCAAACACTGTATATTTCTCGTTAAGTGAACCCAATATGAAAAGTATTTAACAAGCAAATACATTAACAAAGTTATTTATTAAATAACTACTGAAGTATCCAGTAACATGAAAAGAAAGACAAGGGACACCAACATTGCTGGGAGCAGAGCAGGGGATTACTTAGGGGTCACTTCTTCTAACTTGGGCTCTGGGAAAGAAAGAGAGAGGGGATGTCAGTGTCTCGAGATCATTTAATTTTAAAACATGATAGATTCAGGCAACCATTTGGCTTGCTGCAAAGAATCAGTGAACTGTGGCATTGGACGACAAGACAGTAACTATGCTAATAAGTACTTGCTGTACAGTACTAGGGTGTACAGGTTTGGATTCTGTAGTCATAGTAGAGCAGAGCACCAGAACTTACCAACAAATTTGAAGTCTGGAAATTTGGTGAGGTCCCCGCCACCATACAGCCTCTGCAGTTTGGTCAGCTCATCATTCAAGTTCCTCTGGTACTCTGGGCCAGCATCCACAACTCCTCCAGCACTCCTGCAGGATGGGGGTGAGAAAGAAGCAGTTTAGACTCCAAAACTCTATACACCTACAAATATGATCATCTGATTGACAGGAAAAGCAGACAGGTATAAAAGCCAAGGTAACTTTCACATTTCTCTCAACCTTCAATCTGTGGAAGTTATCAAATAAGTAATCAAACCAGGTACATTTAAAGGTTTCTTTATAGTCAGTGCCGTGCTTTGAGTTTACCTCCTCATTTTCTGCCTTGCAAGATAGGCAGTTGTCGAATATCAAAACCAAGGTGGTCAAAACATTGTGACAAATGTCAACTCTAATAAATTATAAGAGTTGTCTTGACCAAATGAACAGATCACAAGCAAGCAAGGTACTCACTTGCTCTTGGTGGTGTACTCTCTGAGCTTCTCAACAAAGAGCTTTTGCACAGGGTCCAATTCCTTTGCCTTGTTAAAGGCGACAGCTGTCAACCCCAAGTTCCTGCGGAGCTGCAGGGAGACAGCCGAACGCAGGAGGGGATAGAGCTGGGATAAGCGCTGCATAATCATCCTGGGGTATCACTGTACAGAGAAAGAGAAAGACAGGGGTTAGAGTATAGAGGGAATACATAGGGAAATCATCCATAACTTTAGAACTCAAAGTTAAAACTATGTCAAGTAGACATGTTTTTGTTGAACAATTTGTTTCACAAATGGGGGCATCACAGCAGGAAATTAAAGAGAACATAGTAAACTGACAACATGACTGGCACTTAACTGAAATCAATTGTGGGCAGTTTTATTTATGAAGCTCAGGAAGGACGACTACAGGTAGAAAAGCATCTTGTTAGATGAAATGACCATGTACAGGATCATCTAAATAAGAGGGGTGGCTCTCAAGTCAAAGCTTTCTATAGTTTAGGTGTCAGTAATGTAAAAGATAAGGTTACAATGACCCTGTCAGTATGTGAAGAGTAACATCTTGGGTCATGTCTTATCAGTGCTGTGTGTAAATATAGGAATTATGCATTATCTACACCACTGCTGTGTAAAAAAAAAAAAAAAAAAAAAAGTATCCATATATACACAAACAGCAGTGTTTTCAATGTTGTTTGATTTCCTTTTACTATTTACACCACTATGTTAACCTATCCCCAACCTTAACTGTTACTGACGGATAAATCAATAAGGCTAACTAACGTTAGCTAAAAACATAACCCTAACCCAGTCATTCATACTGGTGCAAGTAAGGAGGCCAATGGCCTAAATTGGTTTAAGTAGCAGTCATTTCCACTGCCAGTCTGAAGGCAAAAGAACAGCAGACTACCATACTTTTTGTAACTAATAATTTAACACAGAAATACTGAGAAGACATTTAGAATTACGTTTCGTAAGCATTATAAACATAACTGCACAACCATTGAAAATAATAATTATTAACACACACAGCGAAGGCCGAATTGTACAGTGGTCACCTTGTAGATAGCTACCATTACTATGTATTTGTCCTGGAAGCCACACTGAATTAAAATGGATTTTTTTATAATTCATCAATATTAATAAATAAACAAACACATAAACAAATAAATTAATTATTAAGTTCATTATTTCAAACGTGATTTAACTGACACATCATTTAATATTTATTATTATATTTCACACAAGTTTTAATATAATATATATATATATATAATAATATATATATAATATATATATATATAATATATATATTATATATATATAAAGAAAAATTATCTTCCCAAAAATCGTATACTTAGAATTAATTCAAGACCATAATACTATTGTGTTGGTTTTAGGACTAAATTTTTCAGTGGAACAAAATCCTGCGACTAAGAGACGTGACACCCTTGCCCTTTTCGAACGGAACCGATTCGGCGTCACGTGAGTGCACTTTGGCTGTCATGTCAGTACACTCTTGTAAATAAAAAAATATATATATATATATATATTTTTCAATTCAAAGACTACAATAAACTTTTATATATAAATAATATATTTATTTCTATACTTTTTCGTAAATAAACTACTGATAAAGAAAGAAAATACTGACTTTTTTTTACAGCTTCCGGTGATCAATTGAATATCGAAATCATATCATTTTTTGCTATATTCCATTTTTGCACAATAAATCCAATTGGACATAAGGATCTAGATAACACCAGCCTTTGTGGTTTTACCTTTTAATGTATTTGTTTAAATGTATAAGAGGGACTACAATTGCCATCTTGGAAGGTTTAACTGCTCAATTATCGAGCAACATGAGGCGACGAGGGGTTTGTTGGGAATTGTAGTCCAGTTCATCATGCTTTCTTTAATTGATATTTAATACAGAAGCTTTCGTTTATACACATGTGTACTACACATACAATAATGTACAGAGTTCATGTTGATAAATAAAATGTTATATATTAATTTCAGTGTTTTTTGTTTTGTTTTGTTTTTGCATGGCCATGTTTCCACCAAGCCACCCCCTCTCGCCTAGTACTAGTCCGCTGAATCGGGTTCAGAAATAGTGGTAAACGGACATACCAAATTCTGGGACAAATTATCCTGTAAATATCTATTTTGAAGGTAAGTTATGTTAAATATTGGTATTTAAATCTGCGGGGTGTGGTTGTGTGTTTTCTATTTTAACAGTCGGAGTCGTGCGTTTACTGCACTTTCTCAGACATAACAGTGTGTTGGCGAAGTTACTATATTTGTGCAAGAAGCTATGGCTCTAGTCTGACTGTAGCTTCACGTTGTTGTACTATACGAAAAAGTTAACACGCGTTTCTGTGCAGCCCTTCGTTCTTTTTGTGGGGATCTGTTTTTGTCTATGCATAAAATTGTAGTCAAACAGTGTTTTGGTCATGTGGTTTAATAACTTTTAATATTGCTTAGTTTGTCGAGTTAGCTTACTCACCATTGGCGATCTTGAAGCGTTTTAGTATAATGTATTGCTTACGCAGATCTTTGAAGTTTTTGTGTTTACTGAATAGCTCGCATCGCTTAACTCCTTGATCTGTGTATTGATGTGTGGAAAGCGTGTATACTAAATACCCGTTTGCATTTGTGTGAAAAAAATATATAGTATATTTTATAACAAGCTTAACGAATGTTTAATCGGTGAATCGATGCTTTGAATCAAAATTGTAAGTACTGATGATGATACGGCATCTTCTGTATTTCTTTTTCGTATTTACCTTGCGAGTGAAGGTTCTGTTGAGGGGGTAGTTTAAATCTATATTTGAAAAACTGTCCGCTAGTATTATTCAGTCCAGTAAGTTAGTATCTGTCCCTCTGGTTCGAATAGTAAGTCTCGCTGTTTATATCTCTGCCAGGATTTCCGGCCTGCTGGCATTACCCTTTTGTTTTGTTTCCGTTTGTTTCTATTTCCGTTTGTAGTTTTCACATTTGAAACAAGAATGTCTGGTAAAACCCGGGCAGATCTTTCTTTTAAAAGTTGATAGCTCTATTTTGATATGCCATTATAATCAACAGCATTGTGAGGGTTTGTTTGAGCCGCTGGCGTGCAGAGGGCGCGGTTTATTTACACCATTTTAAAACTACGTTGTTGCGCCATGGGGGGTGATAACATTGATATTTTTAGTTTATAAATCTTTGCGAAAACACCAACCATTTTTAGAATAGGCATTTCAACATTTCAGTTATATAATGTAAGGTTTAAAAGGTTTTAAGAGTGAATAACAGTGGGCCTAGTACAGTCGTAGTTGTTCTACCCAAAAAGGCAGTAAGGCCTTCTAGTCTGACTGCATTGGCACAATACAACGGACGATTTCATATGATGTTAATTTATCATCATATTAATGGTACACACACTTTGAAATAATAATGTCATCAGCAAAACAGAAAAGCCAGAGCTAAACCATGTGTGACAGACGTTACAAATACACAACAGTTTACCGAACTGAATTTGGAAACTACTAGAACCTTTCGCTACACTGTGTGAAGCTATATTGCCAACAATGCAAACCACACCAAAATTGTAACCTAATGCAGTTGTTAAAAAAGGTCTTTATTAATTAGCACTGCGGATGACTTCACTCAGAAAACATACGGCCAGTAATTCAAGGGATTCCAGGTTTGCACTGTAGCGTTAATGTATATTTCATATATTGGAATGTACTGGAAATCTAATTGTTTTTCAGGTACAGTTTTACTATTGTGCTGTTATGGTAGCTAACTAATTAAATTACTTCATATAAAAGCTGAAACATTAAGGAAAAAAAACACAAATTTGCTTTTCGGGGGGAGACCATATTATCATGTTCACCATGTACATTGAAGCAAAAGGAAATGTAAAGTTAAAATACATAATCTACAAATACTTGCACTAGTACATGTAAAGTTTGTAAATACATGGACAAAAGTAAAAATATAATTAAACATAAGAACACCACATATCCACGAAATACTAATATCTACTGTAAAAATAGCAATGTTTTTTATGGAATGTGATGAAATAAAATATGTTGGAGAGACTGGAACAACTTTATATAAAATAATTCAAAACCACCTTTCATTAATTAGAAATAAAAAAAAAAATAATGAACCAATAGTACAGCACTTCATCAGTCAAGGACATGACATAAATGATGTAAAGTTTGTAGTATTAGAACAGCTAAAATTAGACAATGCGACATAGAAGAATAAAATTAAGTAAATGGATAAATAGACTGAACACGATTATGCCAGCTGGACTCAACAGCGAAGAATGAACTAATTAATTCCAATAAATATGTATAAGTTAAAAATAATTAAATAAACAACATTAATTCAAAAGGTGTGCATGCTGATCCTCAGAGCCAGCATTGCATGATAATGTAAATATAAGTTTATATAAAATAATGTTAATTAGAATTAATATAGATTGAAATATATAAGTAAAATTGATGTCACAATATATAGAACAGCATTACATCATGTAAGAATAAATCATGGATTTGAATATAAACAATAACAAGTAGTTGTCATGCCATCAAACACCTATAAATACCTCCAATATTTTGATTCAAACACATGCTCCCTTGAGAAAGATATGTACAACATATCGAAACATTGGGCAGCTGGCTCTTTGAGCTATATATATATATATATATATATATATATATATATATATATATATATATTATATGATATATATATATAGAATATATGATAATTTATTATATAACGTAAATTAATGGGAGTGGTTTTTAATCGTTTACTTTTTCTCGAGACACACTACACTCCGAATGTGTGTGTGTGTGTGTGTGTATGTATGTATGTATGTGTGTGTGTGTATATATATATATATATATATATATATATATATATATATATATAATATATATATATATATATATATATATACACAGCTCTGGAAAAAATTAAGAGACCACTGCAAAATTATCAGTTTCTCTGGTTTTACTATTTATAGGTATGTGTTTGGGTAAAATGAACATTTTTGTTTGATTCTATAAACTACTGACAACATTTCTCCCAAATTCCAAATAAAAATATTGTCATTTAGAGCATTTATTTGCAGAAAATGACAACTGGTCAAAATAGCAAAAAAGATGCAGTGTTGTCAGATCTCGAATAATGCAAAGAAAATAAGTTCATATTCATTTTTAAACAACACAATACTAACGTTTTAACTTAGGAAGAGTTCAGAAATCAGTATTTGGTGGAATAACCCTGATTTTCAAGCACAGCTTTCATGCATCTTGGCATGCTCTCCACCAGTCTTTCACACTGATGTTGGGTGACTTTATGCCACTGCTGGTGCAAAAATTCAAGCAGCTGGGCTTTGTTTGATGGCTTGTGACCATCCATCTTCCTCTTGATCACATTCCAGAGGTTTTCAATGGGGTTCAGGTCTGGAGATTGGGCTGGCCATGACAGGGTCTTGATCTGGTGGTCCTTCATCCACACCTTGATTGACCTGGCTGTGTGGCATGGAGCATTGTCCTGCTGGAGAAACCAATCCTCAGAGTTGGGGAACATTGTCAGAGCAGAAGGAAGCAAGTTTTCTTCCAGGACAACCTTGTACTTGGCTTGATTTATGCGTTCTTCACAAAGACAAATCTGCCAGATTCCAGCCTTGCTGAATCACCCCCAAATGAGTCAAATTTTCAGCTTTGCCCAACACCTGGTCATCTAATGGTTAGATGGAGTCCTGGAGAGGCCTACAAGCCACAGTGTCTCGCATCCAATGTGAAATGTGGTGGAGGATCGTGATGATCTGGGGGTGCTTCAGCAAGGCTGGAATCTGGCAGATTTGTCTTTGTGAAGGACGCATGAATCAAGCCAAGTACAAGGTTGTCCTGGAAGAAAACTTGCTTTCTTCTGCTCTGACAATGTTCCCCAACTGTGAGGATTGGTTTTATATATATAAAACACAGAATCAACACAACAGCTCATGAATGTCAATTTAAAAGTCTGAGACAGTAAAAAGTAAACAAATCAGATTATGGAGGAATGACACAGGCCCAGTTTTTGGGATGGAACCGCATGACAGTCTCTCGTTTTGATTGGTCCATGTCTGTCGTCACATGGGTGGGAAAGCTTGCTGGCATTTTTAACATTACGATCAGAGAGAGAAAGAGTGAGAGATCTGCTTTCCACAACCTTTCAATTAAAATGTAACATGGTATTTTGCTGTACTAATATAACAAACTATGGGTTATTACTTTTATGTGAATTATAATAACTGGTAAGAATTTTTATTTGTTTATTTTTTTTCTGTAGCGGTGTACTTTTTTCTTTCAAATAGCATATGTCTATCATCTAGACCCCCCCCCCTGCTGGTTTGGGACAGAATAACAAACAGTAGCCTTAATTCTTAAAAGTTTTAATGTCAAGTATTTGGATGCACAGAATTAAAAAAGGCCATTTTGCCAAGCCTTACCCCAATGGTTTTTTTATAATGGGATTTGCCATAGGGAGGGGGTGGTCTCATTGTACCTTATATCTCCACGACCCCTGGGGCAGGGAACTAGGGAGCACTCTCTTCATGTGCACATGACTCTCAACTAAACCAGATCATCGGCCACGGGTTTGTATGCCACCCCACCGCCAGATGGCGGGCGTTGCCCCAAAGGTGTCCCCTGCTGGACCTCACTGAGTTCAGCGCTCTGGACTGAACCTAATATCTGGCTGTGTTTAATACCCACAATACCTACATTAATAATGAAAATTCTGAATAATATTAATACTACAAGCATAATAATACATTAATAACTGTAAAACAGCTCTGCATTTTTTTTAAATGAAATTAAATGATACAAATTCGAAAACAACAATTTTACCATCTTATTTAGCCAATTAATAAATACATAACTTCATAAGTCGAAACCAGTTCATCTTTCTTGACAAACGTATTTGTCAATCCTGCCTGTCATCTCCACTTGTTTTCTGCAGGTGGCCATTGCGTTCGCTCCCTCTGGTCACTGATGAGAAATGCGCCGGAGCGCTCTGAGCAGCTCAGCAGGAGCAGAACTGAGCAAGTCGTTAAGTTGATTCTTTTACTGAGCTGCTCACTTACTTAACGCACCCATAGTCTGTCTATGGAAAGCCAAATCAAAGAGCCAACTTTCCAATGCTTCGGTATGTTTAACATACCTTTGTCAAGGGAAAGTGTGTTTGAAAACAAACATTGGAGGTATAGACTTTTGATGCCACGGTAACCACACATTTATTTCTCTTTAAATTTGATGTTTTTGTGATGTCATACACTCTGGTGAGGTTTGAACAGCCACTGCAGCAGTGCACCAGAGCTGTGTTTCCTGATTCTCATATGTTTTGCAATGAAAAAGATATTGGATGACCTTTACGTGGAAGCGTGTTGTTACTGGGTTGTGCAGTTATGGTTCAGGTTTGCTACAAGGTGGTTGCTGGCAGAATATTTGGTGGTTGGGTAAAGTATTACAAACCAATACATTTTACAATTCAATTACACATGACAATTCACGTGAAAGTCACCCAATATTTGTCAAAATTGAACAATTAATTCATAATTTGAAAGTACGAAGACCACCTTGAAACAAAATTGTTGACTCCTCTAAAGAGCTTTTCATTACATAGTCGAAGGAAACATTGAAGGGGGGGGTATGAAGATGTTTCTATTTGAAGACTTCGGATACAGTGTAATGATAGTAGTTCTGTGTGTTTTGTCAGGCAGGAGTTGGGGAGAGTTGCACAACCATGTCGAAGGGAGAGACGGAGGAGCTGATCGAGATTGAGATAGATGGACAGGAGAAGCAGGAGTGTATGGAAGAAGGGTGAGCACTCAGCCGCACCATAACACCCACACACACTTGCTCAACTTGTCATACACCATGACAGATAACTGCAAGCAGGCATACTGACAAACATACTCAAACGAACAGACACATTCTGTCCCAATACATCTTGACATGCAAACTGACAGCTTGGAGTTCAGTTGTGCTTGACATATTTGCACACATTTCTTACCCACGTATAAGACCTCATATAATTAGGGTTTTTTATGTATTTTTCTTTTTATTACAAGTGTTAAAGGGAGAGTCTCTGTTGCAGGATTGTGGAGCAGACAATCACAACAGCTGAATTTGTCACCCAGGCCATCGACATTAATGAGCCAATCGGGAACCTCAAAAAGCTGCTGGAGCCCCGTCTCCAGTGCTCACTGGAAGGCCATGAGATTTGTCTGCAAGATATTCAGGTAAATAAAAAAACAAACTTCACAACTCTATTCCTAATTATTTGGTTTACTTGATGTTTTTTTTTTTTTTTTTTCAGATTTTCCTTGTTTTTACAACAAAATAACTACCGGTTATGAACAAAGCACATTGTAATATAATGAATTATCTGTATACACAACCAGTTGAAAAGATAAACATAATGATGATTAAACAAAACAAATACACATAAACTAAATGTATTAAGTAAGGAAATAAATACCATTCTTATATTAATAAAATTAAATGAATAAATAAAAGAAGTTCCAGTGTAACCCTGTCTCCTTGCGGTTCCAGGTGTCTCGTATCTCTGTGAGGCAAGTCATTCACTAAAGTACACAAGTGTTTTTTAAGTGGATTGGGTTGCCACTCTGTGTGGGTGTGGACAAGCTGGCTGTAGGGGTGACGTCAGGCCAGGAAATTAATCCACAACTCACAGCAACTGCGGGCGAAACTGAGACGCAACAGCGCTCAGTGTTTTAATAAACAAACAAAGATTTAAACAAAACAAAACACTCAAAATAAAGGGCAAAATGGCCAAATGAATAGACAGACAAACAAACAGTGGACTAACAGACAACAGACAACAGACAACAGACAAAGAAGTATCGTGCTGGTTGATAGCCAGCACGTATAGCAATTGTTTATAATTACTTTTTGTTTTTGTTTCTCCTCTATCTCCACACCTGTTCTACACTCACAAACACACTAACCCCTAGTGAGTGCTTCGTGCCTTTATATTTACCGTTGTGCCGGGATTCAATTACTAATCATTCTTTTCATTTTCATTTAAAGTAGGAAGCTAGAAATCCCAAGTAGAAGGCAGGGTGGGTATGGGGGTCCTCCCCCAGTGCTCATGCAAGGGGGGTATGGGGGTCCTCCCCCAGTGAGGGTGCAGGAGGGTGAAAGAAAGACAGAACCAGACACCAATGAAACAGAGAAATTATATTTCCGGCACAAAAACAAACAATGTCACATTATATATATATATACCATAGTGCTAAGTGAGACAGAAGAGAAAAATGAGAAGCAATTTCTAAATGAAAAGATAAGCAGCAGTATTAATTGGTATACAGAAAAGGTAAGCCATCAAATGTATTTTGTTTTCTATTTTTTGACGTGTTCCATTTTTTCTTTTGCATTTTATACAAAAAAACAAGACACATTTTAAGTTTCTAAAAATATTCATGGAACCAACCAGTCCTTACATTTGTTTTTAGTGTTCCAAGATATGAGTATATATACTTTCCCATGTTGTGGTTTCTCATGGACTACCAAGTCCGAGAATGCGCAAGTGCATAAATAAATAAATAATACATTTTTTTAAATGTGCTTATGAGAACTGCCATTTTTTTTTTTTTTTACAGTTTTCAGAAGTTCATTTCTGTTGCATTTTCTGCAAACATTAAATTGATTTCTACGGAAGGTTATATTTTTTCTTTTGTTTAATAATTTAAAAAACAATTCTATAAACTGTTACTTGATTAAAATAAATACAAATAACCATAAATAATGTGTTGGCATTTACTTGAACAACTTAGCTTGAAAGTAAAAGTCCAGTACATAAATATCAAGTTATAGGTATATGAAGTGGAAAAGAGTAATGTTGAAACAGAAAATCACTTTGGTGTACAAATTACATGTACAAATGGTTTATTAATGCAGATTGTACACACTCTAAGACTTTCAATGTAAGCTCAAAACTGATTGGTCCATTCACGGTGTCCATGGAAACACAAGCCCGGAAACGAAATGCCCTCAGAGAAGGAATGTTTTACTCGACTTAGGGTGCTCAAGAAGGCCCACCTATCTGTACCATCTTTGCTTGGATCTTCCCATTTTGTTAATTAGCCTATAATAATGTAATACTACCCAGATGTAACTGCCATTCATGTAGAGAGGGGGCTTCCATGGATTTCCACCCTCATACCAAAAGTTTTCTACCAATAAATAGCGCAGTCTAGATCCAGTGCTTTATAGGCAGGAAGGTGTGCTAATCTGGAGGGGTCATCCAGAGTGTAAAGTGTGGGGCAGTAAGGAATGTCTATCCTAACAACATACTGCAAGACATTGTGAACCTCCAACCAGAATATTTTAATTCAGGGACAAGCCCACATAATATGAACCAGTGTCCTCTCCTCTGCTTGGCACTTCCAACAATTTGGAGAATCCGGTAGGCCTAATCTATGTAGTCTGGAGGGGGTCCAGTAAAATCTATACCCAACCTTCCTCCATCCACAGGCCTTTATAATTTTCTCAAATGAAGTCTAGGGCATTTCCCATTCCGTGGAAACTGGTTACAATGTCTGCCAAATTGAAAAAAGTATTTGTTTGAGATCTTACTAGGAAGTGTGCAGTAAATATTTTAATTTGAGTTCGCTGTTCATTTTAATAATATTTGCTTTTCCCCATGGAGACAAAAACAAAGATGACTATCTAGTAAAATCAGCTGTAATTTTATCTAACAAGGGTTCAATATTGCATGAAACTGTAAGGCCCCAGTATTTTATACCTCTCCTTGGCCATTGAAATGAGCCTACCCGGAATAGAGATTTGTGACAGAAGGCTATTAGGGGGAGTGTCTCTGACTTCGCCCTGTTCATTTTGTATCCTAAGAATTTGGAGAATGAGTTCACTGCTTTACGTAGGGCTGGAATACAGTTCTCTGGGTCGGACACGAACAGGATGTCAGTGGCATAGAGCAGGAGCTTATGTGTTGAACTAAACACCTGGGAAAGATGGGTTTATGCGAACAGCAGCAGCAAGTGGTTCCAGTGCTAGAACAAATAGTATGGATGAGAGGGTATCACTGTCTGGTGCCAATCCCAGGTTATCTACTTGTACATTAAGCCGTCTGTTAAACCTGCTGCTGTTGGGTGTTGATATATCAATTGCACCCAACGAGTGAAGTTAGGACCAATACCAAATGATTGCAATGTAAAGAATAAATACTCCCACTCCACCCTGTCCATGGCCTTCTCTGCATCTAATGAGGTAGTAGCCATTGGAGAGTCAGCTTTTTGTGCAGCTACATAATATCAATCGGACGCCTAATATTGTCAGATGAGCATCGGCCGCTTGGGGTGGTTGGTAAGGAGTTGTTTGTAAATGATTCTGTGAACATGTTTAATAGGAACGCAGCCAATTCAGTGACGTTACTTTTGTAGAATTCCCCTGTGAAACCGTCCAGACCTGGGGTCTTGTTCGAGGGTAAGCTCTTTATTGCCTCCATTACCTCCTCCAATGTTATTGGGGCATCCAGGGAGTCTCTGTCTTGGTCATCTAGTCCTTGGAAGCCCAATTTGTCAAAGAAAGATTGCAACTCACATTTCTGTGTTGATGCCTCAGAAGAATACAATGTATGATAACATTTTGGTTTATTTTGCATGACTCGGTCACAAGATTTCCCCCTTGAGTCCTCACCACTGATACGATAGGTGCTTCCTCTCGTTGTTTATATAGCGAGCTAATAATCACCCTACCTTATCTCCTTCCTCAAAATACTTTTGTTTAACCATAAGTAAGGCAAAATCTGCTTTTCTTTTTTTTTTTAAATCAGGAGACGGTTATGTTCATATTTTATCATTACCAATACTCTTAAATTGGTTGCAGACCTGTTCTGCTTGAAGATATTTTCTGCTGTTTGAAGTTCCTTTTCGACTGTCAGTTTAGCTGCAACAGCTTTTTTTCTTTCGTGAAGAGTATTAAATAATAAAGCCCCTCAGAAAAGCCTTCATATCTTCCCAGGTTACCTACAAAGAAGGGGAAAAAGGCATATTAGCCTCTCTATAGAGAGCAATTTGGGCTCTAAGGCAATCTCTGAATTCTTCACCTTGTAAATGATTAGAGTTAAACCTCGATCTTGGAGATTTGTTCATTTTTGTAAATGCAGGCAGTTGGGAGGGATATACAGGTGTGCCCTGACACAGCAGTATTGACAGTTGCACAGGATATAGTTGAATTAATAAGAGGTTTTGATAAGAAATTGTGAGAAGATAAGAATGTGTAGTCTCTATCCTTGGGATTTTGCAGGTGCCAAATGTCTACTAAGCACAATCCGTCACACCTGTCGTTCAACACTCTCACTGACTTAAGTACATGGCCTGTGAAAGGAGAACTGCGGTCCAAAATTGGATCCATTATCTGATTTTTAAAGTCTCCACCTGCTAATAATGGACATTGACCCATTTAATTTAGTTTATTTTCCAGATTGCCACAAAATTCAGGGTCACCATTTGGAGCATAGACATTAGGTAGGATACCCCTGGCCCTGTATCTCAGCCAATATTACGAATCTACCCATTTGAGCCCTCATTTCTTTAACAAGCATAAATTGTAGTTTTTTTTTTTTTGTGGAGTAAATGGCAATTCCCCTCCCCCGCTTTTGCTGGTACCCACACTAAAAGATACATGTCCGACCCAGTCTCTGCATAATTTCTTTGCGTTCCCTTCCAAGAGATGTGTCTCCTGTAAAAATGCAAGATCACAGTTCGATGACAAGACTGGATAACACCTTCTTTGTTTTAATAGGGTAATTTAAGTCCTTAACATTCCATGAGGCAATACCTAAGCTGTTATTTTTAGTTGGAGGCTTGCATATTTTATCAGAGAGAAAAGGTAAACAGACATCTGGAAACTGTCCATATGCAATATACTAACAACAACTGGCACAAAAAAGAAAGAAAATAAATAAAAAAAAACAGTAACTGCACATCCAACTGGATTAAAAATAAAAGGAACAAAATCATTAGTGCAACTTTAAGGTCTGATTCTCCTAGTGGGATCCACCACATGCCCAATTCAGTTATCGATGCTCACAACATATATATCAATTCCCTTTTTTTTCTCTTTAAAAAGATCCAATATTAATCTCTGCTATCACTTCTATAATTGATTTCAATATGCTTATGTTTAAAACTCTTTAGTTAGAATATCACATAATGCGTATCGGTGTAAAAACATCTCCTGTTAAACACTGTAAATCGTCTCCTGGAACCTTTCTTAATATATATTTTGATGTTAGATCGAACTGAACACCGATCCTTAAACAATGCTATTCTATCGGCACTTATTTGTGAATCTATTCCACTATGTTTTTCTTTTTCCCTTTTTTCTTCTTCCTCTCTATTTTATGAACATTGCTAGTACCCCCCCCCCCCATATTTCCTCAAACATCAACTGATTATAGAACAGCATTTTTAATGAAACTGTCTCCTTTGCTCAAATCCAAACAAAAAAAAAAAAACCCAAAACGAGCAAGTAGCAATGTATAACATGGTTCAAGTAGCAGGGCCTTGCGTTATGAGTAAGAGCGAGGACATAATAGTGAACTAAACACAATATAGAGAAGTGGATTGATTTCTGTTTTATTTTTGTGTAATACCTTCTCACTACCTTACGTAGTTTTGCTTTTTAACTATAAAACATGTGCTTTCACAAAAGGAGTTAGAATGTGTGTGCTTTAAAACGGCATACCTTGTTATCCCGCAATGCACCATAACAAAACTGTAAATCCTTTGCACTGAAGTTTCAAGAACTGTGAAACTATATAAAATCTCTCAAATGTAAACCTCTAATATTATGTAGATCCAGCTGTGATGCAGAGCACTCTCCATTGCCTGACAAACTTTTTGTTTCAAGTTTTTTTTTTTTAAAGCTTTAATTAAAGGACACAGACAAGCATTGTATTTAACTCTACTTAACAGGGTGATAGACTTTTAGTAAAAAAAAAAAATACCCTAAATATTTTTTTTTTTTTTTGCCAAATTACCTTTTGTAATTTTTCATTATGAAAGTTTGGTTTTAAATTGAATACTTTTATACCATTTTATTTTTTACAATGGAAAGGTGACCTATATTTTATTTTTGTAACATTAGTGTCTGAATCACCCAGAAAACATTGCTTTTTGTTTGTTTGAATTAACATTTCATCAACATAATAGGCTCTGTATTTATTTTTCTGTTTTATGAATGAGTATAAAATTGCATTGGTTTGGATTGGATTGGATTTATATTTTGCCTTTTTGCCCCCTAGAACTGCCTTGGTGCCCCTGTATTTTCATGCGTAATGGAGGCAGCATTGCCTTCTCTTCATGGCCTTAACTTCACATCCTGATCATATTGAAATTTCTGGCACCCTGTAGACCAATACTGTCATAGCATCAAATGGTATAAATACTTTTGAATTTAGTATTTTTTGAGTTTTGATATATAAATATATATTTTGTCCTCATCCACAAAAGCAAAACTTTTGCTACAAAAGATTTTGCCTAAAATTATTTTCGAGAAATTTCTAGAAATGATACATTTATTGGGGTATGTAAACTTTTGACTACAACTGTGTGTGTGTATATATGTATGTGTGCATATATACATGCATGCATACCCACACACAGGCATACACGCCTATATACATAAACATATACACACATACCCATATGCCCATATGCATGCATAGTGGTTAAATTAATTACTCTGGCTGCCACTTAGTGAACTGAAGGGAACAGTGGTGGTTTGCTGTATTGCCATATGCACTAGGTGCTGAAATTGAAATTATATTTTTGTATCACTGGTTTTTGTATTTTGAGGGCTGATAAAAAATAAATCCATAAAGTAAATAATAAAGTAACATCATTCATTACTATTCATTACTGTACACTTAGAAAACATGTAGGCCCTATGTTCTTTTTTTTTTTTTTCCTTAACCCCATTATAGTATGACGAAAAAAAAAACATTAGAGCAAAACAAAACATAAATTTGTTTCTGTATAAATTTAGGGTGCTTACTCGGTCCGTCTTGCTGCACAGATGAAGTTGATAGGGGTAGCAAAGGTTGTGGACATTTGAAAGAGTTTAAAGTGTTTGTATCCAAGCTCCAAGCTAAGGAGCACACATACTGCATAGCTTTCACTGGGTCTTCAAAATGTCAGGTGCCCACTTCTGTGTCAATCCTCAGTGTAGCCGGAATAGAGTGAATTTTATGTTATGCTCATGTAGTAATTTCTTGGTTGAAATAAATTTCTGCAGTTTCTCTTGTATGGCTCTTGATAGGCCAGGAAAGACATTCTGTATCCTTCCCAGCAAATCTCTTTCTTTCTGGCAGAAAGGAGGATCAATTACGATCTTGAAATCGCAGAAATCTTGCAATGGTGGGTCTTAGACGTTGGTCAGGGTCATGGTGCAGTTCCAGGGACCAATCAGCTCTGTACATTTTTAGTTTCCCATAATCCTCCTCCAAACCCAGAATGTTAGGAAGAGTTTTTCTTAAGATCCCTCAGGAAATCCAACAAAGAGGACGTTATTGTGGCGATTTCTGTTTTCTATGTCGTCCGGCTTGCTGCGAAGTGTCTCCAATTGAGACTGGGAGATAGGAGGATCAACCTTCACTTCTTCCAGAGCCTCCTCCTGGACCTCAATCCTGTTTTCAACCCTCTGCACTCGGCACTCGTGTCATTATATCAGAAAGTTTTCCCTCTATTGCTGCCATAGAGGCTTTAAAGTCTTTTAGGCTTCATAGATCATCTGAGAGTTTTCAGTACTGCATAGATATTTGCAATGTCCTTAGCAATATTGTTTGGGTCAGGCTGTACATCTGCTAAATTGTCATCTTGTTATGTTTCTGGATCTGTTGGTTAAGGGGGATTTTTTGCTTTCATTGCTTTTTTTTTTTTTTTTTTCTTTGGTGGGGGCAGGGGCAGTCTGACTGTGTTCTGTCGGTCAGCCATTGTATCTCAAGAGGTTAATTCCTCTTTTGGCATTCTGTTTAGTCGTGCTAGAGCTGTATTAATTAGGATAGTTTAGGATTTTCAATGCAGGGGCACGGAGCTTCAGAGTTAGACAGCTGTCTTCTCACCTGCATCACACAACTCCTCTTGCTTAATGTTTATTATTTTTGCATTGGGTAAGTCACCGATATCACTGCTAGGATAGACCCAGTGCCACAAAAGTAATATTCTGATGTCAGTGACTTGTCAGTATAACAGGCATTCATTCAATTTTCATGTAAATGGCCTTGAAGAAAATCTGGACCAATGCCATAGTATTTGACAAGGGATATACTGTGTACAAACATACACATACAGGTCCCCCCCCCCCCCCCCCCCCCCAAGTCATAATATGCGGGTCAAAATTTGGTTCGTTACATGATGCACTACACATCTATCTCAGATGACAAAGTACCCTGATTCACTGGCATTTTGGTTAATATTTTCACCCCCTATTTTGTACTCTTGTCTGTGTGTGAAAGATCTCCGTTGACAACCGCTTAAGATTTCTGATCTGTTCCTTTCTTGTTACCCCACAGCAAGTTTTGTAGTCCGTGTGCCAGACCCAGTTTCGGGAGTTTACCTTTCTAACCACCTCTCTGCTTGTCCATCTCCTCCAGCTGGACCCTGACCACAGCCTATTTGACCAAGGAGTGAAGACTGATGGGACTGTCCAGCTCAGTGTGCAGGTCATCTCCAGACAAGGTAATTGTTTCTCACTCGGCCCACTGGAGCACTGGGGATTTGCAAAGAATCTCAACAGTTGCAAACCTCATTCTTATTTAATTCTTTTTTCATTGTGCTTTGGTTGATTATAACATGCTGAGCAGTAGAGTTATGCATAACATAGTTTACTTTTCCACTTTCAGATTCTTAGAAAGTGAACAACAGTTACAACAGAGGACTACCAGGTGGTGCTATACGCTAGGCTAAAATCTATTACTAATGTAGAGGTACACAAATACATTTAACAGGAGTAGAGAATTATAGTGGGAGGTGGATGACTTTATTTATCAAGCAGTGACTGGCAGTCATCCGATTTTCCTATCTTTACTACTTCTGCAGTGATCTTGAAAGGGGAAATGGGATGTGAACCTGCATGTTCAAGTTCAGATCACAAATGTCCTTCGTTCGTTTACTCTGGACAGTCCCATCGGAAAATACAGTTTCTGCTTAGTTGATTATACTATTCAGATATTATAAGACTAAAGTTTACGAATAAGCCTGTATCTAGTGTGCCAGTGAGCCAGGTCCTGTGTGCTGTCCTTTAACCCTCTCTGTCTATGTCTGTGCTTGTCTCCCCTGGTAGGCGTGGAGCCCAAGCTGAATATCTTGGAGATTGTGAAGCCGGTGGAGACAGTGGAGGTTGTGATTGACCCCGACGCACACTCTGGGGTGGTGGAGGAGGATCAGCTGGTAGAGGAGGGTCAGGTCATCACCCTGGACGGCAACAAACACATAGTGGGGGGCATCATCGCCGATGAGACCTCTGAGCAGGTCACACGCTGGGCCGCTGCCCTTGAGGGTTACCGCAAAGAACAGGTCCGGCTGGGTATCCCATATGGTGAGAAACCCCTCGAACACTAGTGGTGTCCTTCATTTTACACCCATCTGTGTTGTGTTAGAGCACACAGTCATACATTCAGGTTTTAAACATGCTATTGCCACTTCACTGTGTTGTATGTCGGAGAATGTTGCTTACAGGGAACCAAGTCATTGTGTTTCAATGTCACATGAATTGTGATACTTGGTTGGTTCTTCAGTTGGTATGAGTACATGCTCCCTCTGTCTCACAAAAGTTTTGCCTTTTTACAAAATAGTTATACTGTCGTAGTCCTGTCGTACTGTACAGGGTGTCCCATAAATGGGTATCATAGGCAATATCATTATGGAAAACCCTGTAGTATGTATTTTATTGTGACTTTTGTTTGACGGCTGGCTGGCTGTGTGCTCGCCAGACCCAGTGCAGTGGACAGCAGACCAGGTGATCCACTGGGCGGTGTGGGTGATGAAGGAGTTCAGCATGGTGGACGTGGACGTAGCCAGTATCCACATCCCCGGTAGAGAGCTCTGCGGATTCACCCAAGAGGACTTCTTGCAGCGTGTGCCTCACGGAGAGATCCTCTGGAGCCACCTGGAGCTGCTGCGCAAGTGTGAGTACACTGCAGGAGAGTCTTTGATTTACCAAAACACTGAGTAAATTGCAGAAGAGAGTCTGTGTTTTGAGTTACCAATGTGAGAAACATTTGGGCTCTGAATTGACTTTCATTACAAGAATATTTTTTGTCTTCAGTAACGATAAGCTTTTAATCCTGACATTTAATTTTATTAATAAATGGCTGGGGAACCTAGATGTGATATTTGCATAAATAGAGTAGGCTTGACAATAATCTGTCCTGTGTGCTGGTCCCTTACTCATGAATGAACCGCCTGAAGTAGAACACCATAGTGGCATTGGTCTGCCCCTTCTATCAATTTGTTAATAGCCAAGTGTAAGAGATAGATCCACAGTCTGTTCACAGTAAGTGCAGCTCCACCCCATGCTGTGATGCCCTTGTGACTGCATTGCCAGACACAACCAAGGGCACCACAGGTGCAGATATTTTATCAGGATTTTAAACGCTTTTTGTTTTTCAGTGGTGAGGTGGTGTATTCTCTCTGCTCATTCTAATCAGCAAAGATCAACTTATCACGTCTTAAGATTTTTTCACTTTGTCACTTTTAAAACCATAATCTTTGGCAACCTAAATGGTCTTACACCTTTACACCTAACTGTTGTGAGATTTGGGTCTCGCTCAACCTGGCTAATGAGGGTGTTTGTTCAGCTTCAAATGATGGCGTCTTGTATATCATAGCAATACTGTTAGAACGTTCCTCTCCACATTGTAACAGAAACATGCTTTAGCTGTATGGCTTTACAGTGCTTGGCATTAGCACCCCCCGTCTTTACATTTAGATTGGACAATAGTCTTTTCCAGAATGGAGATTAGGGCCCTCTTTTTTAAAACATTTTTAATTGTCATCGATGTCTGTTAGATCTATAGAAATCCTTCAGTGTACAGATGTGTTAGCGATTTGTGATTTTCTTCTACAGACGTGCTGGCCAGCCAGGATCAAAGTGGACAGATAGCCACTGTCACCATTGATCAGCGTGAGTATTTTATTTACAGCTGATTTTCTATACACATAAAACACAATCGTGAAAAACCTGGTTTCAAGCAGGTGTACTCAAACTTTTGACTGGTGTGTGTGTGTGTGTGTGTGTGTGTGTGTGTGTATATATATATATATATATATATATATATATATATATATATATATATATCTACACTAAAGATGTGAAAAAATCTACATGGAAGAAGCTCTACTACATAGCCAGCTACATTAAGAGACATTTTGACAGGATGTAAGGTGATGCCTTAGCCAAGGACGGTTTACTTGGCGTCATGACCAAGTGCTGCGATGTTTGGCCTTAGCATTGGAAGATAAGCGCAGCATGACCAACAGGTTACCACCATTGCCAGCAATACATGACACACGAAGAACAACATTCCTCCATCCAGGGGAGCAACCTCCAAGAAAAGGTATTAAAACCAAAACTTGTCTAGGACAACTGGAAGCTGCAAGAGACTGGAAAATGCTGCCAGGCTTATTTTCCCACTTGAGATTGCCACCACTAACAACCTGATACTGTCTTGTGGTCTGGATCAACAAGCGGAGCAGCGAGGATGTAGAGTCCAGGTTTACCCAGTGGAGGTGGGTTGTGAGGATTTGTGGCATACTCTACAACCCAGTTTCTCAGAGACATTGGATTCAGTGGTCAAGAGTTGCGACGCATAGTGAAGAACTTATCTAAAGCAGCAGAGAGGAGCAGCAACTGGCTC
This sequence comes from Polyodon spathula, assembly GCF_017654505.1. NCBI lineage: Eukaryota > Metazoa > Chordata > Actinopteri > Acipenseriformes > Polyodontidae > Polyodon > Polyodon spathula. Next base: position 23,012,415 of record NC_054542.1, read on the forward strand.
TGGTTGATACGAAAAGATTCTGGTTGGGGATCTCAAGCACAGTTTAAAAAAAAAAAAAAAAAAAGTTTTTGTAAAGGAAGGTAAGTAACCTGGGCTTAGCTGAGTGGGGGACGGGGGACGGGGGGGGGAGGGTGATGCTGGGGCAACAGAATCACTGTCCAGCCCTCTTAAGGTGTTGTGGGCTAGTTGACGAAACACCAAGGATAGAAGGTGCCCACTTGAAGACCCCAGAGAAGTACCCTACTCAGCTCAGTCCAGAAGGTTGTCATGCTGATGCGCTAGGGAGGCCGCACTGTGGTTGATCCCTGGAGCCAATATTACACTTCAGCCATAAACACCAGGCAGAAGGATATCTGCATCTTCAGATGGAAGGAAACGTAGATGGATCACATTAGTTTACAGTAAAAGCTATGTCTTAGTTGGTGCGTATCTTGGCGAGAGCTGAGTCCAGTGTCGTCATGAAGTTTTAACACCTACTCTCATGAAATGGAAATCATAGCATACCTTTCACACTATATTTGCAAAGTAAGGCCGTTGTATTTTCTGATTATGATCCAGATTTCCATGTCTTTCCACACCACACAGCTGTTCAGATCATCCCAGCCTCAGTCCAGCAAACCACCCCCACTGCCATCAAAGTGCTGAATAACACCGGCAAGCAGAGCAAGGTGCAGCGAGCCCCCAGGATATCTGGGGGAGAGGACCGCAGCTCTCCGGGGAACAGGACAGGTAAGAAAGCAAGAAGCAGAGGTGTTATCTACAAGTGTATGTTTTCTCATAGGAATCAGAGTTTATGGATTTTGTGTGTGTAATATGGGAGGATGCTGTTCATAGCAAACTGAGAGGATAGGCAGAAGTCTGTGTGTATTTTTAGGGTAGTCCATAAAGTCCTCACAAGGTAGGAAAACCTGACAGCCTACCTTATGAGAAGTTTAAACATGTATTGCAACATTAAAAATAAACCCCATTGGAGTTTAGAATAGGAAATCTACACTATGTGAGTGACAGATTCCTCACTCTTCTCTGTGGTCTCCCAGGTAATAATGGTCAGATTCAGTTGTGGCAGTTTCTGCTGGAGCTCCTGACTGACAAGGACTCTCGAGACTGCATCTCCTGGGTGGGCGACGACGGAGAGTTCAAACTGAACCAGCCTGAGCTGGTGGCACACAAGTGGGGCCAGCGCAAGAACAAGCCCACCATGAACTACGAGAAGCTCAGCCGCGCCCTCAGGTGAGGACCTATGATATTCACACTGGCTAGTCTGCAACTAGGCTTTCATATGACTGAGAATAGGAACGCCAGTTCAAAATTCAGAACATGTAGAAACAGTCAATTTAAAAAATGCTTAATCAAGTATGATTGTATTTATCATGTTGTATATAATGATGCAAATTTTCAGTAATTTTGCCCTCCCCATGACCAGCACGCCACATAGGAGTGCCTATCTGGTTGCATTGCACACATAGTTGAGTGATTTGCATACTTGCGGCTGAAAGTTGGGCATTCGGTAGACTGGTCAGTTCGTAAGCTTGGTGTTCATAACTGTGAGGTTCTACTGTAGTATGAGTAGTGTTCCATATTTCCGGTTTATTACAAATTTTACCGTAAAACAGGATTTTTTTTTTTTTTTAATTGAACATGGTTTTTACTGATTTAATACCCAATTTTTGTCTGTTTTATTTTGACTCTGACATTGTAATAAGCAGTCCTACACTGTATCCTAGGATACAGCAGATGTTTAGATGTCAGAGGATCAAATAACGTTCAGCTGTGGTTCTCTGTCACGTCACAAACACACATTATCACCTGATTATGTTGGCCATTCAAAGTCTGATTTATTGTGGCAATTGCTGGGCGTAGTAACTTCTAGCTTGAACAGAAACTAAATTGAAATACTTGCACGAAAATATAATATTTTTAGTGGATGTTTAGTGGATATTTTAATATGTAAAAAAAAAACTCCAGAATTTTTGTTTAAGATAAAAACTCAAAATGCGGCACACCAAATATGAGGTATTGGGACACCAGTGTTCTCTTCGGTACCAAACAAATCCAGACATTTAAGTTCAATTCTGGTTGATTTGGGAATTGTTGCTGGGGGTCTTGGTCTCACTGCCCCTCTCTTTCTCTCAGGTATTACTACGATGGGGATATGATCTGCAAGGTTCAAGGAAAGCGCTTCGTTTACAAGTTTGTGTGTGACCTAAAGACGCTGATCGGCTACAGTGCTGGGGAGCTCAACCACCTGGTGACGGAATGCGAGCAAAAGAAGCTGGCGCGCATGCAGCTTCACGGCCTGAGCCAGCCTGTCACCACCGTCACCCTCGCCACCATGCAGGGGGACAAGGACAGCAGCTGAAGGGGTTGAGAGGACAGTCTGGGGGAAAGGGAAAAGGAAAAAGAAAGGGGATGGGGAGCATTGAGTGGCACAGGAAAACAAATGAAAAGCATTATTCCTGGACTGCTGGACATCTTTCTAATAATAATAATAAATATTGAAGCTGTTTTGGCTCTTAAACAACCTCAGTAACCAAATAGGAAATATTTAAGGCATACAAAGAATGCCACCTAGGCACACTGTTTTCCTTCTGATAAACCAAACATTTGAAAACGTATTGTATTTTTAAATGAAGACCTGTTTTGACCCTTAAAACAATTTGGTTATATTTTACAAAGGAATCTACAGTTTGTTTTAGACACACTATTTTGTAAGGGGCCACATGGCGCAATGAGTAATACTGTGAGCCAGCTGATCCAGTCTCTGGGTCTAGTAAGTCTTTTTGTGAAGCTTCTGTACTAACAATGTGACTGCACTCTGGAGACAGAGACTTGGCGTATGCAGCTGACTTACTACACTGTACTGAGACATCACGGGTACAAAGAAAATTTGTCCTCATGCACAAAAGCAAGTATATTTTAGTCTCCAAACAATCAATCACAGTGCCAAGGTTGTTTTAATATTTTAAAAGGATCAGTTATTAAATCTGCTGCTGTTTAATTAGATTAACTTAACAGTATTATGTACATTTTTGGAATAAAAATCATTGATTCAACTCATTCCTATTACTTTTAAAAATGTCAGCAACCAAAAATAATTGTTGCAGGGAGACCTGACCTTCATACAAAAGTGGAGTTGTTTCAAGTGGTCAGTGTTATGCTGAATGGAACTGTATGTTAACGAGTCTGGTTGCCGTTATGCTTCATGAACCACTGATTGGCTAAAGGGGGTAAAGGTTAGTTTTTCTTGCTGTAATCTTGTGTATGGAAGAGAGTGCAGCAGTTGCCAGGTATACCTGGAGTTTTTAGTATTCACAGGATTGCCCACCCAGACAGATCCTGTAACCTCTTTGTGTCTTGGCTCCTCCTAGCTGGAAAAGCAGAATGTCTTGTTGGAAACAAGAAGAGTGCTATGTTTTCTTTCTATATATATATATTTCTTCATTCAAATATTACTCTGTACCCAGTTTTGGTTTTCTGATTTAAACAAATTCCTAAATTGACACTTTTGTTTTTGCAGAACTTGCTAGAAAATGTGTGTCAATTATTTATATATATATATATATATATATATATATATATATATATATATATATATATATATATATATGTGTGTGTGTGTGTGTGTGTGTGTGCATGTATGTGTGTTTTTTCTTTTTAAAGGTGATTATATTTTGTGGGTTCAGGAAAATGATCAGCAGTGTCTGTGTAGGAATGTGTGTGTGTGTGTGTGTGTGTAGGATTTAGCATAATCCTGCCACCATGTTCGATGGCAGGGCGCTGTATAGTTTGCAACCAGTTGAGGAGTCACTCCAGGTGACTGATCTTGTTTCCTTTTGCATATGTACAACCTTGGCATTTACATTGTATATAATTACGTTTTGATAGCCATATTCCCGTTGTGTTCTGTTCTGTTTTATACAGTAAAGCTTGATTTTCTGCTTGTATGTTTAATCTGATTCCCTTGTGTTGAAATTGGACGTGGAATCAAGAGTAAAATTTTTTTTTTTTTTCTTTACATTTTGCTTTTTTTTCTGTCAAAAAATACATATTCTCATCTGTAACCTCTAGGTGTGCTGGTATATGCTGTTTTATTGGGTAAAATGTCCTTATACTTATAGCTTTAAGCTGCGGTTAGGTTTGTTACTGAGACAGGTAATTTCATTATTCTCTGAAGACACATTTGATTGGACTTCTATAACCTGGAGATATGAATGAGTTTTGCTAATTTACAGCCCAATGGAGAAGTCTGATTGATTGCAACACTCAATCATGACAGATTTAATGTAGAAAAAAAATTATATGTATTTCAAACTCCCTGATTTCTTTTGTTCAAAAATCTCTTGAGCTTTCTGCCTTTTAAAAGCTGTTCAACAGGTGCCATTTCCCTTTGCCCTGTATTATTTGATTTCTTCACCAGGGGGCAGTGGTGGTAGTAACCGTGGACAAGCTAATATTGAATGTTTACATCGTACGGTCTTATTCAATTACCAAGAAGAGATTGGGCAAGACAAGACAGGACATGACAGACTAGTTGCAATGCCTTACATGCAAGAAAAAAAAAGACATGGTACAAAAACACAACTTTAGGTTTGGGATAACTCATTGTAACTATATAAATAGAGTAAAGGTATTTCATTTGGAGGCACTTGTCAGGTGTTGCTCTGACTTAATTTTAAGAGTGTGGATGGGGGTTGTTCGTAACTGAGATTTGTCTAATATCCAAAATAAAAGCCCCTGACAGAATGATTGGCTCATCTGAGTCCCACAGGACCCCAGAATTCCAAGAGCATTCCAACTCCATCTATGAGACCTCACCTTTTAAGTAATAAATCAGTAAATTCAGTGATGTGGGCAGCACTATATATGGAGGGCTGTACATGTTTATATTAGTCATTAAAAAAAAATACACATTTGTCAATATGTGACCCCAATTCACTGCAGTAAATTCAGTTGCATTGAAATCAAAATGATTGTATCCTGGACTAAAGTTCCTTAAGTTTATTTAATGTTTATGTTTTTTTTTTTTTTTTAATTCTTAATAATTACGATATTGCATGATACAAACCCTCTTATCAGCAAGTCTATTTAAGCCCTGTTTTGTATGGCTCTCTATGGGGGACCCCCAGCCACATCTATACTTTCGCAGCTTATGCGCAAGCCTTATGCAGGCCACAACCTGCTATCGCTCTCCCTAGTTTCATTTCCAGGTCTGAGCACCTTTCTTACCCCCTCTGAGGCAGCTGCCTGCTGCCTGCTGCCTGACCTGACCTGACCTGACCTGGACTTGAGCGTGTCCTTCATGTTTGTTTTCTCATTCTCTTTGTTGCCAAGCAGCTAAATGGTATTTAGGAAATAAAGTACAGCTAACTACATCATAAGGCTGTAATTTTATCAAGGTGTTCTGGTAAAACAATAACCCCACCGAAGCAAAGCACCGGAACCTAAAGGTAAATGTACTCTGACTGTAGTTTATATTGATATAAATTCTTACTACTAATTGTATTAATGTATAATCATCAAGTAAATACATTACTGTGTATTACACAGCTGTGCTCTATTCCAATGGTTCCCATTTGCTGGTTTCCACAAACTCTTCACATTTATAATAAACACAAGTGTGGCTAGTGAAACAACTATCAATTGAAAAATAAATTGACCTTAACCTATTTAGACAATGGTGTCACATTTTTAAGTTACAGTATATTTTGCCTCATCACGTCCAGGAGGTGAAGCCAGGTCTCTTGTCTCTGATGGTTTGAATAAGCAGCTACTCCAGCCAAGCCAGTACAAATCCTTATCGCCTCCAATTGAATGGCTGGTCAAGAAGCTATCTCCAGCACATTTGTGAGTGACTGACAATCATGGGATCCCAAGGGTGAGGGGTCAGCCAGGATAGTTACAGGTTCCCTCATCAATAACTCAGCAGCCCCACTCATTATTTAATACTTGCTAAGTTAAACAGCTAAATCACAGCTCAGACAAAACCACTCCTCAATCATACAGGTCTTTTTGCGTAATGGCTACAGTACACTGTTACAGCGTGTCTTTGGTGTTAGAAGCTTCCTCCATTAGGAAATTGAAAATATGCTGCTGCTTTTGCTTATTCTTGCCTTCCCTGTTTATACTGCAGATATTGACGTAGTCTTACCATGGCTTCAGTGCAGTTAGGGCACAACTGATCCCACCACACAGAAGCAGATTCTTCAATCTGGAGCCTGTGACCAGATTAATGCAAACCAGCACTACAGTGGAAACCGAGGGGCATGGCCATAACCCGGCATATTTGGCGTTTGGTTCATGTTGGTTGTGCTCAGGAAGAGATTGGGAGTTATACAGGCATGTGCTGTAACATGGGTGTTTGTTGTGTGGCATCCGTCAGGCTCATACTTAGTTTTTATTTATATTTATTTACTATGTCTTAAAAAAATATATATATACATTTTGTGATCGACCTGTAAGTATATAGTAGATAAATAATCTTTTGAAAAAGAAGCCTGACAAGATGACAGCAGAAAATTCCTTATAAATGGAAATATTTATGTAAATGTAAATTAATGAATTCCTTCACTTATATCCACGATGTCATTGACATCGTATCACTACACATTTTGTTTTCCTTACAGTTCGAAGTTTGAGACCCACCTAGCATAATTTGCATTGGATACTCATCAGGCAAGTTTCCCAATCAAAGCCAGTTGGAAGGACAGCATTCTGCCAACTCATACAATCCTAACAATTCAAACTGGTTTGATCTTGGTCTGCTGTCAATGAGAATGATTTTAAATCTATTCCTATACAGGAAAGTGTTTTGGACTATGCTATTATACACAATCCAAAACGTACCCAAAACATCTTACACACCTGCTTTGTGGTAGAATGGTTTAATGTTTGTTTTACATAACCCTGGTACACAAAAGGCCCGACTCAGATCTGCAATACCTACTCATAATGTATTGTAATTTAACAGCTGACAATTTAAGGGTGCTGGCCTCCTACTTTTAAAGTACTGTGTAATCATGAAACCTTCTCCCAACATGCCCTCTTCGCAATACCCACCCCTCACAAACCTAAATCGTTACACAAAACCAAAATGCAGGACAGACACTTCTTTTTCCTTTAAAGTTTATTTATGTAATACAGTGTAGAAAGCTTTCTGAATCAAAGCAATGTTTGTACAGTCCCACAGAAGAAGAAAAAAATTATTATTTGCGAGTCCCTACTAGTTATTCTGAACCCAGAGCCAGCGCAAACCACTGCAGGCCTGTTCCACTGAGGGTCGGGGATAGGGGGCTTGAAGAAATTCCATTCATGGATTTAATAAGAGAAATAACAAAGTTCCTAAAATACAGTGGCCAGTCCTCAGTATAAACTGTAAATAACAAACTAATACCTATGTGCGGAGGTGAGGCCGTGTTCCGTTTGATCCCTGTGCTGTGGTTGAACAGGGTTGGCGCTTGTATATTGTACACCCCAGGATTATCAAGGCCGGGGTTGAATGGGGTCTACTACTGAACCCTTTTAGATCAGCAGTATCTGGGCCTGAAGAAACTTGAGTTATTTTTCCTTGTCGTCTATTGTCATCCACGAATACAAATTTATAAGCAATCAATTTCCTGCAACAAAAGCTAGCCAAAATAAAACCATCACAATCAGAAGCACATTGGTTAGGTATATATTATCCACACCACTTTGAACTTTGGGACAGTCCCGACTGGCAAAAAAACAAAAAAAGGAGACACACCCCTTTTGAGAATCGAATTAGAACAGCTTCTAACTCAACCTGATGGCATGAACCTGCAGGAATTAACTGGTTAAGAAACACAATAATACTGCAGGTGTGGAGTTTACAAAACCACAAATCTCCAGAGCTGTGTTTCTTGTCTTTGTTTGCGGTTAGGAATGTCTTCAATAGAATCACTCCGGCTGAAAAGTCTGGTCAACTTCAGGCCTTTGGCATTCTTACCAAAACAGAATTTGACTTTGATCCTCATTAGTAAGATGTTGAAAAAAAAATTTCTTTCAGCGCAATTTAGGCCAAAATGGATGTGCAGAGTGCTTGATTGAATGAACTGCACACTGGCATTTCTCCCACAGGACACTAACCATTCTGTGGAACAATAAAACTGGCCTGAGAGGATACCTTAGACAGTCAGGCTCCCTCACTCATCCCCGACATCCCAAACTTCAAAAAGGTACTACAGAATTAACAGGGACTCCTCGAAATATACATCTATTAAAAACAAACACAACAAACCTCAACATCATACAAAGGAAAAAAAAAAAAAAAAGAGTACAGAATGGAAAGGTGTTGAACAGCCTGCCTGCCCTGTGATCCCCACTTCTACCAGCCTGTAGCTATTCCTACACTCTCTCTGCTGTTACAGGACCCAACAAGTGATACCAGCAACCTGGCAGTGAGGAGAGAGAGAGATGCTGTTCCTTCATCCCTCTCCACCAGGCCATGCAGACGTCTCAACCCCGTGCTGGAGGCGTGAGAGCAAAGAAACGCACCGAAAACATTCCAAAACAGCAAGGTTTTTTTTTTTTTTTTTTCTATTCCTGTACTTTTTAATATCATAAACACAGAAAAAGCAGCAACCACCACCTTTACATGAATGCAACTACACAAAAAAAAAAATATTAATAGAATTTAAAAATAAACCTGAAAAAAAAAAAAAAAGTTGTAAGGAACTTCAACGGTAGTTTCTCACAATGCATAGTAAGCCAAAATAAAAATGTGAATTTAAAAATAAAAATAGCCTCCGACACCAGGAGGAAGAGAGCCGACATGGAAGACAAAGCCTGGACACAGAACTGAACTGATTTGATCTTAAAGCATGTTTCTCATTTTGTTTAAAATCACGTGATCACAAGATACTAACTTTACAATCCTGCTAACACAGTCTCTACATCTTAAAATAGCAGAACACATTTTTATGTTTTTTTCTTTGTAATTATCGTCATGCACTAAATAGTTACAGCTATCTTATTTATTTATACATTACACAGAAATAAAAAACATTCAATTTCAGCGTGTCGCCTTTTTTCTTTTTGGAGAGAAAAAAACAACAAAAAGCTCGCTGAAAAGTACATTTCACGAGGAACCCTCTGTCATCCAAGCGTCTAACACACAGCACAGCTGCCACCCGAAAGAGAGGGAAAGAAAGTTTACATTTAGTTTTTCTTCCTTTAAAATAACTGAATGCAAATACTAAGGGAATAGAAATGTACGTTCTGTTCGGCATGGAATACAAGTGCAGGGTATGGAGATTAGAAAAGACTGGTAGTAGGTAGGGCTTTGGTGATTAGGGATGAACTTTAAGTGTCCTGTAATAAGTCTTCACACAGCAGTGTGTAACAGAAACAGCTAGTGAATGCATGTGTGCAATGTTGAATTAGTCGTGTAGCCAAGCAGTGGAATATTAATGTGGGAAAATGTTAGTATTCCTGTTAGTACATACTGAAGTGAATTACATTTTAAATGCTGTTACACTTATTAAATGGTAGTTTGTGTTTTGTAGGTTGAGGCCATTTAAGGGTTAGGTAAAGAAGGAACAATTATTTAAAGGGTAAGGGTTAGGGAAGTAAGTACATTTTCTAGTTCTGCACTGTGTTTTTGGAAGGTGGGGGGTATGATTTGGGTTGAGGGAAAGAGGGAGGTGTGGGGAGGTGAGGGAAGGGGCCCTAGTTCTGCATCTGCTCAAAGAACTTGTAGGTGGGGTTCTCGTAACCGTTCTGCTGCATCTTGGAGAGGTGGCGTTCCTCAGGGGTCACTGCTGCGTCCACCTGCAAGGGAACAAGAGAGAGGTCAGGAGATCATCGCTCGCAGTCTGAGTGTGTGTGTGTCTGTTCATAACCATGTCAAGCACCTGTACCTTTCTGAATTTGCTATTGACAGCTGTTTACCCTGCACTGAATTAGCTTGTATGGTTTTTACTTATGGAGTTTTGTATGTGATGTAATAATTGTATGGAATTGTTGTATTAAAAAAACAAAAAAAAAAAAAAAAAAAAACTTGTTTTCACTTGGGTTAAATACAGGATTGAAAGACCACAATAGATCTCTTAAATATTTTATACAGAAATACATAATTTTGCAAAATCCAAAATTGCATCCCAATAAAAACAAAACTACTTTCAGCAGAACTGGTCTGTACAATTGACAAACAGAGACAGTGTGTGGTAATGGAGAGCTTACAATCCAGATCAGACTGCCTCCCTCCCATTCCCTCAGCTCACGACTAGACCACACTGCCTCCCTTCCAGTCTCTCAGCTCTCACGACTAGACCACACTGCCCCCCTCTCCCAGAAAGGACTGCCTACTCACCTCGACCACACCGTGATGGATGGAGGTGTACTGTTTCTTCCTCAGCATCACCAAGGTGATGACAATGACCGTTGCTATGACAACACCTCCCACCATGAGCCCAATGATAGCTCCTTTATTCGAGCCCACATCTTCTGCGAAGAAAACCTGAAAGACAAAAAAAAGAATGTGAGACAAATAGCAGTTCAAGAAACATTACTCAGCTCAACCAACCCCCCACCTCGTCTTCATACTGCCTGCTGTCTGTAGCTGTAGAATCGGCCTGATTTAGGTGATTGTTAAGCTGGCAGGAAGCCTCTGCATATTAAATTCAGAGTGAATACAGCACAGCAATAGACTCAGACTGTGATATCCGAAGGATCGACAGCACTGTCCACCCGTTGGTGTTAATCCAGCCTTGTGTAGGACCTGCCCTTTGGAGGGGCAGTTATTATTATTATTATTATTATTATTATTATTATTATTATTATTATTATTATTATTATTATTCCTTTGTTTTTATTTTTTATTTTTTTTAAATCTATGAATAAATACATGATTACTTAATCTCCATCCCAATGTTATAGAACATTTTCAAACCTGGTTTCACAATGAGTAGTCAAACGGTGAACTCCTGCACAACCCTACTTTAATCTCCAGTGATCTATAGTGACTTGAAAAGTGTGATAGGTCTAGGATCTAGGACTGCCAGCCTCACCATGTATCTGCGCTTCAGTCAGGACACCCACAGTTTGCAGGCGGCTGGAGCAGTAAGGTAATAGCACTGTGAAACATCAAGGCACTGCAGGTGGCCAGCAATCTGTCAGGGAGGTTTGTTGATGATGTGGGTTTAGCAGACAAGAGATCCAGACACCTTGCAGCACACCTAGACCGGCTACTTGAAGTTCGACTGTGTGTGTGTGTGTGTGTGTGTGTGTGTGTAATAGAGGGAGAACTCCAACAGCTCCTTTTAATAAACCACAAATTGTTTATCAAGCTATAACAGTATTTGACCATGTCATTTATAAACCACCCAATGCTCCTAGCCACATGCATGAATATTTAGCCTTGTTCTTTGCTTGTATCTTACTTTAACTGGAGAGAGGGTACCCCGTGTGAGCAAGTCTGACACACAAAGTAGAGGTCTTCTAGGAAGAGCAGTTCAAGCTTTCTAAAATTACAGTGGAATTTGAAAAAACTACATGACCCCAATTAAATGTAATAAAACAACCAATTGGGGGGGGGGGGGTTGGGGCAGTAATCATGAAGCTAATGGTCAAGACAGCTTAGAAATCAGACTTTAAACTCTCTGTTCACAAATCTGTGTAACTAGCTATTGCTGCTCCTGACTAGGATTCTGGGGAAAATAAACAGATCAAGAGGTAATGAGACAGAGAGGTAGAGGGGGGTGGCTGCTAATGGTAAGATCTTCACAGTAACAGTGGAAGGCTTCTCAGCAGGCTTCAGTTTCCACAGCAACACTCCCTTAGCAACAGTGCCCAGGAATCTACAGTCCCTGATAATTAACCCATCTGCTTTTAAGGATAGGTTTTCCTTTTCTTACAAGAATTATAAAAAGGGGGAAAGGAGACTTTTAGCACTAGTACAGACGTTAATAAAAGGAAAATTTCACAATCTATACATCTTTCAGACAGGAATATAGGTAATGCATCTATCCATCATTTTGACAGATCTTATTTACCTCACTATCTGCAATCCTCTTTCACCCAAGAGATGCCAAAGGGTGTGTACGAGTTTAGATACCAGTTACTGGTACAGCTCTTATGCTTTATGAAATTAACAGATGATGCATGTATTTGGCCCTGATGACTTACATACATCACAAATATGCTAAATAATCCTGCTGCGAGCTGCAATACAGTACAATAAACTGAAACGCAATTTGTGTCGAACTACATCTTCACCTTGAACATGGCTGATAACACTACACTTCAATTACAAACCAGCCAATCGGAGTACTGTACTGCACACCCAAGGGAATACTTCCATTGATTTGATCTCTGCTCTACTGTGCTAGCGAATATTTTGAATCTTGTTTATACTAAACGTTCGCAACAAAGGAAACTACCAAGACAGTTAGCACTTGCACTGCGATAGCTATAATCTGTGTGAATTCGAAATGTGTGATTACTGTTAGATGTGGCACTGGGTGGACAATGGTTTAATTGTTCTAGATATAGGACCATTCCTCAATGGATTACCAGACTCCAGTTTCCTCAGATAATTTGGTAGAGGAAACCTGCAGGCTCAAGAAAAGCTCACTAAATTTGTGCAGTTCTGGATATGGAAACGCCTCCCAAGTAAGCACTCGCCATCAGCCCTTCATCAAAGTTAGATCTGCTGTCATGCTCATCTTGACTGACCTTTAGTATACCCCATTTCCATTGCCCATCCAAGCCGAGCCAGAGCCAAGCGGGGCTGGCCTGTTCGGTCAGCTGAAGATCCTGTTCTAGTTTTCACTGTAGAGCCATGGTCCCAGTAGGATTAGCCATTTAAAAACTGATATCAAGTTTATAGTAAATTAATGAATACAGTTAAGTGAGCATGTGTTTTTTTTTTTTTTGTTGTAGAAAATCGGTACTATACCAACAGAACATAGAGCAGTGATGTTACCTTTTCACCGCATTGCTATTTACTTTGCTTGCACTTTGTTTAACATTAAAACAATAAATTAGACCACTGACATCCAACAAAGGTGCAGGCACTTTTTTTTTTCTCCTTTACACAACACTTTGCTTGTGGTTATACATTTCTTTAACAGTTTACATGAGGTGACTGAAATAAGGATCACTCTTGTTGAGCTGTAGGCTTATTTATCGTTTAGCATACAATGACTACCTACAAGTGTCAATTATAACTATGCTCAATTGTTTTTGTACAATAACATTTATTTTCCGGTATAACATGCAAAACAAATGTGTTGAGGAATGGAATTAATAATATGCTCCTTGGTCTTTACAAATTCACTGAACATTCTTTGAAGTTAAAAAGGTTAAAAACAATGATCAATTTAACACTTGTGCCTACATGCCAATATTACCACCAGGCTGTAGGGGGCAGTGCTTTCACAGATCTCCTGTACTGGAACTTCAGTGTGAATCATGTTCAACATTGTCCAGATCCAACACTGCAGCATGACTCAATGTTTAAAAGGAAAATGTAACTAATAGTTAAAATTAGGTTAATTTGTCATTTATATTCAACAAAATGTAAACTTCCCTGCACCTTTAGCCACTTCTCCCCTTTTCCTCTGTCACTTTGGCCACCAACGGCACTTCTAAATGTCAAGCACTTATGTAAAAATATTTGTCAAAACCCTTGATCTCACTCTGCAGTCTAAACTGATTTCTTCCCCCCTGCTCATTCAGGAAAACACATTTCTACTTTCAGCTTTATAATTGGGACATGTGCTGTAATTAACATGCAATACAATTTCACAATATATTTCTGTATTAGGGCTTTAAGTAAGCTACACAGATCACAGTACTGGGTTGTCAATGCAGATGTGCTGCAATTACAAAAGATTTAATTTTAAATGCGAACCAAACATCATCCAGTGTACACAGACAATCAAGAGGTTCATTCCTCTGGTTCATTTCTGCAGATGCTTGCAGTGATATAGTATTGTTATCAGTGCTGAGGTTACACATTACAGCAAGATTCTTCTGTGAGGTTTAATAAATATTTAAGCAGTGTTAATGTGCTGCTCTGCCATTCTGTGTGTGTCTGTGGTGTGCACGTCACGTCTCCTCCGCTAATCTGCTTCTGAATGCCACTTCTACCTGCCGGTGGCAAGACACTGGTAAAGCAATAGAATGCTTGTTATTATTTTGTTTCTACTAGGGCTATTCCCATTAATAAATTAAATCGCACCGATTATTCAACTAAAGTGTTGATCGCAGATTATTATTTTTTTTTTATTTAAAATTGTGCACAATTACATTTTTTTATATAAAATAAAATCAACCAATAGAAACGTTGCATTTTCTCTGCAGCAGTCCAATCATAACTGAGCGGAAGCGGGACAGAAACAGTTGAAGGTATTCTACGCCTCGGCTGAATGGCTTGAGTAAGTTTAACCAATTGGAATGTCAAAGATCTGCCCTGGAGCTGTTCAATCATTAGTGAGCAGAGAAGGGACATTAATACGATAGGGTAGCGGTGTAAGAATAGTTGAACTTTGTGCGATATTGATTGTTAAAGAGATACCCAAACCAACACAGGAAGGGGAGGGATATACTCACCACTTAAATGTAAATTATTAAAAGGCATCCATGGCTTACCAGTAGCTGTCAATTAAAAAAATGAACACTGCTGGAACTCTTGTTCCGTACAGAAAAGGTGATCTGGAACAGCACTGGCTACAGCAATCTAGGCTATCTAATGATGCCAGCACAAAAACACGAGCGTTCCCAAATCCACTTGTGAGCCACTGTAACACTCAAAACTTTTGGACAAACCCAGATTGACATTCAACTGGATAAGCAGAAGCCTAGGAGATACAACACACCACAACGAGCAGCAAGAACTGGTAATTATGTGGAATTACTTTCTCTGATAATTTCTATGACAGGATGCTAAGCAATCACTTGTCACTAGCCACTGTATTCTCGGGTACCACAAACAAGATTCAAAATGACTTAATCTCTTCGGTGTCTCAGATTTTTCTAGATGCAATAAGAAGTACTAAAGAAAGCCAAGTACATAGCTGTAATTGTAAATGCAGCTCAGCTGTCTTGTGTTTTCAGGTATGTGACTGACAGTGGCCCGAATTAAGAGTTATGTGAATTTGTTACATAAACAAACAAACAAAAAAAGATATATATATATATATTTTAGATTCTATTGAGTATTACTATGCAGGACAGCCGCTGTAAGATTGTACCTTTATTAAAAATGTGGACTAATTAATCTACAATTAGTCAACAGATACCCATAAATTAACCAAATCAAAAACTGAAAAAAAATGGAGGGACAGTCCTAGTTTCTACATGTGTGCTGCTACGAGTGCCTCCATAAATCCCCAAATTCTGATAAGCTCAATAAGTGGTTCTCTGGTTCGCAACTAGTATACACTTTAAAAATTTACCAATTTCTGAACTGTCACTTTTGTAGTTCACCATTCAGTACTTCCCCTACTCTTGACTCAAGCAAACATGTGTAATATATGTGATCGTTTGCAGACCAGGCTCTATAAAAAGTATCTAAGTCATACAGCAAATGCAATAACTGAAACCTTGTCTTGAATTGTGATGGCTTGTGACTTTCTCTTGGGGTCTTGATTGTGTTTTTCTGAGGGTGGTGTTTGGTAACAGGTTTATTTATTTATTTAGCTACTTAATTTACTTAAAACTTCACTCACTGGGATAGACTCATGAGAAGCAACACCATATTTTCATTAGCGGCCCAGGGAACTGCAGGTACACATTAATCTGTTACAGCAATCATATCAACATCACAGCCATGCACCACATTTATTACACAAAGAACCGAATAAATGAAACAAGGTTTATTACAAAAAAAATTAATAAATAAATTAACCCTTTGCGGTCCTATGTCGGACCAGGTCCGAAATTCCGATTTTCCCTTTCCGGTCTGGTATCATCAAAAAGACATAAAGCACAGGTCTCTAGTCATTTTTTTCTCTGGAAAAAGCAGAGAAAACCATTCATTGGCCGAGTGAGACCGACAGGAGCCGAATGGGGAAAAAAAAAAAAGGGGGGGGGGGGGGGGGGGGGCAGGGGCGTGGGAGCAATATAGCTAGCAGTTGCACCACAGAGATAACGATGGACACAAACAAAGGAGGTAGCTGCTTCCGCATCCAGCGCTCAAAGAATATCATGGACATTTGAAGAGCTTTTTGAGCTGTTATAGTAAAATAATGACATGGATCGCATTATTTAGGAGTTTGGTGATAATCCTCAGGAAAGGATTCATCAGTATGCACATCTATAAAGAGGTATGTGAAAAATGCAGCGAACAAGGGCTGGGACTTGGCTGGAGATCAAGTAATGATGTCGTTTTGCCATGTAATGTGTTTTAAACCTGTTTTACTCTGAAAAATAATAAATTTAAACAGCGTGTGTGAAAATAACTTGGACCTGACCCGCCTGACCAGCGCTAAATAAATGGACTCCACAAAGGGTTAAACAAGGTTAGACTCTCACCAGTTTCTGGTGGTGCACCTCATATCCAGAGTTGAGTCGGACCTCTGCCTCCATCCTCACTTCAGGGATCTCATCCATCTTGACGCCAGTGAGGCCGGAGCCTGGGGGAGGAAAGGGGGGTGAGACAGGCAGGAGAGGCCACTGCAGCAGAGGGGGGTGCTCCAGCTGAAGAGGGTCTCTGAACTGAACCAGTCAGTTACACTGAATATACTTGAAGACTAAATGACCTTTAATTACCAGCAGAAACCCATGACATAATTGTGATTTTGGAACGAGAGTAGGGAAGGGAGGAAGAAACCTTTGAGAAACAGTTCAACATATTATTGGGAAGCTATCTATGTACAACAACAGCAAGAGTGTCAGCTTGTACATGAGAAGAGGGGTGGAACTAGAGAAGGGAGAGGCGATGGGAGGGAGATAGTGAAGGAGTAGCGGGATGTACCTGGCCGGGTGGTGAGTCCTCGGTCAGGAGCAGGTCGAGCATCCACAGGCTCCACTGGGGAGAAAAAACAAAGAAATCAAGCCAGGAACAGGACAGTCATGGGGTCAAAGGTAATGTCCATCCTTCTGCAACCACTTTAATAACTACAAAAAGCTACTTATCTTCCTTAGGTGTTTCTGACTAAAGGAATATATCACCCATACACCTCCTCTATGGGAGATTCTGCTAAATTAAAGCAGCAGTACAGCTATTTCAAATAGGTGGTATTTAGACTAATTAGACCCCAGTCTATATTTCTGCTGTCCTCCCTTACACCCCCAGATATTACAGACTCCTACCTTCGTTCTCGGTGTTGACGGGCATGAAGCCAACGGGGTGTATGTATCCCAGCCCGTCCATGCCGATGCCTCCCTCCTCGGAGGGCAGCATGTCGATGGGGGCAGTACGGCTCTCTGTTAATGAGGGCATGAGGGCATCATTCCCGTAGCTGACCCGAGGCTCGCTCTGCAGGGCTGACAGCTGCTCCTCCACCTCATCCTGCTCCTTCTTTACCAGCTCATCTAAAAAGGGGAGAGTGGAGTGGGGAATGGTCACACACACTGAACACAGGGGGCACACGACCACACTGTACTAACACACATTCCATTTCTCTCAACACCTCCATGTTATATCTGCCGTATATTCTATGCATGTGGGTTCCTAAACTTGCGACTCTATTTATGTCTTCCCTCACTCAGACTATTGTTGTGTTAACCACATATAACTATTTTGTATCTTCTTTATACACTCCTAGTGTCAAACATTATCCCCCTTTTCCAGAATGTATTTTCTTTGACGCTATCTATCCTGTTTCTATGGGCTAAGGAAAATGCCCATTTTCTGCTTAGTTGCAGAAAGAATCTGTTCAATTGTTTAGCTTTTTTTTTTGGTTCCCTTTCAAGTACGAAATGTAATCATTACTGAAAGGTTATTTACCTCCTAAAAACCCAAATCCTGAATGCTTTATACCAAAGCTGCTCTTTGAGCCTGTGACGCAGTTGTGACCCCGTCTGAGTGATCTAAAGCACTGCAGTCACAGATCTCAGCACCATTTTTCCTTCCAAGACTGACCTGATCGGAGAGCTTTGTTCAGATAAGTACATTGTTGCTTATCTCTGTATATATTGCGTATTTTATGTGTTTTTACACATTTTGTATGTGATAATTAAATGAATTGGATTAATAGTTTTTATATTTACGCATATTTGTGTGCACTACAGGCTGCTGCTAGTTAAGTCTTGCTTTGTGCCCTGCATGAAGCCAGCGGCTCAAGTCGCCCCTTCCCAGAGACCCAGCAGCTTAAGTCGGCTGAGTTTTTGCTCTCCCCCCAGGCTGCATAGTCAGGCAGGAGTTTATTTTCTTTCTCATTTTTGCTAATTAGCACCATACAAGACGCAGGCTCAGCCACAGGCAAAACAGAAGCCCTAGGAGTTTGCTACCACAGGCCAGGGCCCCTTCTCAGGGAACCATCTGGACTATTGGCACCACAGACATCTGGGTGCCAACTACTGTTCAGACCGGCTATTCTCTATAATTGATGCATGGTCATGAGGCATGATTACAACATCAGTCACAGACAAACAAGATGCTGCTGTGGTGTCTTAGGAGGCGACAGCTCTGCTACAAAAACGGTCTACTTGCGTGATAGACCCCCTCGAGATGGAAGAAGGGTTCTACTCCAGATACTTCCTAGTGCCAAAAACAAGACAGTGGCTTCAGACCGATAGTCTATCCCAGACAGGTCAACCGGTATCTAAGCTGAAGATGTTGACAATGCAACAGCTGTTGCAGTCAAATCAGAGTGTGCCTAGACTCCAGGTACATGCTGACCACACTGTCTGATGAGTCTAGAGAACAGCCACCTGGTTTGAGCTCTTTCAGCTCAGTGCTCATGGTAGTAGCGTTCCAGAAACTTCTTCCATTGGGTGTCCTGCATATGTGTCCTCTGCAGTCCTGGTTCAATCGCAGGGTCTTCCAACTCCACGTTGAACCACGTCCACCTACTGACAGTGTCCCACCTGTGTCTAAGGACCCTCTCTTAGAGGAAACAGCCAGCCCATCTACGTCTAGGTGTAGCGCTGGGTAGTGTCACCAGAAGGGAGGTCATCACCACGGACACGTCTAGTCTGGCCTGGGGCGCTGTGAAAGGTATGTGGGAACCTCCCAAATTTTTTTTTTTTTTTTTTTTACACAAGGCTCAAGGGAGACATGTTCTTATACGGACAGACAACACAACAGTGGTGGCTTACATCAACCACCAGGGTGGCCTGCGGTTGCCCAGTCTCCTTCGTGTGGGCCGCAAGCTTTTGCTGTGGGTGCACAAGAACATCCTCTCACTGCAGGAAGTTAATCTGCCTGGGGTGACTAAACGGGCGGCGGACCACCTCTCAAGGAAACTCCCCAGCAGTTCTGAGTGGAGCCTGCAGCTCGGGGTCTGGCCCTTGAAAGGCTGCATACGAGCCATCGGAGACTTTCCAACAGGGTTATTGACACCCTACAGAATGCCAAGGTAGCGTCCATGCGCTCCCAGTATGGGTACAAGTGGGGCGTCTTCCAGACGTCACGGCTGCCTCGTGGGTTCGACCTCACAACTTGTTCCATGGCAGTTGTACTGCAATTTTTGCAGGACTTTTCTGATGAGGGGCAACTCCCCTTCATTTTAAAGGTCTATCTGGCAGCTACTTCAGTTTGCCATGTCAAGACTGACGGTCTCCCCAGAAGCTAACTTCCTGGTGCGCAATTTTTAAAGGGGCTAAACAGACTCGTCCACTGATGAAGGACATTGCTCCTCACTGGAGGCTAAACGTGGTGCTTAATGCACTCATGAAGCCTCTACTTGAACCTATGCATTCAGCTGAACTGAAATTGCTATTGTTTAAGGAGACTTTCTTGCTCGCTATCACCTCCGCAAAGTGAGTGAGTGAGTAGCAGGCATTTATTTATTTATTTATTTTCCACAGAGGCCAGGCCAAAGGTCACGCTCTGTATCAATCCTGCCTTCTTGTCGAAGACTATCTCGGCTTTTCATGGATGCTTTCCATCCACCTCCTTTCCAGTCTGCCAGGAAGCAACAGCTCCATATGCTCTGCACAATTTGGGCCCTGGAGTATTATGTTGGCAGGACAAAAAGTTGGAGACAGTCTGAACAATTTTTTTGTCTGCTATGGGGCAAAGTCCCGTGGTCAAGCCCTGTCTAAGCAGTGGCTGTCCATGTGGATAGCAGACACGGTCAAGACTGCCAATGAGCTGGCCAACTCTCCAGAAAAGCTCAATGCCCATTCCACCAGGGGCCTCGGTTTCCCATACCTTCACTAGGTTTTACAGACTAAATATCGTAGCTCCTAAATAAATACCCATTCAGTAATGGTTACATTTCTATTTCAGGGAACCAAGGTTATGATAATAACCTAAAGTTTATATCGTCAATTAACTTGTTTTTGGAATTCAAAATAAGATCCCGCGAGCTTGAAAACACACACACTTCCAGGATCATGTGGGATCTCAGTATCTGCAGCACAGCAACTGAAGAAAACACACACAGCAAGGGAACAGTAAGGGATTATGACAGCAAGGGACTACTGGAACTCAAAATAGATAAATAAAAAAAAATGTTATTACATGGCTATCTACAGCATTCTGTCTGCCTGAGGGCTACTCAAGCTTCACCTTTACATTCTTAGCTACTCTTCTCACATAAAAGCCATAGAACAGAAAATATGAAGCTAAAAATCATGAGTCAAACATAACTTCAGGTCCAACAAGCCACAGGAGAATTGTCTGAACCACCATCTTGTAGATCAGGGGCCATACTACAAAAGCATCCTAAGTGACATTCTTATTTTATCTTCACAGATAGAAAGTCCTAACTACAAAAGTTTAGGAGAGCTGATATTACAGAAAATGCTCCCCTAACTTATTTCCTATCTTAATTTAAGATAGGAAATAGCACATTACAGAACATTCCTAACTTGGTCATTTCCTAAGTTTCTTTCCCAACATTTAGGACCTTGGGGAAACCTTTCCTATCTGTCTGTTAGAAAAAGAAACTAGTTAGTTTGCAAGATCTGAACAAACCAAACAAAACCCTAAAAAGAGAAAATGATGCACATGTATTATTGTTGCTGTGCTTAAGATTTTAAGTTTTGTATCGCACAAGTATTTCTTTGGGTCTTATTATATACAGCAAATTCTACAGTGAACCATAATGATCCATTGGTATATTAGGGCTAGCTGTAAGGTCTAGATCTAGCCCCACCTCCTGAGGTAGTGGTTCGTGTTATGCACGGGGCAGCAAGAAGGACGCACTCACAAGTTACTGTTGGGGATTATGACTATGGATATTTTAAACTTTACTGAGTAATAAGATATTAAGTATTCTGTCATGTTATTGTATTACACAGTGAGACACTCCATTGAACTATAACCAGTGGCTCATATGTAATATAACTCGAAAAATACAAGTTTAGACTCTAATGTATAAAATTATATTACTGTACACTTTCTTTTTTAAATAGTGATATTTATTGTTGTAACTAGATTTTATTATAGATTTTTCTGTGATCAAAACCTTATTCTCTTCCCAGATTAAAATTTAGAGCCCCACGTTTTTGTTTAGATGCCATAATTTAAAAACATGTGTATTCAAGTGACAGTTACCTGAAGCTTGAGCTGTATCCTGTTCTAGTCAGAATCGGTCAGTTGTTTACGGATAAGATTGTCGTTAGATAGGATTTCCTAAATAAGATTAGGACAGGGGGAAACACTTAGGAAATTGTAGGCACTGCTGACTTAGAAAATGCTTCTGTAATACCAAGTTAGGAAAAATCCTATCCTAGCCATGAAAGATAAGATAGGAAATACTTCTGCAATGCAGTCCCTGGTTCATAAAAGACTTTGGTATTTTTTATGCAACAGTCAGAGATGAGAAGTGTTCTGAACTTCAAACATGTCTCCCAGCCCTGTTTCTGCTGGAGCTGCTGAAAGCTGGGAGAATAACATCAAAGTGGCTCTGGTGCTGGCAAAGCTGGACTGCCCGAAGCTGCAATTATCTCTCTTCCTCGTCCAGCCAATTAGCCAGGTCTACCGGGAGCTGTGGAGATATCCCACCCAGCAAGAAGCCGGCAGCTGCTCACGGGAGACTGCACTCTTAAACACACACGCAAAAAACTGCGGAAAACTACCAAGCCAATTACTGCAGGAAATTCAGATTGGACTTTTTAGCGCTTATTAACACTTGTTAATTGCCATACTAGAAATAAACACAGCAGACAGTTTAAGTAAGTAAGGTTGTTTCACTTTTCAACCTTTAAAACAATCCCTTCAATCCCTCAAAAAGCTAAGTGATCCTCCCATTGTTGCAATTTCAACAGATTCTTCACTGCATTTGACTGATCTCCAACTGCAACAAAACAGCAGTGTTAGAGCAATCATGCTGCAGATTGCATCACAAATACCTGTGTTCTTAACTTCTGTGACAATTATACAGAGATTACAAACTCCAAAAAGGATCCAGGCTAATAGGTCTAATTTGAGTTGTTTACATTTAACTGTAATCCTCCTGGGCTTATTCCCAAGGACATACATTAATTACCCAACTGAATTCTCTTTACTATCTGGCTGCTGCTTTACTGAAAGACACCTGATCGTATGTGAGAATGCTGGATTTAATCTAAGGCTTGGGATGTAGGTTCTCTTTGCACTATCTCCTGAGACATTCTTGAAACAAGATGCTTCATCTAAATGTGCTTCTCTTGGTGGAAACTGTTGAATAGATAAACACAACGGCTAGACCTTCCCCTGATGGAGTCAGGTCTGCAGCTCCATAGCAACAAAGAGAAGGCAGCTGTAGGAAAGTGATTAGTGCTGTGTGGAAGACAGGTTTGAATAGCGCAGCAGTTACGAGCGCTGGGTTGCAGTGTGGAAGGCAGTGGGTTTGAACAGTTCAGTGTTTAGAGTTCTGGGTTGCAGTGTGGTGAGTAGCAGGCCAGAGGGTGTATCTGGGCAGCTCAGTAACTCACCCACTTGATCCTGGATCTCTTCTGCAATGCCGGGCACCTTATAGAGCAGTCCTAGACTCTGATTCATTCGCTCCTCGATCACCCGCAGGTGAGTCAAAACCTGAGGGATGAGAGGGGAAAAGATGAGGCAGAGGGGGAAAGGGACAGGGAGCAATAAAATTATAGCGGGGGTGTTTGTGAGCAAGTAGAAGGAAGGACAGCAAGGAGCAAGGCATAATAAGGACATTTGAGAAGAGAGAGAGAGAGCGAGAGAAGTAGGGTTCAGTCTTACAAGCAACAGATGCGTGTTAATCACCTCTGCCTTGAGTCAGGGCGAATTGTGTCGAGCAACAAGACCGTCAGCCCTGTATTTCAGGATATTTAATTAGCCTGTGGTTTGGGTTTTTGCTAAATTCTGATACCAGCCAGCACCTTGGCTGTTCTCCACAGTTAGATTCAAAGATCTGTTAATATTAGAAGCCCAAGCGAAAAAGGCCTTGTCTTTCCAGGTATGCAATAATTAAGGCCCTGTGTAAATCGTGATTTCACGGGCTCCGCGGAAATTATGAAATTAGCCCAAGACAGTGATTTTTACAATATTAAGAAATACAAATAATTTCATAATTATTTTTATTTCATACAAAATAAATAAATAAATAAATCACATTAACGAAACTGTACAGCTGTTATTTGCCTGCGTGTAATATTCGCCATGCACACAGTGCTGTGCAGTCATTGTGACGTCACTATATGCAAACTAAGTGGAAAATTAAAATATTACACACTATAAACAAGAAAATAGATGTCTCTAAAGGGTAAAAATGTGCCTGCAGCAGATCACATAAAGCAGTATCCAGCAGGAGTTTTACAGTGATGGAGGTAAGCTCTTCTGTACATCCTGCAACTTTACTGTAGATCACTACCGAAACTAATCTGTTGACAGGTATTTAGATTCACAGAAAGAGAAAGGCAGAAATCCAGAACAGTACTGAGACTGCTTTACTTGTAAAGAAATAAAAAACGGTGACTTACATATTCCAAAAGTCCACTTAAAACTGTGAAGCACAAAACACATTAAATTTGGACCTGACAGAGGTGTTTGTTACAGAACAAATGTTACAGAAATTCTTCAGACTAAGTGTATAAAATGGTGTAATGATTTCTTCATGAGCCCAGCTGAGACATGAATACTTACCTAAAGTTGCCAAGTATCACAAGCAGGGGATTATGGAATTGGTAAAACAGTCTGATAAGGTCGACAGATGCTCAAGATCACTATATTTTACACACTGTATTTGTTTTGCAAGACCTAAATGGTGAACATGCATCTGACATACCAGAACTGAAAGCTGTCCTTGCAGATACACTTTACCTACAGGCTGTTAATTACAAGACTGTTTCTCAAGCTATTGTAAAGTGCTTGAATAACTTTGACGTCGATTTTGATGTCAGTGCATTTATCTGTGTATTTGCCGTTTAAAAAAAATACAAAAATTTAAAAAAAGAAACACACTGTACACATAATTTAAAACAGATTTCTGTGCACTACCGTGAATACACTTTGAAAGAATTTCCACAATTTTCACAGGGCCTTAGCAATGATGTTTCAACATTTATCCTGGAGGTCTTCTTTATCACCAGTGCAATCAGGTAAAGGGTATATAAATGCTAAGTAATCCCATGTGCAGCCTCTGCCTGCTTGCATTCCTACAGCAGAGTGGGCAACACAAGATTAGACTGTCATGTCAATCTTCCATTCTAATGCTAATTTTGACGTTTCCAGGGCAACCAGGGAATGTCAGCTAAAGGGAGGTTCCTGTTAGCCCTTCACACTTTAGAATGCAAGTCTCCAGAGGTATTTAACAAAAGTGCCAACTAAAATGTGACAGGCATGAAACAGGCTTATTAAATTATCCCTGGGCAGTACGGCTGCTGCTCGGGGCAGGGAGGGTAGTTTTTCAGCCATCCCCGAGGACTGGAACTAGCCAGTGCTTTAACACAGACCCACTCAGTAAGACTTCCTAATGCTACAAATGTAAAAAGATATGTTATTTTATACATATCCGATGGAACCCAGGAACCAATTAAATCGGATATGACAGGTTCTACTGTAGAAAAAAATAATCCCCTACGCAATAATGCAATAGGGGTGGAATAGAATAGTTTGAAGAGAAATTGATTTGAGAAAAAAATATCTATTATCTAAATATCTATAAAAATATACATTTGTTATGTGAGAGGTTAAAATAATACGCACAAGAACTTATCCCCATACTAATCCTACCTGGGGTCGGATCTGGGCAGCCTTCTTGGGGTCGACCATGTGGACGTGCTCAAAGTGCTTGAGTGTGTGCTGTCGGTCTTTTTGCTCGGCACGCACATACTTCTTCAGGAGGTTGAAAACATGACGGGGCTGGAAAGAGGGAGAGGGAGATGGAGAGGGTTTAATGGTATATTCCTAGTCCAACAAGCAACAGTATTAAAATCACTTCTCTAATCACAGGCTGAGTGGATCAAGCAACAAACAAACAAACAAACAAACAAACAAACAAACAGTCTCAGAATATTAGGTTACTATCATAACCCTGAAACAGAAATGTAACCGTATGGGCGTTTCTCATAAGCCCCCGAAACCTGATTATAATATGCCAAAGTTGCTTGTCCGACCCAGTTACGCAGTCATGCCCACCCCCGAAGGTATAAAACGACTGTTTGCACAGATCTCAGAGTCATTTTTCCTTCAAGCTTGCTGCAATCATGAATGCAGCAACCTTGAAGGTTAATGGTTACATTTCTATTTCAGGGAACCAGGGTTATGATAATAACCGAACATTCCCTTTCAAGGACGAAATGTAACTATTACCAAATGCGTGAGTATACCCAAGCCGTCGCAAAGCAATACTGCAGAACGACTGGAATGCTACAAGGCTAAGTCAAGAAGCTGCCTTGTGCGTTACCATTAGCAACCCCAGTAACAAGTAGCTAGGGCTAAAAACTCTAGTTCCAAAATATATATTACAGCATAACTAAAATATCACATAAATTAAGATAAACATAATAAATCAGCAAAAATTATACAGTCATAAGCAGCAAGTACGGATACCAGGTTCCCATCAGGTCAGAACTTGAGAGGAATAATGGTGCTGAGATCTGCGAAAGCAGTCCTTTTATACCCTAGGGGGCGGGCATGGCACAGCAGCTTTGGTATATAATATTCAGATTTCAGTGTCTTTAGGAGGTAAGCACCCATTAGGTAATGGTTACATTTTGTACTTGAAAGGTAACGGCCTGTGATGATATTGACAAAGCTCAATATAATATCTGTTATAGCTTATGACTGGGGGTAAACAGGCCATATATTTCAAGACACTGGGATTCACACCGTTGCAGTTCTAGAAATGAGCACCATGTGATCTATAATGTCATTTAATGTGTTCTTATAAAGCACAGGCTGGAACACTGGTGAAGCTTAAGTGCGAGTGCCTTCTACCGAGTCATCTATAGTTTAACACTAGAACTACCGGGCGTACATACATACCTAGAACTACCGCAGCGGTCTTTTTTACGTTCTATTAAAATGTGTTTAAACCTACTGCAGCGTCTCAAGCTATGAAACTGTTCTGTGTTAAACGTAGTCAAAATCGCATGTTTATTTTAAACATACCAAACATAGCGCTTACCTTTAATTCTGATTTCCTCACTCGTATTTTCTCATTTCTTTGTAAATCAGACATTTTGATGTTATTTTTTGTTTTTGAAGCCTGCTTGTTACACATGAGGGAAACCTGTTACACCACGAGCACTGACACAAGACTTGGGGGTGGTGTTGGAAGGGGACTTATGATTGCAAATGCTGGGGTATAAAACAGAATGGCTTTAGTAGCTCAGAGACGACTTTTAACATGCAGCGGGGAGCTTACGACACTCTGTGAAGCAATAGAGAATAGTGCCTGAGATTTGTTTGACTGTTTTATACAGGTGTTTTCTGTTTACCTTTTTATTTTGTGTCTGAGTTCGACTGTTAGCTATTCAATGGTAATTTCCATCTCCGGTCTTGCAATAGCTGGTTTGGTACACTATTATTACACAAGTAAGACCACTCCGGTAGTTCTAGTGTTAAAATAGTCATTCATACATTCTCAGGTAAAATTAGTATTGACTCATTTCAGCGACATATACCTTTGGGGGATCGGCCTGCAGTGCAGTGAGGTAGTTCTCGAGGGCGATGCGCCTGCGGTCGTTCAGCATGGCCTCCACACGCGCCATGTGAGTCTCAACCAGCTGCTGCCGCTCGCTCGCTGCCTCCTGCTCCAGAGACTCTACCTTCTCCTGGAAGTGCTGCCAGAGAGAGAGAATGAGAGAAGTGAGAACACGAGAGAAAAAAGAGTGAAAGTGTGGAAACAATGGGGGAGAGGGGGAGAGAGAGAGAGAGAGAGAGAGAGAGAGAGAGAGGGCATGGGGAGATAACATGAGGGGAAGGAGATGTTTGGCAGTCTTTGTATATTTACTGGGTGCAGGAGTGTATACAATGGCAGCACAAGCTGTGAAACTAACAGAATTAGCTGTCATTCTTATTCAATGTACTATTTAATGACATTAATATAATCAATACAGTAATTGCTTCTCTTCTCCTGAACTGTACATCGCTAAAGGTCAGGGTCGAAGAGGTGAAATTGGCTAATTACCAGCAGCCAGAACAAGTGAGGAATGTTCAATGTTTTGGATTTAACACCATGTTATCTGCTTCTGCAACATGATCACTTCTGAGCACACCTCCCTGCTTGGTTCACCCAACTGCTCTGCTGGGTCTCAATCTGCTGAAAGCCCTCTGGAATGAATGAGACTGATGTCTCCACATTGATGCTTATGGAGGACAATATGCAGGATGGGTATGGGGGGGCAGAAGTGTGTGTACAAGATGGTTAACAAGCCAGTTTGACAATTTGCAGTTCTGCTTTGTTTAAAAAAAAACAACAAAAAACAAGTTCCTATTGAAATGGTACCTGTCAGATGTACAGTATTAAATAATAAATTATGTTTTGATCTATATCAGTAATTGTATGTGTAACTTTAATCTCACCTACTCCAAGATGAAGAGTCATTTTCTGGCCACTGGGGTTCACAATGTTACTGGCATGTTTCATTCCTAATTTTCCACAGCAGCCTGCTTGCTACTCACCTGGATGACAGCCTTCTTGTCAACCCGTGGCATGTTCTTGGCCTGCCTCTCTGCCTCCTCCCATTCTCTCATGACCTGGACAAAGACAGGGATAACCTCTTACATCTACAACTCTGAATAAAACAGCTTTTCCAGTAAGCAAGCACTTCCAAGAGGTGTATTGTTGAGCGGGTTTCATTGCTACACACCATGATGTAGAAATGTGCCATCTTAGATCGGGTTCACATGTATGTTGTTTAGGATTGGGAAGACTCTTCTATTGAGTTAGGAGAGAAATAAGCGGTGGAGGGAGGGCAACCAGTCCAGTATTGAGTTTTTGGAGGCTACTGGGACAACACCAATAGAGAAGACAATAATTCAGATCCATCCAGTGTGACCCTCAGGCACCAGGAATTGCCTGTTTATGATAGGTCTCTTTATAAACAAAACCAATCAATCTGCATGAAAGCAGGAGGTTTTGCAGAATGTTATTGTTACGGGCAGTTGAGTCAAATGGATGAAAGGGTAAACAGAAAGGGAGACCACTGTGGCTGCCCATCACAGCACCTAATGGAGCCCACGCACAGCCCTGCTCAGCGTAAGATCACATCAAATTCCTCTTTTCTGTGGCTGCAGGCTTCAGTGGTGAGCATTAACACTGGAGTTCATCATGCATGGAGGTCACCGACACAGCCAGCATTGCAGGTCCTGGAGCTTTGTCAGACCTGCTTCTGATAAGAACGAGGACGGCTCCTTGAAATGCACACAATCAGGTGACTCAACTGGAATGTGCACAGAGGCAGTTTAACACTGTCTGAATCTCCCTTAGCTCATCATAGTCACAGCTCAGCAGTGTGCACAAGCCTGCGCTACACTGGAGCCTGAACTCATATGGGTCAAAGCAAGGTTGGGCATGGTTAGCACTATAATAAGATAGATGGATTGGAAAATCAGGTGTTGCACAAAGTGGTGCTTGTCATTCAGTATAGGGGCCCTCAGAGTTCAACCAGTGGTGTCAGAAACATATTATTGTACTTCTGACAGCATATTCTTGAATCAAGTTCTACAGGACAACTGAAAGAAAACAGGAGGTGGTTTGTGGCTGGATATTTTAACAACATGTTATTTAAATACTCATTTCCATATCATTTTTTTCAAGGAATTCTAAAATCAATGGTTTATTGTCAAACTATATATTGTTTTGAATACAATGTCTTCCAAGTCACTGTACGATTATAATGGATTAAGTCTGTTCTAAAGCCCCCTCCCAGGGGAAGGGCAGTGATGGGCAGCCCTACCTGAGACATCCTCTCCCGGTGCTTGGCCTCCAGGCTCTCCTTGGCCTTCTGGAAGTGAGCGTGTTCGTTCTCATCACCAGGAGTCTCCAGATACTTGTCCACTGCATTGGGGGTGCTAGCAGCTGTAGTTGGCACTGCACACAGAGAAGGGACCGACAAAAGGAAAACTTAACTGCAGGGAACTAACAGTGGCACCTGAAACTCTCCAGTTACTATTGGGCCTTCCCAGTACCTCAGCCCTAACCACTAAACCTCACTACATCCCGGTCCCTCGGTATGAACCACAAGGCTGATTTATAGATGACATTGCCACTAAGACACATTGCTTCCCAGTCCCTCATCCCAAAATCAACAACAGCAGACCCTGTTCGAGGGCAGTTTATTAAAGAATTAAAAAAGGACCCCCAGAAGGAGCAGCCTGCGATGGAGAGAGCAGGCAGACTGGCGGGCTGGCTGAGTGAGGGGAGGTACAGCTTCTCTAATATTTCAGCACTCTGATGCAGGCCTGTGTTTAGTGCTGATGCGGCACCATTACTCCCGATTATACAAGCTTTATTACTCTGGAGTTGCAGGGCATGCAGACAGGTTTCACAAGTCAGTAAATCTCTCTACCTAGTTCTTATTTTCTCTTTCTCTCACTCGTCTTTCCCCTCCCTCCCTTAAATCTTCTGCTAGTGTTTAATGGCAGTGTCAATCAGCAGCTCCTCACTTCACGGGGGCATCTGCGTGCCGGTAATTTATGTTCACAAAGAAATCAATCTGCTCAGTCAACTCTGGCCGGTTTAAAATCCAGTGGATTTTTGTGAACCAGAACACTATAAAATAATTATATTTGTTTTAAAAAGAATTTGCCTTTAGAATTGTTTTTTTTTGTTGTCAGTTTCAGAATTTTTTTAAAACTTTTGTTTCCAAGAACTGTGCACATTATTATTATTATTATTATTATTATTATTATTATTATTATTATTATTAAGGGCTCCAGACTGCAAATGTGGCAAAAAATAAATAAAAATGTAACAGACACACCACAGTACATTTGTGAAAAAAGATTGTGAACTTCCAACATCACCCCACCTCCCCCAAAGTATTAACGTACTGAAAAACAAAGTATTAGATTATCAGACAAGAGAAAACTGTAAAACGAAATACTGTAGTTAGAGAAGATCAAACAACACTGGGTTAAAGTCCCCACAAGCACACCCCACACACAGACAGAAGTGGCTTCCATACCGCAGTCTGGTGAGGCGCTTCCCAAAATGCATACAAGAGTTTGACCAAACTAAAACAGGTGCCTGCAGGCAATATTTTGGGACTGAACAGATTTAGCCATACTAGTTTTTATTTACTGTAACTTAAATTGTGTTGTACTGCTGTGGGACTAAAAATTTATAAGACTTCTTGTTTTGGATACAGGAGAATGTATGAGACATACATAGGCATAGATGACAGGGAAGAAAGAGCTGTTCAGTTCTGCCAAACCTGTGTGGACTACTTGAGCTTTATCAGCACCAACATTTAATAACGCAGCCAGATGGCAAGACATACAGCCAGAAAGGTACGGAGAGACAGCAGCGAAGAGAGGGCTGAGGAAGAAAACAACGTTAACCAGGGTTAGTGACAGGGCGGAATGCAGGAGTGAGGAGAGAGAGAGCCCCTGTGCAGTCGAGGAGGGTTGTGCATGTTCACTTACGCACGCTGCCGCACACCGAGAGACAGTACACCTGCGTCTCGAAGTTGTTGCGGTTGCCGCCACAGCCACCGTAGATGAACTGGACACACTGACCGCTGGCCAGGTCGAAGTACCAGCGAGGGAGCATGGCACGGCATGGCCCAGTCACAGCCTCTTCGGAGCACACCTCTACAGGGACAAAACTCTAGCTTTAATATCACTGGGGGGCTGACAAATCCCACCAGACACTGCTTTCACCTCACAAACCGCGAAGGAAAATGCATGCTTTGTTTTGGAGATCATATTGATGACAGAGGGTTCAAGGGGTGTTTTTTCCAAATCCGTTTTTAGGACTAAAATAAACAAAGCCACAAACTGTTGTTGACTTCTTTGGGTGTCATTAATGTAAAAATTTATTTTAAATCATAGGAAAAAAAAAAAAATGTAAAGCAGCAGCTTTCAGAATAGGGAGGAACACAGTGGATAATGCTGGGATAAATATTCAAATCAATAATTCAACAAAAACTGTTTGAAATGTACTTGATGCCAAAAATGACCATGTTCATATTCATTCATATAACAATTCATAAATGACTATCAAAAAAAAAAAAAAAAAAAAAAAAAAACAGGAAAAAAAAGAAAGGAATACACAAATGAGGAAACCAGGTAATTCAAAATGAAACACTTTTAATATTTGTTTTAATTTTAAAAGAATATTCACAAAAATGCCTGTTTGTCCAAGCACTGGTGGTTAAGGATGCCGAGATGCACAATTTCACTGTCTACTAGGCTCTAATTACCCCATCCATCTCGGATTCCCCACACTGGAACTAAATGCACAGGAGTTCCAAGAAACTCCTTCATAAAATGAATTACTCAGCCCCACCCTATGTCGAGAGAGCCAGTGCTCTGACCTCCCTGCCTCTGCAGCCCCAGGACTGGGCACAGCAGTGACCTGGGAGCTCCAGAGCTCCGGCACACTGAACACAATGAGAACACTGTCGCAGGACTCCTCTGTGCTTGACCAACTGTTTAATAACCTCTGTGCCCAGGCAACCACAGACTGCTGAATACTCAGTATTGCACAGTATCCAATGCACAATGGACCATGGTTACACATTATTTGGAAAATTGTGAATGTTCCAAAACCAAGAGTGTCGCGGTTCATGGTCTAGTATCATTTTTGAAACAATAACCAGACATTTATAAAAAATAAATAGTGCATACTCGGCTCTGGAACAAAGACTTACTGAAGCAGGGCAAAAAATTTGAGAAACCTGAACATGGGTCCCTCTAAAAAACACAATCCCATTTTCTGTCTTCATAATGGATACCGGAATCAAAGTTCATACTTTGTTTTATGTGTGTCCAAGTAAGAAGAGAATAATGCTGCACAAAACAATCCAATTGAGAATCCCAACAGTCACTGCTACTGGGAGTCTGTTTGCTTTGGCCAAGCTGATATTGCTGACCAGCTAAATAAACAGGAAAAGCCATCCAGTAAAAGGCTTTTAAATCGAAAGTTTACCATTTGACTGGAAAGCCTGCTGAAGGATTCACCTCCTGGCCTCAATACAACAAGCAATTGCTGCTGCGGTGGGGAATATGAGGTTAGACAATAAATTGGGAAAAATACGTATCAGACTAATATATAAATAGGTGTCCCTCAAATTAATTTGTTATGCATATGGAATCCCTGATATTTATTGTGTAATATATACAAAAGCTCAACAGTCTAAGTCAAGCAGCTATTGTAGCCAAGATTGAACTAATTGCTGATGCTTTTGAAGAGTCAAAAAAGTGATGGGACAAAGACTGAGGCAGAATTCCCATCCTAAAAGTAGTGGCAAATAGGCGTGTGCCAATACTGATATTTTCCTTTAAAAAAAAAAAAAAAGAAAAGTTTAAGGTATTAATTCAAAATTTAATAAAATGGTAAATGACTAGATAAAACAACGCTCTTGTTTTCCCTTTTCTGCACAATTATTGTGTGTCAATCAATACCAATCTGACAGTGTATTTAATATAGAACCGATTCTTTATTGGTTTTGATATGAAATCGTTTTTATTTCATGTAGCAGGGCTGAGGCCCTGCACCTGTAAATAGTGTTTTGTTTGATTATAAATACAACTGATTTAAATTTTACAAATCACATTTGTGTTAAATATGGCAGTGCGGGGAGGTCAGAATTCCCTCCCTGCCTAATTGAACTTCAAGTGCAGCATGTGGCCAGGTGCTGAGTGATTATCAATTAACCCTGGCCATATGACTTTAAAATAGAGTCTCCAAAGCCAGTCTTTTGTTCTCTGTGTTGTTGTTCTTTGTCAGCAAGCTGGAAGTGAATGGGCTTGGAAACCTCACGACTGTGTGTACGAACCAGGGTGAGCAAACAAAGCAACCACTTGTGATCACCCTGTGTGTTAACTGGGATCTGAGTGCTCAGTATAGGGATCAGTTTAGGTGATTTTATCCCACTCCAGTTTATTTAGCGCAGGGGTGTCAAACTCCAGACCTCAAGGGCAGCAGGCTCTACTGGTTTTCATTCCAACTTTAGCTCTCAATTAACTTAATTGATCACATTATTTGTTCAATTGGACATATTTAATATTTTTTCACAGTCTTATAGTTGAGTTCCAAAAATGCACTTGATTCAAGGTACACTACCTATAAAACAATGAGTCCTGGAAAGGCGAGTTAAATGTGTCCAATTAATCAAATAATTAGACCAATTAAGTAACTGAGAGCTCAGACGGAACGAAAGCCAGAAGACCCTGCGGCCCTCCAGGAACTGAGTTTGGCACCCCTGGTTTAGTGTGTTAGGGAGAAGGTTCCTGGAGCAGGACCTCCCTTTTAGTGGGAGTAGCGTTGTATATTTTCCTCCGCACTAGGACTACCATTGTTGGTACCCTAGAGCGGCCACCTACCACTGCACATGACTGCAATTTTGTAAATAAAACCTGGACACTTAAGAAGCGTTTCAACGTTGACCTCTGTGTCTGTACTGTCAATCAGTGGATACCACACAGTAACAGAACACCCCTGTTACATTTCACTTTCCTTAAAATGCATAATCTCTGCAGTGAATTGTGGGATTGTAGTCCTAGGCAAGATGTAAACTCTGATTAATCTCAAAGAAATGCACATCCTAGCTATTCAGTTAGGTTAAGGAAAGGTCACATTTACGTGATGAATCAGCTGCATTTCCCAGTTTTGCAACATATTTTCATTGCCCGTTTACAGCCTCGGTGCGACAGCAAAGATGTCAGCGCCCACGATGAGAAGAGAAGACAATGCAGAAGTTAATTGCCACTGATTGTAAATTCAATTGTAAAGATGAAGGAAGGTCAGCTTTTTCATCTTAAAAGGTAATTATTTGGAAAATAAAGATTGGTACACCCCTAATGGTAATCACTGAGGAACGATTATGTATCTCTCAAGGACAACTGAACCCCCTTACTCTCCCTGCATTCTATTAAGAGCGTTTTGACAGGTGTTCATATTCTGACACTGTTCATGTTTTTTTCTGGCTCAAGTGGTAGGTTTCCATTTTTGACAAGGATATGACTTGTAATGAATATATGGACTTGGACTTGAAATAGCACAAACAGTTGCAGAATCATTCAAAGTACATATAAAACACTGGAGGAGAGGGTAATTGAGTTTGGTAATTGAATGGTACTTGAAGTGATGGTGCTGTTTTTGAAATCATTTTGCATTAGACGCAAATTCAAAGACAGAATGACCGGGTGAACGACACTGTTCCAAATTACGATGAGTTGCTAAGCAGATGCAGAGCTTGATCTTAGGAAAATAATTAAATCAGAATTAATTTAGAGTTAAGAACCAATGGCATCAATACGGTGTGCAAGAACGACTCCAGTGTTTCTCCGCTGCTGTTTAGATTAATAAAATAAACCCCTCTATCTTTTCAAAAATATAGTTAGTCAGTGAATGGGCAAAGCAGGGGGAAGGAAACATAATTCTGATCTTGCTTACTGATGAAAAACGATCTGCAACAACAGTTTCCCCATCAAGATAATGAAGCAGTTCCAGTGTCAGTAATCAATCTCTGGCTGAGACACCGAGCCAAGGAAGTTTCATTAAAAGAGCAACAATCCGTTATTCACACATGAACTGTTTATACCACAGCCTGATTCTAATAATTTGTGATTGTCTTTGTGTAACTTGTGCGTCAAACAGTTGTCCAATAATATACTGCAAGATAGGAAACACAGCCGCAATCATACAGACATTAAAGCTTTGAGTTTCCAAGTCTAGATATTAAAACCCACAGCATGTACCCACTATTGACAAAATACACATTGTTAGTCTAATGCGCACAAGATGAATAATACAAGAAAGCAATTCATGAAGTTCATCTGTCTCGCTGCAGATGGAGCTCTACTCCATCACCACACAGACTCTCTCACATTCCTGTTTGGAGTAAACTGTGATTGGTTCTTTACAATGAAGCATCATTATTTTAACAAATTTATTATTAAACTGACAGCTTCAATGCAACAATCGCCACCAAAGCATTTGCACAAAATGGTGGCGTCAGTCTCTGACACTTCACTCTTCTCGGGTATTGAATCCTGTGAAAACTTAAGCGAGCAGCTTCAAATACCTTTTAGCTTTTAGTCTGACCCCTTTATGAGGTTTGCTGAACAATGAACAGTCTTGGTGCTCCAAAATTGATTTATTATTTATTAATCTATAGCTAGACTTGCTACTTTGATTGTAAATCAGTAAAGCTCGTTAATCGTCGAATTCCCAAAAAATATGAGTTAGACTGAAATAAATTCTATAGGATAAACTTTTTTCTTACCAAAAATAATAATTTAAGAAATCATCTTTAGTCTGTGTAGTTTTTATACTTGCTGTCTGTCAACTCAGTGGTTCCTTAATAGGACAGTGTGGTTCCACCATCAGTCATTTCATCCTGTTCTGAAGCAGCGCTAGAATGCTCTCATTTGTTTAAATGACTGTCAGTCATCAAGACCGACTGTGCACTTTCATTTGCCAGCTACAGCACCTGTCATTCAAAGCGCCTACTTTGAAATTAGCGGGTTAAGGTGTAGGTAAGCTTTTGCTATTATGGATATATACGGTGACAGTTACTAGTTTGATTTGAAAATGGGGCACGAGGAAAACACTTAATGAGTATTGTGCACAATACCCTGATGGAGGGCCGAAGTCTCTGCAGCAGGACAAAGCGGGCCCGTCTGCCTCACCTCCAGTGGTGCTTAAGCAGGAGAGGGGCGGAGCTCAGAATAGGAAGTGCAAGTTAGTTCTGTTCAACTATCTAATGTTTTGTTCTGTGCATATTATTTTACTTGTAAACATATGCTATAAAAGTCTGTGCAATACACTTTATATGCTGTGTTTTCTACGGTTTATTTGAGACAATTTTTAATATGTGTAGGAACTTTAGCTTTACAAGGTATAAACCTCACTGTGACCAAACGTTATTTCAATCAGAATGTTGGTAACCGTGGTTTTGTTGCATGTCGAATATGATAAAGGGGTTTTTCTAAATGAGACGCTTCAATAGCATAAAGATATCCAGGCACAGCAGAAAAGCAAATAAGGAGGAAATACTCTTCAGCTATCTAATTTAAGCCTCATGTATTCATTCTATAGAATTATTAAACAAATTCATGTACAATCAACTACAGAACAGTTATTTTTAGCTGTTTCGGAAACAAATTGAAAGTTATCCCATTAAGTGGTTAAGCAACTGTGATATTTCAATGAAAAACCATCACAAAACAAACACTTTACTCTAGACAGTTGCGTGATAAAACACTAAAAATAAAAGTTTCCAATTATACTGCAGAGCAGATGAAGCCCAACACAAGAGAATGTTGACAGCCTCACAAAGAGGTTATGAAGAGAGAGCTTTGGAAAGGCGCTGCTCACCTCTGACTACCTCCTCTACAGACTCGGTGGTGGTGGTGGTGGTGGTCGTCATGGCGATGCTGGTGGTGCGCTCGTTGGGGTCTCCCTCGGGCTCTTCTTCTCCCTCATCATCATCCTCCTCGTCATCTTCACCCAGTGCTGGGTCTGCCTCCTCAGGGTCTTCTAGCTCCACCTCCCGGGGCTCACTGATAGGAGGAGACAGGGACAGGGGAGGGGCTTATATTTGTAAATTCTGTTTTCTGAGAACATGCAGTTAATCCTCTGGTTGAAGCATCATCAAAGCGTGGTTAATTCTTCAGTTTAAGCAACCTCAAGACATGGGGGCCAAGGTGTTTATAAATCTCTGCATGAGTATAGGACAGCATATTAAATTGTGATAGTAACACGTAAATTGATTTTTTTTTTTTTTTATAGATTTCAATTGTTTTGGTTATCCATTACATTAGCGTGTGCTCTTATTTGCACAATTATACAGTAAATGAATACAATACACACATACATTTATAAATACAGGTGCTTTTTAGGCATGCGGGGAGGACAGCTATGGATTGCATTCTAGAATAATTTATGAGGCTGTTAACATGGGATACAAGGTTTCTCTATACACTGTACTATTTCTGTATTATATTATTATTACCAAAGCAACAGACATTGATGTTTGATGTTTCAAGTGGTTAGCAAAGCAGAAGAATGTTCTTTTGTACAGGGTTTCAAATCTATTCTGAAGAGCAGCAAGGGAATCCTGGTTTATCAAACGTCAAAGCAACAGAGCACAGAGATAAGAGAGCAGAACAAGACCAAACTTTCTTTAACACCGCCCTTCCTTCCTGACATTTCAGACTGTACCGGAATGTTCAATTTTAATGAAAAAGCTTTTAATTCAGTACATGGGAACCAGAACAATACAAAAAAAAATATTATACAAATGCTATACAGAGAAATCTGTACTGGAGATCTGACAACCAGCAAATTCATTACAGTACAGTGCGTCATAGAAAAATCAGTAGTGTGGACCTAAGAGCCAGTTAATACAATACAGTACATAGAGAAATCAGTACTGAGGGTCTGAAAGCCATCTTATACAATACAGTATGTCATAGAGAAACATGTTCTAAAAACCTTGTAACTGGAAAGTTTAATACAATAGAATACTGAGTAGTTGGGATCTTGGAGCCTGCAAATTCAAGCTTCCATGACGAATTCAATGACATATACATGTCTACTGGAGAAAGCAATAGACACACTGGATGCTCTTCCAGAAGGACCTAACAGGGGACTTTCCACTTGGTCCTGTTTCTTTCTCAACAGCAGGGAGCTGGAATGACATTTCCCTTGTAATTTTCTCTCCTAGCTTACAGCAGTTTAGGCAGCGAGACAGAAAGAGACAGCGCTGGAGGTCTCAGCAACCCAACTCCCCCTCACGAAAAACAGCAGGACTGGGAGCTCAGCAATCATTCTGACATGGGAGAGAGAGACCGTTTGTGTGTGTGCATGTGTACTGTGTATGTGTGCAGAGCTACCCTCAGAGAGAGAGAACAGATGCTTTCAAAGTCTTGTTTGAAGCATTAAATGTTAGAACAGCTTTCCTTAATTTAGGAACAGCTCACTTGCAGCAGATAATATAGCCTGTGTTTTTGCAATGAGCAGACCCTTGCAGCAAGGTAAATTGGAGGCAAAGTAGAGCCATGGGCACAGTTTCCTTGACTTTAAGGGAGTTGGGAATGTTACTTGTGTAGGTCACCTCTCTTTATGGGATAACAATGAAAAGTGTTGAATCGGTAAAAATAATTCACCATTTAGAGTGTCATTACCAACAATTTAATGATTGGTAATTTGGTAATTGGATTTCACTTCTTTTGTCTCTCATATTGTGTCAATCTTGTCATGGAGTTTGAGTTTGAAATTCTACTTACACAGATACAAGTGCCTATTGTAAGTGAAGATATTAGCAAGCACTGTTTTATACATAAAACATGAAAAGTGGCTTTAAAAAAATAAAAATGCAAAAAGTAAAAACAAAAGGAAAGTGAACCAGAAAAGGGCAGGAAAGTTACTGATCGTTTTGCCAAATCTACAGATGCAGACCTAAATATCATTCTACTTTCGTAGACACACCCATGGGTGCCTAACTTTGCTGAAAAGTGTGTGGGGGGGTGGGGGAGGGGGGGATGGATGCTAGAGAATGCTTTTCACGTTTTGTCATCAGTTCAGCTCAGTTATCACAGCGAAACCAGCTGCTGCGAGACTTTCGGGAAAGTGAAGGCTCTCCATCGCAGGGGATTGC
Source organism: Polyodon spathula (assembly GCF_017654505.1). NCBI lineage: Eukaryota > Metazoa > Chordata > Actinopteri > Acipenseriformes > Polyodontidae > Polyodon > Polyodon spathula. The sequence goes on from NC_054542.1 coordinate 23,051,718, forward strand.
TTGGTGCTGATATCCTGAAATAATAAGTACCTGCCCTCACATGGAAATGCTTAGTGCTAATTGATTAAAACACTAAATGCCAGCCCCAACATGGCAATGCTAATTGGTTGAAACAGTTGATTATTACAGGCAGTGCAGATCAACCACACTTATAAGTTAAGAGAAAAGTTGCGAGTGCAGCCGCCAGCACTCCCATTTCCCGCATCCTTGGGCACCAAAATAAATACATATGTACCACTGGGGCGGGTTAGTATGTGAAATTTACCCACCTCAGACTAAATCTCACATTTGGCAGGTGCTAATTTAGAACCCTGCAATTCCTCCAAAAGAGATTTCAGTATATCGTAGACTACATTAGTAAATATTCAGGTGTGGCCTTTTCTTATCAATCAGCATAAAGTAACAATATCAAACAGGGTCCGAGAGAGAGACAGAGACACGTAACAGTTTTGTTTGCTCCTGCCAATAAAGCGCTAATAAATGTTGGATGGGAGTGAATGAGGAAGGAGATGGGTTAATCCTGCTGTTTGGGAAGGGAGAGTGGGTGATGTGGAGAGGCAGAGGGTGTAGGGCTAATCCCCCTATTTGGAGAGCTTCTGGACCCAGATTTGCTAACACAGCACTTCTGCAATGAGCTCTCTTTGAATGCAAAGAGCTGCTTCATCAGTTCTGCAGTATAAACCCCCTGCCAGTCTGTCCATCTGTAAACAGGGTCTGGTTTACATGTACTCAGGAGAATGTAGCTTTTATGTTTATCTATTTAAACTCTGTCAATACAAGTCATTTTACAGAAAGGATACCCAAGGATAACAAATTAAATTGTTTATCTATCTAAACTATGTCAATACAAGTCATTTTACAGAAAGGATACCCAAGGATAACAAATTAAATGGGAGATCTGCTGGGGCCTACTAAGCCAGGCAATTTTGCAAACTTGGTGGCTGGCGCTGTGGGCTGGATAGCTGACTCAAGAATGAGCAGCATGCAGGAAACGAACGCTGGGATTTCTCTGAACAGCATAGCACCTCCTACCTGCCGTCAGTGTAGTCTGCATCGGCACCACCCCACCAGACGTCCGAATCGTCCTCCTCCAGCTCAGTGGAGTCCAGTTGGTTGGCGTCGGAGGGGCAGCACACAAACTCCACGCCACGGAAGCGGTCAATCCCACAGGGCAGCAGCATGCCGTAGTCATGAAGATTCATCGAGCGGTCACCACAGGACTGAGGGAGGAGGAAGGGGGAGACACAAGGGGCAGGAAGCATGCATGAAAGGGGATTTATATTTCTTTTTTACAAATGGTTCACAAAAATCTAATAATTGTATTTCTATTCATTTAAATATGTATATCATTTCTTCCAGTCAAAGGTTTAAAAAAAAAAAAAAAAAAAAAAATAAAAAAAAAAAAACTTATTTGCACTCACTTTCCAAAAAGCAATTAAATAATTAACAGTATAACATTTGTGAGAAATTACTTCGGAATAGTAACAGGACTGCTCCTTGCTGCAACAGTTTTCCATTGCTAGTTTCAACTGCTTTATACCAGAAAATCTGCCTTGGTCGTTGCACGCTTCAGAATAGCTGGGTGCATCTAATCAAATGCTCTAATCACAGGACCAACAAGGTAGTATAAAAATACATACCATTGTCATTTGAAATGACTTTGTTACAAAATTCCATGTAAAGTTTCATCAAAATTGTTTAAGATATTCTGAACATACAATACATTTGTATAGGCAGCTCTCCACTATACCTGTCCCTTTTGAGAGTGCAGCCATGTGTGCGAGTCTGCCCTTACCTCCTTGGCGACGGTGTGCCAGTGCAGGTGGCTCTCACACATATCCATACGCTCCTGATGGAGGAATTTGCACTTCTCAGGAACCAGCAGGGCATCACTCACAAACTCTCCCACTGCAGAGAGATAGAAATAGAAACACCATCAGCACTGGCTTTCTAGACTCACTGCAGTACTCAACACCAGGGCTGAATACAATCTACATGTTATATATGTGTTTGCATAACTGTATATGCCTCTATGTACCAGGCTTACTGACTTGTTTCAGTCTTTTTCAGCCCAGGGTTCTTCTGAAAACATTCCTTAGAAGCAGATTTTGATCACTAGAGGGGTGTGTAAATATAATTTCTGCACCCTCTGCAACTGTGAAATAATAACTAAATAAATAACATCAATTCAAAATCACAGCTGCAGAGGGGAGAGAAATTGGTAGACAGAGCTTGTCCAGGTTATCATCAAAACACAGATATTCGCAAACACAATGCTAGGCTGCTTCATGGCAACTCCATCAATCAGTATGTCAAGGCCTGGCTGTGTTGCACATCATTCAAATTCCCTAGAGTCGTACCCAGGCAGCGGTAGGGCACCACGATGTGAGGGTGGCTGCGGCACTGCTTTCGCCCCTTCTTGCACCAGCTCTGGATAGTCACCGGCTGGTTAGCCTCCACCACGTTGGTGATTTGCAGCTCTGGATACACCTGTGGGGCAGAGAAGGTGACATGTTGAGATTCAGAGAGAACACATCCATCTTTCCACTGGGTGCACACTGCCTGCAGCAGTTCACTGCTATGATCAATTTCTTCCAGTACATATTTATCCACACAGGGATTCACTCGTTCATTAGGTGATGTAGCATTCATTCTCTTCGATTTACCAGATCTGCCCGTCAACAAGACCGGGCTACGAATGGGATTTTAGTCGAGAATGAGTCATGTAATGATAAGGCTGAAATTACTTTGGGGAAGAATTGAAGGGGAAGCTTTGACAACAGCTTATCTAATCACCTTGCCACATATTTAAGAAATTTGCTTTTTAAATATATTGACTACATGTAGCCTTCCTACTTTTCATTATACATATGGTTACATTAAGCAATTTTCACATTTTTTTGTCAATACACACTGCAATAATGCTCTCTGCCCTGGCTCAGTTCAGAAACACAGATAGAGACACGGGAGGGTGGCTCAAGTGAGAAGTGTAGCTGGGACATGACTATCAATATAACTGTGAGCTGGGGTTTTCACTGCACCACCTCACTCTCTAGAATATACCAGTGCAGCAGTATCGCTTACTCCCTTTTGAGAGAAGAATTACGGTAAATTAGGAGCCAATTTTCATGCTGACATTGATGTCGTCCTCAGAGTATAAATCAGCAGTGTGCTGCACCAGTGAATCACAGATACTCCAAAACAAAGTGCACTGTTTGTTTTGGCTAAACTCTTGTAGCATTCCAGAGATTGGATTAACAATTCACCATTTGGTTTCTTTTGTTCAGTGAAAAACGTAAGAGGCACGAGAGCTGTGGTCCAGAATAAAAACAAACAAAGAAGCAGGCCGAGGTCTAACTAACAGAGCAGTGTGGGTGTCCGGAGAAAGGGTTTACACGATGTGTGGGCCCAAAACCAACTGGCAACAGCGTCCTTTTACACGCTGGAATACAATCAGCGGTAAAAGCTATAAACTATTATGTTTCTATTTAAACAGTGCATATATAACACCAGGGATAAATGCCACTACATCACTGTTGAGGAAGAAAAGTTGGACCACAGGCACGTTATAGGGGGTGATGTGATGAAATGTCTTTTGGGACTCAATGTACTACTGTATTCCCCATGATAGACTGGCGCAAGCAGTCAAGTTTCACGGCTCTAAGTTCACTTTTGCACATGTGAGAGCTAGATAGTAAACAGACAATTGAAGTTGCCTGTCGATACTACCACTTTAAGACCAACAACAATGGGAAAAAAAAAAAAAGAAGCGACGATGTCACTTTTTCCAAATGACAGCAATAAAGCAAAAACACAAAATATAACCTTGAAGAAACCAACAGGAGTGACCCCAATAGAACAGGATTACACTTATATCCACAGATGTGTAACAATGGCTCTTCAAGACGTCTGTGTCACTGCTCTATGCCTCCCTGAAGCACCGATAGAACTGTGCATCAGCTCTCCAGGCTTTCACTGCAGCATGACTGAATCACGAGGCTGCTTGCTCATACTGATTGGAACGTGCTTTCACATCTACGAGACTACCAGAGATTGCTTTTCACACTATAGTACAGCACTAAATATTTTGCCAACACTAAGACGTAAAAGGTGCAGGCATTTCAAATCTTTTTTGCAACACCAAACTTGTATTTTAGTTTCCTCTTTCATTGAAAGGTCTTGGTCCAAACTTGCTAGTATTGTAGTATTTTTTTTTTCTTGAAGCTTTTCTGGGACGTCACCCTTTGACTTTAATTGATTAGTTCTACGAATCTTCAAATTAAAAAAGTGGTTGTGTGGTTTTAAATAGAAAGGGAGAGGGAGGCAGATACATTGCTGTTTAATAAATCCAGTTTATGTTACACAGAATTCCACAGAAAACTGTTGATTTGTCAATGAAATCACAGTCGGAACAATTCAACACAGAAGCAAATGCCATTTTATTACACAACAATCATTTTAACAATTTGGTATTTATTGTAATATGCATTTCAAATGCAACACTTGATTGAAGGAATAGGAGCACGCTAAAAGAGCAATGTTTTTCTATTGACTGTGTGCTATAGGCTCAAGTAAATATACAGAATGTTGTAAAAAGTCAAGCACTCACCAGGTATCTGCTGTTAAGCGTATATTTTTATTACTATCATTATGAAAAAACAATGAAGTGAATTCATGCAGGCGCGTTGCTATGGAGCGCCATTTGTTATCCAGTCGTTAGTTTGTCAATTTGTTTGTCAATTCGTGAATTGGTCAATTTGTCCAGCAAATCGTCCATAAATGTCAATACAGTAATTCATAAACGTATTTGTAATTCCTCTAATTCACTAATTCATTTGTCAAATTATTAATACGAAAGGCTGTACGAACCTGCAAACTTCCCAACAACCAGACAAACCTCCAACTGTCAATTTCGCACTGTGCCGAAAACACTGCAACCTTTCTAGCCAATGGGAGCACACTAATATTTTAAATCAATGAAAATCCAGCCTCCCTGAAAACTGCTTCAGTCAGTAATATTTAGAAGGGTGTTTCAAAAGATTTTATTTAACAAGTTACTTGAATCTGCTGATTTTCAATGGAGACTTCTGTCTCAGTGCACAAAGCGTTGTGTATATAGAGAGTTAGGCAAAAAAATTTCTATGCAGAGTGTAAGAAATGTTGCTGTTTTTCACCATGTTAAAAAAAAAAAAAAAAAGGCCGGTAGTTTGTTTACTGTACTATACTGCTGTGTCTTGGTATTATTTTTGGTTGTAATGTTATGTATTTCTAAAGTAGCCAGTGTTACCAGACTGTTAAATGATTTAATCAATAGGCTTCTCTAGAGAGATGTTTCTGCGCATGCGCCAACGAACGGGATAGTGCTCAGAAAATAGCATTTTTCATAATAAGTACGTATTTTGATAATTTGCTAATGTTGCCGTTTTATGCATTTTTTTTTTTTTAACATGGTGAAAACCAGCAACATTTCGTACGCCTGCATTGACTCTCCATGTTTTTTTTGCCTAACTCTCTATAGACCACAATGCTTTGCGCGCAGTGAGACGGAAGTCTCCATTTAAAATCAGCGGAGTCGAGTATCTTGTTAAATAGAATATCTTTTGAAACGCCCTTCTAATAAACTGCAATATTATTGGCTGAAGCAGTTTTAAGTGAGGCTGGATTTTCATTGCTTAAAATATTAGCGTGTGCTCCGATTGGCTAGAAAGGCTGCAGTGTTTTCGGCACAGTGCGAGACTGACAGTTGGAGGTTTGTCTGGTTGATTGGAAATTTGCAGGTCCGTACAGCCTTTCATATAAATAAACTGACAAATTAATGAATTATTAGATGAATTAACAAATATGTTTATGAATTACTGTATGAATTGACACATTTATGGACGAATTGACCAATTCACGAATTGACAAACAAATTGACAAACTAATGGCTGGATAGTTTTGGCAAAATGGCGCGCCATATGTTGCGGCCACTGGCCTTCGTCAGTGCAGTAACATAATTTAAACTGCACTGACGAAGGCCAGTGGGTGCAACGCGTCTGCATGAATTCGCTTCGTTGTTTTTTCAGAATTATGCTACAATAATAAACGTAACACTTAGCCTTGTGATTTTAGTTTAGCATTTCATAATTTTAAAGTAGTAATTATATATTAACATAATATTTTAACTGTTGCGTAATAAAATAGCAAAAAACGAATTACCAATCAACTGAATCTCATTAACTTGAACAAGTATCAATTAGGAAGAAATATTTAAAATGGCATAAAAAAAATGTAACTTAAAAAAAAAATTGGTAATCCACAGTTTCTTGTGACTACTGATTCAATACTTATCGTTGCTTATCCCTAACTTACACAGAAATTTAGGATGACATTTAAAAATCTGATTGAGCTAATCACTAATTCAAATAAAGTTACACAAACATTTAAAAATGCTGACAATGCCTGTTGTGGCTATATCCAAATGATTTTCACCTCCCTTGATTCAGCCCCCTTAAACAATTGGCACTTCGAGTTAAAGCTTAGAATAAAAACGTATATGGTTTTACATGTCCTTTTGTATTGTGCCATTGTAATGAGCCTGCTGACAGGATGTAAGCTTGAGTTTCCAAACCCTCCTGTTAGAACAGCTGGTAGCCAAAGCTCTAGTCGCTAGGCAGGAATAGATGAGAGAAAAGTGTTTAGAAGGGGCTTGTTTACCTGAGTTGAGGCCTAAAACCCTGTACAATAATTCATAGTATACTGTAAAGTGTGCTACTGAAAAGTGTATGCGCACTCCTGCTCCAAGTAAACAAACTGAAGTTATGGTTCCACTCAGCTCAACGGCTTACCAGGCACGTGATGAGGAAGTATTTAAATAGGCTGGTTAAGGGGATTGTACTGGGGCTTTGTATTAGAGTACCAGAAGAAAGGTGGGTGGAAAAGTGCCTTAAACAGTAACAAAGAAAGACAGTATAAAAGCAGAGCCTTGGAAGCAGTGCGAGGGGATGAAAAAGCAGCTTTGAAATGCGCAAGACAGAGACAGATTTTATTTACAATATTGTTGCATTATTAGGTTGGGATTGGTACTCTACCTGCAATCAAACATTAAAATAAACTTGCCATCAGATTCAAGCTGAATAATTTCCCACTGCTTACCAAAGGGCTGATGGAAATTTTATAATCTTTTGTTGGGATAGCGAGTGAGCAAACAAGGTCAGTCAAACCTCCTTCACACACAAAACCCTTATACTAGGTAATTAAATCGCTTCTCATTGCCTTCAAACATTCCAGAAATATTATCTCTGTAAAAAAAGAATTTGTTTACACACCACTATTGCATTAGCAAATGACATTCCAAATGATAAATGAGAATGGAAACAGGCTTTCAGGACAAGATTAGTTCATTTGGGAGTCAGGTTAATTTTTCCCCAGCAAAAAAATAAATAAAAAAAATAATAATAATTCTGTGAAGTCACCCTTTGATCTTTTGATTGATTAATTCTATTAATCTTCTGACTAAAAGTGGCTGCGTGGCTTTAAAGAGAAGGGGAGTGCAGGGCAGATACACTGTTGAATAACAAATCCACAGTTTGCGCTATGAATCCACAGAACACTGTCGATGATTCATCAACAAGACCTGTCAGAATGATTCAACAGAAAAGCAAATGCCATTTTATTACACAACAATCACGGAAACAATTTCAGTATTACATATTTCAAATGTCACACTTAGAAAAGGGCTTGCGATTTCAGTTCAACATTTCATATTGTTTGCATAAAGTTATACAATTATACATTAATGTAAAAGAAGAAAAAGTTGTCAAATACAAACTGAGACTATTTACAGTATAACTTTGAACAGAGCTTTGGGTTTCTAACACTCTCGACAACTAAGGATGGATTTAAACAGGGTGGTGTCTGTAAGTTTATTTGTTCTGCGGTGTCTTTTCCTGTGGGAACACAGATTATTTTAACAAACAACACAAAACTAAAGTAAACCCTAGATCCTGTTTTGGAGCGCTAACTAAATGTAACAGGACCCCTAACTTTTATACCCGTCTTGCTTGTTAAATTACAAAACAGGTGTATTAGTTTAAATGATTGCCAGTCAATCTTTTTTCTTGGTTAGCTATGGCATTCTGGTAGATATCGTTTTTCATTCCTCATTTAAACAGGAAGAACTACATTTATTTAATGCCAACCTTACATTCCAGGTAAAGACTGAACTATTCAGGATTCTATGTAGCTCCTGTCTACAATGTTATCCCATATTCTACCACAAAATTAACTTCCACATAAACACCCCCTTCAAATTTGCATTTCTCAGGTGCAGGAACAGCAGCAATTTCATCACAACTTAGTAAATCTCCATCAATTACACTGATGTTCGATTTGAACTCAACTTTTGCATTTCCTTCCTGGCTTTAACCACTGCTCAAAAAGCTTACAGCCAAGTCAAATAGTACACTGAAAGCAGCACTCGCCAACTTTGCTGGGCCATCATTACAAAGCATCTATCACTGTGCTAAGTTTGCACTCATTTTCGCAAATTGAAAAACAAAGTGCTCATGTTCTGAAACTAGAGAGAAAAAATATGATGCACGAGTGAGCTCTTAAACTGACCTTGAGAATGGGGTTAACTAAGGACAGAGTTAAACAGCCCTTAGGTTTCTTCTAGTTTTCTCTTCAGTTTGTGATTGATAGTTTTAAGGGATGCTCACCTCCTGGCAGTACTGCAGGATCCCCTCCTTGGTGCCGATGCAGCTCTTGGTCCCACTGGGGTCAGACTCCCACTTGCCAGTCTGCACGTTGATGTGCATGTTGAGCTTCCCACAGAACATGGCCACCTGGGGCTCTGCTAGCAGACCCACAGATCCATCGGTGGGCACCTGAAACAAACAAAACAGGGAATCCACAAATTAAAACATTTCAATTCTGTAGCATTTCTTGACAAGAGTTCAGCACCAGGTTTAAAATACAGTGGTACAAACATAAGCATATCTAAGCTGCATGAGTTGCAAAGCCTTCAACCACGTACTGTACATGTGCACCAACCACTACAGACGTCTTCAGTGTAAAACCATCAAGACCCTTTCTCCTGTAGTGTGATCTGCACGGGTATATTATTCAATACATTATGAATGTAGCCTGTATCCTCATCTTCACTTGTATTTGTAACAGTCCCCTTAAATACATTTAAATACATTCCAGCAAGCTGAACTGTAAGTGCTGTTTGTGTTCAGATGGGGGCGCTCTTTTCTATAGGCAAAGACCTGACCAATATCCACCCTGCTGAAGCAAGGAGACTTCTTTCAAAATGAAGATACTTTGAAATGTAGTTACTTTACAACTTCACTGCAGACCCCACAGCAATGTTTTTCCACAGATCATGAAATGTAGCCTATATCAGGCGACCTCAATTCCCTCACCCTGAACTCCAATATAGCCACGAGAAAAAACGCTCTTAATGCCACTCCATGGGCAGTACCAGTGTTGTGAGCATGAACTGGCAGAGCTGTGCCCCCACACACCAGCCTAGAAATATTTGTTTTCAGTCACCGTCAGTAAATGCAGTGACAGCAGGCGAGTTTGTTTCATGGTCCCAGGGTACAAAAAACAAGAACCAAGATCCTGAAGGACTCGTTACTGCATAAATTCAAATGTGTTCCTGTTCGTTGTTACAACAACTGTGCATTCAGAGCCCACTGAAGCAGACCCTCCCCCCCCAAACACAGAAGACATGTTCAATCAGTTACGTCTAAACTGCTCTGCAATTCCTGGATGTGCCCGACTGGATGATAGGTACTGTTCACAAAGCTTTAACTCAGGGACTTATTGTAAAGTATTTTTTGATGGATTAGATCAAGATCGATAAGCCTGGAACCTCCTGTGCTTAACTGTCAAATTGACTCAATTAAACCTGTGAGCAGATCATAAAGAACTTGCTCATTTAATAGTATCTATGAAACCTGTAATGACATGGAACTCCAGGACCAGAGTTGGCCAAAAGCAGACCCTGTGACCCTACACATTCCTCTCTCCTACCTGTGCCTGCCTCGCCCCACTCAGCTATTCCATCCATCTGTCTGAAGTTAATTAATTATCCTGCTCATTGATTATGTAATCACAGTAATGTCCATTAAGCCAGTTTGAGACTATCATACTATGCAAGTGATGTGTTAGCGAATGGGATTTTCATGAGCTCTTTAGAAGCAATCAACCCAACAATTCCTTCATAAAACATGCTCTGCTTTGACCACCCCATTTTCAACCTCCATTTTAGATTTAAACTCTCAGGGGATATTTTGGGGGAACCAGAAGTACTCATTCCAAATGTTCAATTACAAATGCGTTGACTCAAATACGTATGCTTTGATTAATCAAAACCTGAAATAAACCATTTTAAAATGCAGAGATTAAAAACAGTAATGCCAGACAATGTTGTTCATTTATGATTGTGTTAAAACATGTACAATAACACCTTGAAAGCATTACATTCCACTGTAGTTAATTACTTTGTCACATGATATTAAGTCTCAAAGTGGTTTTAATGTCAGGAATTGATCCAGTGCTTACTACTTTAATATCCTTCAGTATTTACTGTAGTGAAAGGCGCTTAAATGCCTGTTCTGTAAAATTGTCAGATTAGGTTTCAAAATCCTACAAATCTATACTGACCATGGTTTGCCTGTTTTAATCCTCTTCTCTTTTTATATTCCTCTAAACTCAACGTGGTCTGAAACCTAAACACCCCCAGCCTGCCTCCATGTCCCTCCCTCTTTATGGGCAACCATTAAACAATGTCAGTAGAGCAATTTGAAATTGTAATCATACAGCAAATAGTGGCATTGCAATTATGGGAACATATTTGGCAGGGAGTTGGGCCAAATTAAACAGTTTCCATAATAAAATCATTAAAACACTTTTCTGCAATCTGTCTAATATTTCTAGATTCTCAAAGGAATTACTGTAGGAACTAATTGAAACTGTACTAAATCGCTGGAACAAAAATATATCAGCAGCCCTGGAAACTGTCACAGAAAGTCATTTGAATAACCGCAGAACTCCCGAGTGTCTCAGAGCTGTGGAATGTATTGAATTGTACTTTAATAACTGTACCCATGCTTGTACAAACATGTCACCATTCTGAGATTATTGGCCAGGAATCTCATTCTAAAGATTAATTTAGAAGTGTATTTCTTTTTTTTTTTGTATTCCAATCTTCCATAAAGGTAATAGAACTGCAATCACTGCGATACACATCTCAGTCCTGACAAGGGATACATTATTGTAGAACAGCAAGTCTATTTCACGAACACAGCTGTGCGATTATTTTTAAAGTGGTGCTAGAAACATGAAAATACTTGATACCTAACACAAAGAGACACATTCAGTTTGAAGGGTTCTGGAGTAGCTAACAAAATATAAATCTAACACTAACTTCTATTCGTTATGTAGGTTTGACATTCTGTTTTTTGACGGAATAGCACATACTCATTTTTACTTTAAAAACAAATTCTGCTAAAGAAATATACTTGCATCGCTTACTTTCAGGTAGTCTATCACTTCCTGTGTCATTTCACCTCACCTTTATTTTGAGATCAAACATGTCAGCCAGTTTTAAAATTTCACTCTACGTGTGTACCATCCAAAAGGATGCAAAATAATAAACCCACAGGAACAAGGTACCAGATAGCATTATTTTGTATGTAAATGCATCTTTGCAACAATGTTTCTTTAAAAAAAAAAAAAAAAAATGCACAAGTGGGACCTACAGAGCAAATGTGTTTTTTTTGTTTTTGTTTTTGTTTTTTTAATCTAGATCCCCCAGTAGTGCCGGCAGTATTTATCTCAGCTGCTGATTACATTGATTGAACACTCTTTTTAAATGCTACATAATGTTTTGGTTTTTTTTCCATTACTAAAAATACACAACAGCTTTTAATGATTAATTACAAAAACAGACCTTCAACAACATAACTTCAGATGGGGTGAATAATATGGATAGGAACAAGTTTGGGATGTTTCACCAAACTGCACATCGGAGATCAATCCTGTTCCTCTTTGTTGTGTCTGTGCAGTGGGGAGTTATTAGCGCAGCATGAGTTGTGTGAGTGCAGGTGGTGCTACATACTTTGTGGTGTACGGGGGAATCACTTTAATAAGAGGCTCTTTATTGTTCAGTTGTGGTCTGTTAAGGGTAAAAAAAAAAAATACATAATTAGCCTTGGAAATATCTTCCTTTTTCCACTCTAAGACAGCTTGCTGGAAATTAAAGATGTAGTACTTACTGGTATTAGTGCTACGATCTGGCTCTGAGACCTGTGAAGCACGAAGGGCATTTTAATTCAGTTCGTGCTATAACTCTGTAAAGTAGGCAAGCACAGTTTTGTGTAGCGTTCTCGGGCAAGCAGGACTTTGAGATACATTCATTATTTATTTACTGTTTGTTTAACAAATCTCATTACAAATCTATAATCATGCAGTGATGATATTTCTAGCAATCAAACTTGATAATGATTTCTGTTCAGTTTTCAAGTAGCCTAAAATTACATGTAGATGAATGTCATTTAAATTATTGTGCATTTAAGTTATGAACTGATGGTTCTGATTTCATATAAATATTTCTGAAAAATCGGCTATACAATTAAGTGTGTTACACGCAACAACAACTGCCAGACTGTTTTACGGCTTCCAAGCTCAGTACAAGTTGGAAATGTTGGTAAGCTGTAACACTGCAGCAGAAGTGTCAGCAACAGATCAGTTTTATGGAGCAAATTTATTTCAAAATACTGCATTAGTTTAATTCACGATGGTTTAGAACTTGAAAACACCTTAGTAAACATGACCCTATCTACACACTGTAAGGAGTTATAAGCTAGTTTTACATTTGAACTTAGATTCTGAAAGGTTTTTAAAGAAATGTGTCAGGCAGCCATATTGGTTTACGCACAAACACCATTTTTTTAAACAATCAATTGTATTGACACAAGGATGGTGCTTGTCAACTTTGAAGTTAATCAAATAAACAATTTTTCAACTGAGTCGGTTTTAAATGAGAAGAAAATGTAGGTCTGACGGCCATCTTTTTTCCAAAAGAACACAACTTTTTTTCTCTATTTGAATTTCATTGTCCCCAGGAACATGCCTACCAAGTTCAGAGTTAGTTGGTTAAACGGTTTTCAAACAGAAGCAATTTAATGTTTGGGCGTGTTTTGGCAAATTTGTGGCAGCCATTTCTAGCATCCAACGTCTGCTTTGCAAACTTGAAGTGGGTTTGGTCGCTAGTGACATATGCGAAGCCGCCATTTTGGTTGACACATGAGCGCAAATTTTTGCATTTGAACTGTAATCTACAAGAGAGGATACCTGCCAAGTTTCATGTTGATTAATAATAATAATAAGTAATAATAATAATCATTATATCGTGCCTTTCATAGTGGACCACAATCACAAAGCGCTTTACAAAATATGAGACTAGGGTATGTGAACTATGCATCAGCTGCAGAGTCACTTAAAACGTCTCACCTGAAAGACGAAGCACAAGAAGGTTAAGCGACTTGCTCAGGGTCACACAATGAGTCAGTGGTTGGAACTGGGATTTGAAATCGGGGATCTGCTGGTTACAAACCTGTTTCTTTAACCACTGGATCACACATCCTCCCACATTACACCATGTGCGAACAGGAACAGTTTAAAGTTTTGGGAGTGAAAAACAACAAAATAAATGAATTTAAAAAAATAAGAATAAAAATCTTTACAATAACAATAGGCTTTCCAAGCCAGCTTAGAAGCCTAATAATGCCAACCAATTATTTACACATTTAAAAATGGAGATTACACTTAAGCGGGTTGGTGATTCCCGGTCCTTACATAAAATACTACTTTACCGTTAACAGAATGCATTATGCTACATTCATTATTCTACTGAACTTCAATATTAAATCACAGAACCATCATCATTTATAACATACTTAAATAAAGCAAACTTCAATCACCTGCCTGTAATTTTAGGTTACTTAAACTGCACAGAAATTGATGTACCTTACATATTGTTAATGCTGTGCTCACAGCATAGTCCTTTAGTATAGTCTTTTAGCTTAAACCATTTAGCGGTCATTTGCTGAAGTTGATTTTACAGGAACAAAAAAAATCTACAGTTACAGACGCTTCATAGAACAAGTTTTTTTTTTTTTTTATCCCCATATAAAATTATAATACTCGTCTATACCAAATATGTCATACACATTGTTTAAACTGAGAATCTATTTACAGTCCACAATGCTTTCAAATTAGACATGTAGAATCTACACAGACTACTCCACAATGATAAAGTAAAAAAAAATGCATATAGAATATAAATAAGATTTATAAGAAAAACTGATTAATCTCAGTTGCAGAAGTATTCAACCCCTTTGCTATCACCAAATCAGCTCAGGTGAAAATTATTGTTTGTAAGGTCACAAAATTAATGAAATGGTTTCAGCCTGGGTGTACTCAAAGTGGTTTAACCCTTTGCATTCCTACGTCAGACCAGGTCCGGCATTATTTCCTTTCCAGTCCAATGTCGGACCCTGTCTGACATCAAAAAGACGTAAAGCACAGGTCTCTAGTTGTTTTTTCTCCAGAAAAAGCCAAGAAAACCTTTCAATGGCCAAATGAAACCAAAAAAAAGGGGTCGTATCTCATAGCCCAATGCACTACAGAGATAACACGGACATAACAAAGGAAATAGCTGCTTCTGCATCCAGCACACAAAGAATATCATGGACATTTACTCAGCTTTTATTTGATGTTATGGTAATAAAATAATGACTAGGATTGCATTATTGAGGAGTTTGGTGATAAAACGAGTGCTCAGGGGAGGATTTATCAGTATGCACGTCTATAAAGAGGTATGTGAAAAACACAACTGAAGAAAGGGTGGGGTTTTTCTGTAGATACAGTACTGAGTGTCCTTTTGCCAAGCAGTGCCTTTTAAACCAGTTTTACTATGAAAAAAAATTAAAACAGCACGTGTAAAATAAACAGCGCGTGTGAAAATATATTGGATCCGATGCGTCTGACAAGCGCTGAATAAATGGACTGCAAAGGGTTAATGTGCTTTCCCTGTGCGGATACATCACTTTGCTCTGTGCTAATCGAATGCAGTGGCTTCTCAGTGTAACCAATCACACTTCCCTGCCGGGGTTACTCCTCAAGATGGGAAGTGCGGAAACAGACAGCCTGTGGGCAACACCAGCTCCCCTTGGGACTGATCTGGGGGGTTATTGAGGAGGACTGGAAGCAGCTGATCCAGTTGACAAAAAATACCAAACAAAATGATCTAGGATAAGGGGTGCTTGAACACCTAATCCTAAAGCAATCATCAAGCAAAATGTTAAGCAAAACAGCCCCAGGAACGACAGATTACAGCTCTGTGAATACATTCATTTTAGATTTAATGCATCACTGGTGCAATTACTAAAACTTAATCAACATGCCTGGGGAGCGATCAGAGGATGCTGGCTAATTAAAGTACTTATTCCCCTCGGGTATTCAAACTGTCCATTACACTGTGGGAAGGGTTCTTGCTGATCCAATATCACAGCTAGGTGACACACTGGTACCAACTGGTGGTGTCTCAGATGGCCTGTACCATGCCCAGATCTGAAACCACACTCCCAGTTACTCAAATCCAACCACTAGGCTGCACCGACTTCCTCACTTACACTCAACTCTACAAACACCACAGGTCTTTTTGTTATTACAACCCAAAGCTGCGTAATTCTTTCACAGTTTTTTTTTTTTTTTAAATCTCAAGTGAAAAGCATACTTGTCTGGCCTCTTGGTTTTTTTTATTTGTACTGAAAGAACCCTTTTCCTTATGGTTCACTGTGTATTAAGGAAAGCACATTAGTCATTCTGGTAGAACAGTACTATAAAGCTGCACTGTATCCCCTACTGTGAACCAGGCCACACTCTCCAATCTGGACTGCAGTGCTCAGGGAATCCAGGAGCAGGTGGGATCCCTGTTTGAAGCAGACATGCCAGCCTGTGTTGCTCCAACATCCCCTCACGCGCTGGCGTGGTAACAGAACCTACAGGCACTTTCAGATACAGTACTGGAAACTATCCTGGAAAAGATTAACCAAATTTCATAGAAGTCTTTCACCATTTACCCTTTTTAGCTTTCAGTTGAACGAACTAGATCTAGGCTCCGCAGACCCAACAGTGTGCATCACAGTTCAGTAGTGCTCTCATACAGCAACTCCACCCATTACCTCATTGCTGAAGATGAGATGACTTCTTCCGAGTAGATATCACTCTTGCCCCTTCAGAACCCAGTGATAGAGAAGCAGTGTTGAGAAGTTCTTGGGCAGTTCTTCAGTGATAGTGCAGTCTTTGCAAACACACATGAGGACATCATACTACTTTTAACATGGGCATTTCCATATTTATTTCCAGTACATGTGCTTCTTCAGGATTCAGCTGTGAAAATCTCTTACGTGTTCCTGACTCAGAGGATCCATAATACCGCAGTGCAGTTAACAATTAACAATTTGTTTTAGATAGGAATAATAAAACAGCCTATACTATTAGAAATGTTTCAGTTAAACTTTAAAAGTTTAATAACCTTTGATCATCCGAATGGACAAAAATGTATCCACTGTGACAATAAATAAGGCATTTAAATACAACACTTGCTTGTCCCCCCCCACAGTGCGTTTATTTTCAGCTTCGTGTTTTGGCACGAAATGTAGCAAGACTGTTGCAGGGTCAAAAAAAAAAAAAGCCTTTGTAATCTTTTTTTTTTTCTGTTTTTTGTTTTGCTGCAGGACAAAATATGCATACACCTGCACATTTCAAATGTTATCTTGATTTCCAGTTTACTGTCAACAATGTCAAATGCACAGTCACTACTTCATTGAAGCATTTTACAGAACTATAAAATAAACAAAAAATAGACAACGAAAAACATGCTGAGCTGAGAGATTTCAAAATGAATGTACAAAGAGAGTAATGGAAACATAAACAAAAAAACAGCTTAAGCTGGCACTGAATGCTACAAAGACTCTCTTAAAAAAAAATACCATGTGGTTTTTAAATTAAGGAGACCTCAGGTTAAACTATATGGGTTTGCAGATCAGGAATAGTACATCTTGCAGAATTTCAAATGAAAATGTAAATATGATGCTGACCCAGTGAGATTTCAATTAAAAACTTATGCAGAAAGTTGCTCTGTACGATCACCATGAAGACAAAGCTTAGCTTAACTAACCATTTAGATTCCAATCACTTATTCACACCCATATTGTACGAGGTGAAGTAAACTGTATAAAATAGTACAGTATCTAGTCTGTTGCCCAACCCTTTAATTTGTGGTTCATGTCTCATCTGATGTAGCATCCTGTATTCATGTGCAGTCACAAAAACACAATTTTTTGTTAAGCCCCGTAGTAAATAATTTTTGTAATATATCTAATGATTGTAGGTACCAGTTTGTCCCCCACATCACTATCAAAACTGTTAAATGCCAGACAAAAGGACTGGGTCTCTCTGCCGAGGCTGGGTGATAAAGGTTTAATAAGCACCAGTAAACTGATCTGGGCAGGTCACATGGGTCCAAGCGAGGGGAACAGGAGGTTTCAGAAAATAAATCATCAGAAACACAGAACATTATTCCACCATCTCCCAGACACAGGGTCAGGGGGATGTGACATCATTATTTGAATAAGCACTTTCTTTCTGGCACAGTCACTTGTTTACCTTAGCAGGTTGCTTTCTTATTCTGCACAGAAACACTAAAGCTGAACAAACAGGCTTTGCTGTTAAAAGTCTGTTCAATTTGGCAGTGATCCTGTGTGGCAGTGAATCAAGAGCAATACTTACTCAGTTGAATTGCTGCCTGTTGTTGTCTGAGGTATTAGGTGAGGAGAATGAAAGAGAGCTGTCTGCACCTCTCAGAGACCTACAGAAAGAATAATGGCTCCCTGTTCCTCTCACTAGTAATAATATGCAGAGAGTAATGGTTTTGTGTATCAGTCCATGCATCACACTACACACACACAGAAATACTACTGAGTAACCTACTGTTTCATTTGATTCCTACAGCTCTTGGTGACACTGATGGTCATATATTATTCATTGTTTAAAAAAAAAAAAAAAAAAAAAAATTCAAGGGATAAACAGACCTGTAACACACAAAACACTGAAATGGAGAAACTAGATGGTCCTGTGTCAGGTAATAATTAGATCCACACACACACAGGTGCCTGACAGCACACCTGTCTTTGGTAGAGTTCCCTCACTCACAGCAGTGGGGGAATGCTGTGAAAGCTCTACACACTGTTGAGCTTTGCTCAGAAGCAGTGCTGCTGCCCTCCCATCACAGGGAAGGGACAGAGAGGGGCTGGGAAGAGCTGCGCTGAAAGGATTCTTTGTGCTGGGGAACAGAGGAGACAAAGGCTAAGAGACAGAGAGAGAGAGAGAGAGAGAAGAGATAGATAAGGGAGGGTTGAGGGGAGGGGAGGGAGTCTCCAACAGCTCAACATAACCCAGCAAGACTGTGAGGCCAGAGAAACCCTTCAGTCATATATCCTCCATACTGGGGGGGTGGGTGTAATCTCTAATACACAGCAAAGGAAAGGGCAGCAGGGCTATCAAACCTGACACTAATGATGACACACTGCCAAAATGCAGCAGTGGGCTTCAATAACAGCCCTAAGGGTTTACCATCACCAAATACAGCAGTGTAGTCTAATAATCTTGGGGCCACTGAATCCAGCCACTAACTGGTTCCCGAGGGTCACACTGGCATCCATTTCTTTATTGCTTCTGTATGTTACCGCTCAACTGAAAACTGTGATGTCATGCCCTGGACTTGAAAGAAACTGCCTAGTGCACATTTACTTCCCAGACACTGATGGCAGAAACAAATCATCTGCCTTGAAAAGATGCAGTTATTTCAGGAACTAGTGACCTGATCAGTCCCCAGTTTGCCAAATAGCAATCTGTTGATGAGCAGTGGTGGGTCTGAGCCATCCTGAATCCATGTTCACACCACTCTCAGTGTAGCAGTGCTGCAGCCTGAGAATAACTGAGGCAATACAGAGAAAAACAAGTACAGCTCAAGGTCACAAAAGCATAACCTTGGTTTTAAAAGAGCATGTTTAAATGGGCCTTAATATTCACCCAAATAAGATACATTAGTTTAATGTAATAGTGAACTCTTGCTACAGTAGATGAAATCACAGCTGATTTTACAAGATGGTCTTCTTTGATCTTTTTTGGGGAAAAGCCAATATTATAGAAATGGACAGTATACCCAATTTAAACTATTCATTGCATGGTCTCCCTATTAAAGAGCCCAAGCAAATACTTCTCACAATTTCAGACTGTGTAACCATTTCCTATGAAATGGGAAACACCCTAGCTTTCAGTTGAGAAAATTGCAGGGGCCTGTAGATTGAGGAGGGACAGCAATTCCCAAATTAATATTCTACACAATACATTTAAAGAGTAAGTAGCAGGTGTGAGGAGGGAGAGGGTTAATTTCCTCCCTGCTAGAAAAAAACCACGGGCCAATGCACATTTGTTTGTTTTTATTGTTTAATTATCATCCTCACCTAGGGATCATTTCAAATTAGGACCAGGTGCAGGGTTTAAATAGTATACTGGCTGCTGAGTAGAAGGGCAGAAAGTGTGCTCTGCTTCCGAGCAGTAAAAGTAAGTGCTGTGTTAAACCGGTGTGGTTTGTTTATACTGTTTTATGTCAGGTAAATGGCTTGGCAATCCTGCATGTTAGTCAGGGACCTGTTAATGTATAGTCAGAGTTAGGCTTTGTTTTGGTTTTGTTTGTTGATTTGTGTTTTGTGTTTATTAAAAAGTGCGCACCGGCGCTGCAAAATTCAATTTCCGTGTCTGGGTCTACGTTTTTAAAGGGGCAACGAACCTTGAGAGTTGCAGGATCTATCACACAGGGTTCTGAAAAAGACAGCTTTACACACCCCCATGTGTTGTTATAAACTGTTCGTAATTTTTCTTTTTATTAACATCCTGTCAACTTTTTACACTTAAAACTTTACAGTGTTTCAAAGCTCTTTTCAAAATGCCTGGTCTAGTGCACTGATAGTGTATGGATTATTGTCCAGATTGTTAAACAAGTAGCACAGAAATAACGAACCATGATATGGTACGGCTCAGAAAAGCCAGAGTACTTATGTTTTTTTCTTTCTTTTTTTTTTTTAACGCTCTTCCTGCAGTGATTTAGAGGACAGATCTCAAACCCTATTGCACTAGAGCAGATATTTTGAAAAAAGCTTTGAAACAGATTTTAAAAGTTTTAAGTGTAAAAAGTTGTCAGGTTGTTAGCAATGAAAATAATTTACAGGTATGTTATTTAAAAACAGTTGTAGCAACACGTGGGGACATAAATGGCTAGATTTTTCAGAGACCTGCTATTTACTCTAACAGTGGCTAAAAAAATCCATATTGTATTAAAACTATGTCACTCACAAAAAGGTAATAAAAACACAACAGTACCCTTCACAGTATCTAAACAACCTGCCAGTCTGCCTGTCTGAGTTTCATCTTTTTATGCCTGGTCTTCTCAAGCACTTTTTTCTGTACAGGCTGCCATCTCATATGTGAGTGTTTTACAGTCTGCTGTGATGACTAACAATCCAGCTCCCTGCCCCTGCTGTATGCCACATTTCTCACTCTGCTGTCCAAATCCTAAAATGTGCACAGGCAGACAGAAAAGGCCACTTGCGCCATTGTGCTGCCCTGGGAAAGAATATTTACGGAGGAAGCTTTAGGTTGCCATTCTAAAATCTAACAGTAAGAATTACAGGGATAGTCAACTCGACAGAATGCAGCACTGAAGAACACCAAGATTTGAGAGAAAATTATTCTGGCATCAAAAGGGTGAATTCGTGACGCTAAATAAAAGAAAAGTAATTTATTCAAGCCATTAATTTGGATTAGGCTGCAGGTGTACTGTGATCAATCCACAATAGAAAATTGGCTAGATTCTTAAAGCTACTTACTTTGAACTGTCACAACAATACAATGTTACCCAACCAGAATTACATAACTCAGACATGTCTGCCTAAAGTTGTCTAGTACTTGTTTTGAAATGTAGGCTAAATGTCTTTTTTCTTTCAGTCAAAAAAATCACTGACAATAACGATTTACATAATGCAGCAACATTGCAGGTGCTTCCTAGTACTGAGTTCTGTCTCATTCTGATAATGTCGTAGGTTACACACAATCAATTTCAAGTTTAAAAAATGTAAATGTAGACAAAGATTTGGTTGAATAAATACTGCAATGTAAACAAGCACAGCCAACAGTTGGACCCATGGCTCTCTGAATGAATATAATTATTTGCCAGAACCTCAGTAAGCTGTCAAGGCTGTGTTTGTGTAACCCGACCTACTACCCAACACTGGAGCATGGTTGAAACTACTCCTGGGACGAACACAGGATTTTCACGTTCCGATATTCACTCAGTTTAAATATTCATTCTTTAAAAAAAAAAAAAAAAAAAAGCAATAAAAGCCATTATATTTCTCTGAGCGCAGGCAGAGACAGTACAGTAGCAGTGGTACGAGGTGTGGCCGTGGCCCAAGTGTGC
This sequence comes from Polyodon spathula, assembly GCF_017654505.1. NCBI lineage: Eukaryota > Metazoa > Chordata > Actinopteri > Acipenseriformes > Polyodontidae > Polyodon > Polyodon spathula. Next base: position 23,073,316 of record NC_054542.1, read on the forward strand.
ATGCCTTTACAGCAAGACCTTACACTATAACATGTTAAAATAGAAAAATATCCCAGGAGTAAAGAATAAGTTGTGTACGACTTACTTTACCCCAGTGAATTAACTATGAAACAAAGGATGTCAAATAGCAGTTCAAGTTAAACGTCGTTTTGTTTATTCCCAAAATAAATAGTAAAGCTGACATTGCATTTTATTTATTTTCATTCCTTGCCACTTCCTCGCAGTAAACGGTGGCCAGACACATTTTCATAAAGTAATAACATGAGGTTTACTTGTGTCTTTTTGTAGCTGAACAAGCAAACGAAAACTGAAATGCAACTTTAAACACTTTAATTAAAACAAACGTGGAAATTACGTTTTAAAGCGAAGAGGAAAAAACTCACCGTTTTGATTCTCGTTTATTACATTCCACATACAAAATCGCAACAAAATATAGACATAATATATAGTCTATATAAAAATCACTACACAACATTTTCAGGAAGCTAGGTACTGTTTAAGCGAGGCATTTCAGAATGACGTACTTGCCTTATTTCTGTCCCATGAGATTCTGGCTCACTCTAAAGCAGCACAATGTAATTTTGTCCCAGATGGCTTTCCATAAAGAGCATTATGTCCGCGCATAATCTAGTTTGTTTACTTTTTCTGTCTGAGACTTTTAAATTGACTCAAGAGCTGCTATATTGATTGTGTTTCGTTTTTTTCATATACTTTTTACTATCACATCACACAGATCTCTTCTAAATTTGTCATTTTTTGAAACTCTTGAGCAAATTCTGGTGCGATTGTAATTGTGTACAAGGTATTTTTGTCATTTGTAGCGAATAAAAACATCTGATTTTTGTATCTGAATACATGTCAAAAATATTTGCTTGAGTATTTGTATATTTGTACCAGCACTAGTTGAGACTCTTCAGCAAAAAGTTCTAGTAAACAGAAGGCCACCTGGAACAGTTCTGCCAGATTGCAGGTTCAGATTGGAGACCCACCCAGAATACTATACCAGCTGTGCCATTACACACATTAACCATAGAATGCCCAAATCCTTTTGTCATAATCTTATGTATTCCTGGAAAGAAAGCCTGATGATCCAGAGGCAACTGGCAGCACGGTAACGTGTGAAAGCCCCAGTTGCAAAATTGAAAACTCTTCTGTTCCCAAATAAATTCCTACAAATGCAATGAGAAACAGGCCAAAATAAAGGATCTACTTATCAAAAATGCCTTAACTGCAGCCTGCTAAAATTAAACCTAAACTTTTCAGGGGAAAAAACAAAACAAAACAAAGGAGATGTACTATATGTGCTGACCCAAGCATTTGGTGCAGTGAATGCAGCCCTGTGTACAGTTCTGGAATTCTCCTCGGCGGTTTGTGCACTTGAGATTGCGCTGTGTTTTCATATCAGGAAGTGGGAATCTGTGCTGGGCAGATATCTAGTGACATGACTCTTAACAACAGTTTCCTTCACTCATCAGCTCTAGAAAGCACAAGAACGGAGATCAGGAGGAGATTGGAACAAAAACGGAATGTAGATCCCAACTCAGGAGATCAAGTCCCAAACATACTTACTAAACACAATGCTGTATATAATACAAGTGGCAGTATTTGCAGCCTAGAGGTTTTACACAGCGAATACTTTGTACACCTCTTTATAACGATATACTGGAGGGAATGTAGCTGGATGGATTACAAAACCAGTATTCCACTCTTTCAGAATAACTCAAACCTGTGGCTATAGCAGGGGGTCCACTTCAGGGAACAGCTAATTAAAATACAAGATGATTTCCTAATAAATAAGCTGGAGCAGTTTGCATTTGGGTTTAACCTCGTTCCGTGCTGTTTTCATGAGCTCATTGGGAGCATGCACAATGAACACAATACAAAAGGACACGGAGCAGGCACACTAACAAAATCAGAACATAATTAACACTTGCAAGACAGGAGGCTTCATGCTGATTTCCCAATCTGTTTGAGCAGGCAGGTAGTTAATTGCTAGATCCACAGCAGCCTCGTTACATTTACTTCATGCCACGGATTCCGAAAGAGCTTCCTGAACACAATATACACATGAAGCCCTCCAGGCAACGTGTTAACTCAAATACATGTCATATTTTGCCATTGGGTAATAAATTAAAGAAGTGCCTGATATATGGCAATGAGATAATTTCTTCGAATGGAGTGCAGCTTTTTTTGGTTGCTGCAGTGAAATTCACACCACTTGTTCTCACAGCATTGTAAGTCTTCCAGCAGTTATCATTTTCTGCCCAAATACTGAATACAAAATGGAAAAGGCACAATGCTAGTTATAAAGACACATATGAAATATTTAAGATGTTATGATTGCATCTGCTTTTGAAACTGCAGGTTTCTTTTTCTTTTCTAGATTAAAAGCTTAGCAGTAAAAGTGGCCTTGAAGCTAATAAAGGGAATGTACACATTTACAGCCCAGTAAACAGGTCTTAATTTCTGGAAGCCCAAACACCACCACATCTTAAATACTGGAGTATTTATTTTTCTTTCATCAGCCACACACTGCACATTTCTTAATTTTTTTTTTTTAAATACCAACCACTCTAAGGCTGGTTGCAAATTCCCATAAAGGACTTAAATGTTTTATTTAAAGACCGCTGATGCAGATCTGGAGAACGAACAGCCATACTATGCTGTGCTAATGGAAAGCCTGTGTTGCATCTTGGGTGAGCAGGTCGAATCCCTCTACAATATGCCGGGGCTGCTGCTCTATACACTACATACAGCACTGACCTGGGATTAGCTGTAACCCTAATCTACTGCCACCCTATGGGCTTGTTTCTTGCATCGATCTTTGTGGAACAGTGGTATGAAAACAGAGACAAATAATACATCAGTCAGGAGGTCAGATTCCTAGGTGATGGGACTAAAACACACCTTGCATAATAGCACGCAGTAAAAGGCTTGTGGATGCTTTCCCACTTCTCCCCACAGGAGATTATGGTTTTGTTGTTTGCATGGAGATGGTAAAAAGTGGGGAGGGGGGTGGGGAAGAAAGGAGGAGGGAAAGGGAAGGTGAAAATTAGCAAACAGGATATATGCATATGCCTGTGCTAATTTAGCTGCAAAAGCTTCTAATTGGATCTTAGGCACATGGAATTGCCAATTACTATCAAGTTGCTGATTGCTATTTCATTCCACTACTGCTAAAACACTACAAGAACTACAAACACTCTACCTTCATTTACGAGGTGTCAAGAACAGTTTGCAGAAACATCATAATTTGAACTTTCTTCTGCAGTCTGACTTGATAAAGAAGTAGTATTTTAAACCTGGAAATGTAATGAATGGCACTTTGGTGGAATTTACCTAGATCTGAAATAAAAATTGTACTTGTATCTAGTGTTGTTGTTGTAGAATGTACAGCATACATCATACGGTGGTCTCTTTAAGCTACCACAAAAAGTGATCACAAAAAAATAAAACCAAATTAAAAGGGACACTTTCTCTGTACCATTGCACCTGCTGTACACACATATATGCTACTGATTTATGTCTACAGTCACACACTCACATGACTTGAATACGACTGGCTTAGTCTCAAGAGGCTTTGATGGCAAAGAAACTGTTTTAATATCAAATCAGTCCTTTAGGGTAACAGGGAGGAATCAAGATTAACCCTCGTTTTGCATTTAATCAAACTGATTTCCCATGTGCAGCAGCCCACTTCAGATGCACAGGCTCATTTGCTGCTGTTGCTTTGATTTTTATTACACAGCTGGCCTGGGGAGGGTCGGAGGTACAGAGGTCAGGTCTCCAACTCAATACATTTCCACACTTCAAAAAACGAGCCTGCCTTTTAAAAGAGCGACCCTGTAGTAATAACTCCTCAGTAAATAAATGAATACATTTCAAAGAGATCCATTTAGGTCCCTGGCCTCCTCTCCCTCTGCCTGCAGCTCAAAAGTCTTTGAAGCACACAATGTGAAATTAGGATCTTAACAAAACTGCATTCAGAGGATAGTTGTGTGTGGATTGTATGGTAATTAAACTGAACACAGATACTGAGGAAAGCGCTTTCTGTTTCTGGCAGGAGCGATAGACAACATGGAGTTGATCCTGGCTTTTGACAAACTGCTGACCATAGACAGATGGCATAACAGCAGCTTATGTCTCTTTTCCACTGTACGACTGAGCCGCGCCAGGGACGTACTGAGCCCTCACGGTGCGGTTAAGGGAAGCCTGGGTTGTTTTTCCACTGCAGAGCTCAGCCGTGGTAACGATGTCACACGCAACGAAAGACAGTTATTAATTATTGTTATTAATTAACTCAGATTGCCAAAAGATTCGTAAACAAATGGTGTTCAAAAATTAAAGTACAATGGTACAGCTGTATCTTGTGATGAGTCAAAGGGGTTTTCGGTCTGTGATTCAGCCTCCCGACAGTAGGTGGCATCAAACCAACTCGGGACTTCCCTTACCAAGATCTCGTGACCATGGCAAAAGTCATCTTTTGAGGGGCGGCACCTTGGTGAGGGGCGGAAGTACGAGTATGTAACTTCCAGCCACTGGAGTCAAGTGAAGGAAAAGGATACGTGTCAGCTGGGGATTGGTGTTCCACTGACTACAGAGGCGGGACATTACATACTAAAGGGAACGTACTACTGTGTTCGGGGTTGGTCCGAAAGTAAAGTAGGAGGAGTAACGGGTGAAGGGAGAGACTGGTTTTGTGCAGCGGGTTTTTTTGAAATACTAACATTTCTTTTGTCTTTTTTTTGTTTATGTATGGTCACCACGAAGACAAATTAAAGACGAGTCATCACAGTTTGTTTTGGATTTCACCCCTGCACTCCTTCCCTCACACCATTTTGTTTTTTTGTTTGTTATTTAATCCTTTTTGTTGTGTATAGAAAATAAAAATAAATTATTTTATTTCTGTACACATAAATTACTGTCTGGACATTCCATTTAATACACTCTCGCCTCACACGTGGTGTCAGAAGTGAAAATGGATCCAGCTACAGTTTTGACAATGTTTAGGGAGCAGGAGGAGAAGCGAGAGGAGAGAGAGACACGGCACCTGGAACAGCTCGCCCAGTTCTTGGGACAGCTGGTAGAAAAACTATCAATATCAACATCAGAGAGAGCGGTTGCCCGGATGTTTGCAGCTCAGCCTAATCTTCAGAAGATGACCTCGGAAGATGATCCCGAGGCTTTCTTGATTACGTTTGAGAGAGTGGCAGAGGCTGCAGAGTGGCCTAGGGAACACTGGGCCATGAAATTGGCACCCTGCCTGACAGGGGAAGCTCAGGCAGCGTATCGAGCCCTGACGGCCACGAATGCAGGGGACTATGTTAAAGTAAAAGAAGCCATTCTCTCACGCCTCGGGATCACGGAGGAAACATACCGGCGCCGTTTTCGGGAATACCAGCTGTCCAAGGGGATGCGGCCCCGGGTTGCGGGACAATATCTTTTAGATCAGTGCACCCGGTGGCTGCGGCCAGAAGAACATACACCCCAAGAACTGGTGCAGAAAATAGTTATAGAACAGTTTGCGTCTATACTACCGCCAGGGAATCGAGAGTGGATTAAGAGGAATAGACCTACCACTCTCGAGGATGCCCTCCTCCTGGCGGAGGCCTACGAAGACGCAAACGAAGGTGCCGGGTCAGACCCCACTCCTGCCCCTAAACTAACTCGGACCAACCAACCAATGAAGCCCAGAGGGGGTAACCAGACCTTCAGACCATGGAGGTCGAGGTTAGCCCCATCCTGGGCGAGAGAGAATCCCCCTAACCTGCCGGTCGCGGACTCGCAGGACAGATTAACTCCGTTGATGCCTCCTAACCAAGTGTGCTACCAATGTAATGAGCCTGGACACATTGCCAGGAATTGTCCAGTAAGAAAGGTGGACCTGGCGACAAGATCCTGGTCAGCAGTAACAGGTAGGAACACTGGGGAATGTCGGGAGGGCCCTTATCAGTTAAGAGTACAGGTCGGGGGAAAGAGTACTTACGCATTTGCGGACTCTGGGTGTGCACAAACATTGATTCGGCAAGCTCTCTTGGATGGGGTAGCCTGGGAGCCACAGGGTAAAGTGGCTATCTCCTGTATTCATGGAGAAACTCGGGTTTATCCCACCACTAAAGTTAGACTTATTGTAGGTGATTATTCAGCTTGCGTTAAAGTGGCTGTAGCGCAATGTTTACCATACCCTGTTCTCCTGGGAAGAGACTGGCCGTTTTTTGATCGTATTTTAGGTCGGGAAATGGTCTTAGTTTCTACCAGGGGACAATTAAAGCAACAGGAGAAAACAATTGGCGAGATTTTTCCGTTGCAATCCGACCTGTTTAACCCTAAAATCCGCCCAAGAAAAACAAAAAGAGAGCGTCGGGTGGAAAAATATGAGGGAACTCTGAGACGACAAGGGGAGGGGTCTGACACAAAAGTAAACCAATCGCTGAAACGGCAAGGAAAGGGAGTAGGTATTCAGTGTAACCGGGGCTGCGAGGTTACTGAGGTGGAAGGTCATGTAATAAAAGACACTCCTCTCTGTGTACCTAGCCATTGGGACCGAGATATTGACTTGGGATATGAACAACAAAATGATCCCACGTTACAGTATGCTTGGAAACAGGTTAGATATATCGAGGGGAAGGATATGCAGGAAGGACAACCGGTGGTATTTCCGCATTTTTCTGTATCTGGGCACTTATTATATAGAATAACCCGGGCTCCCGGGACGGGACAGCTCGTAAAACAGTTATTGGTTCCTAGGCCTTTTCAGTCAGAAGTCATGAGATTGGCGCATGACATTCCATTTTCAGGTCATTTGGGAACTGAAAAGACTCAGGAACGAATTCTGGCCCGGTTTTTTTGGCCTGGGGTTTATGGTCTGGTGCGGAAGTATGTATCGGAGTGTCCTGAATGTCAATTAGCTGCCCCTAAGTCAGTTCGCCCCGCACCTCTGGTTCCACTTCCAATTATTGGGGTTCCGTTTGAAAGGATTGGTGTAGATTTAGTAGGCCCTCTGGAGGGAACAGAGTCAGGATATCGGTATATTTTAGTAGTAGTGGACTACGCAACGAGATATCCAGAAGCTGTTCCCTTACGCTCTATGAGTGCAGAAGTAGTAGCAAATGAATTGGTTAAAATATTTTCTAGGGTGGGAATCCCGAAAGAAATTCTCACTGATCAGGGCACTAATTTTATGTCAGACTGTATTCAGCAACTATATAAATTATTGAAAATTCGTTCAATTAGAACCTCAGTTTTTCATCCACAAACGGATGGGCTTGTTGAACGATTTAATCAGACTTTGAAAAATATGTTGCGCCGCTTTGTAGATCAAGAAAAACGCAATTGGGCTAAACTGCTTCCCTACTTGCTCTTTGCAGTTCGCGAGGTACCACAATCCTCAACGGGGTTTTCCCCGTTTGAGCTCTTGTACGGTCGGCAGCCGCGGGGTATCTTGGATCTCATAAGAGAAGGCTGGGAAGAACAGTCAAAGGAGTCTAAAAATGTAGTAAAATACGTGTTGCAGTTACGCGATCGCTTAGAATTAGTCGGTCGATTGGCACATGACAATCTCAAAGCGGCACAGCAGAAGCAGCAACAAAGCTACAATAAAAATGCAAGAATTCGGAACTTTCGACCTGGAGATAAAGTGTTGTTATTGTTGCCCTCATCGGAATCTAAGTTGTTTGCTAAATGGCAGGGTCCCTTTCAGGTTATTCGAGCAATTGGTAAAGTCAATTATGAGATCCGACAGCCTGGGCGTCGGAAAGAAAGTCAAATTTATCATGTTAATCTCCTGAAACCGTGGAAAGAACGGGAAGTCCATTTTATATCTCCTGTACAGGAGGGAGAGGATTTTGGACCCTCAATTGAGCCAGAGTCAGCAATTGAGGTCCCGATGGGGGAACAATTAACTCCTGATCAGCGTGAAGAGGTAAGCAATCTAATTAAAATGTTCAGTGATGTGTTTTCTAACGTGCCTGGAAGAACGCATTTGATCGAACATGCTATTATCACTCCGCCAGGTCTAAGAGTTAGACAGAGACCGTATCGCATTCCAGAGAGTCGGAGAGATTCTGTTCGAAGGGAGGTGGAGTGTATGTTGAAACTTGGGGTAATTGAACCTTCCCGAAGTGAGTGGTGTAGCCCAATAGTACCAATAGACAAGCCAGATGGGTCACTACGATTATGTATCGATTTTAGGAGGGTGAATGCTATCTCCAAGTTTGATGCATATCCCATGCCTCGAGTAGATGAACTCTTAGACAAACTGGGGCAAGCTCGGTTTATTTCAACTCTGGATCTGACGAAAGGATATTGGCAAATTCCATTAACGAAAGCCTCTCGTGAGAAAACGGCATTTTCAACCCCAGAGGGTCTTTTTCAATTTTGTACTATGCCGTTCGGACTTCATGGAGCGCCTGCTACTTTTCAGAGACTAATGGACAAGGTTTTACAACCTCATCGAGAGTATGCAGCTGCGTATATCGATGATGTAGTCATTTATAGTTCTTCCTGGAGAGAACATTTGACTAGATTAGAAGCCGTCTTACAGTCTCTGAGGAGGGCGGGGCTCACAGCGAACATGGCAAAGTGCGCTATTGGAAAAGAAGAAACTAAATATTTAGGTTTCATAATGGGTAAGGGTAGAGTGAAACCGTTGGTTTCAAAAGTCCAGGCTTTGTTGGATTCACCGGTACCTACCACGAAAACCCAGGTGAGATCACTGTTAGGGTTGGCTGGTTATTACCGCCGCTTTATTCCACACTTTTCCACTATAGCCGCCCCTCTCACTGATCTCACTAAAAAGAACGCTCCAAATAAAAATAAGTGGAGTGCAGAGTGTCAGACAGCCTTTGAATCTATTAAAACTAATTTGAGTCAGGCCCCAGCATTAATAAGCCCGGATTTCAGCCGAGAGTTCGTCCTGCAGACAGATGCATCGCAGACTGGTCTGGGGGCGGTTCTGTCCCAGGAGAGAGATGGTATAGAACACCCGATACTATACATCAGTCGGAAGTTACTGCCCAGAGAACAGAGGTATTCGGTAGTGGAGAAAGAATGCCTGGCAGTGAAATGGGCAGTGGAATCTTTAAAATACTATCTTCTGGGACGACCCTTTGTACTCATCACAGATCACGCTTCTTTAAAGTGGTTAGACACGATGAAGGATTCAAACGCTAGGATTACGCGGTGGTACCTGGCGCTCCAACCCTTCGCCTTTCAAATAAGGTATCGTGCGGGTAAGTTACATCAAAATGCTGATTTTTTTTCCCGGGAGGGAGGTAAAAGGGAAGGGTTAGAGGTTTCCGAGTGTTCCTTCGGCTCCACTCTGAGGGGTGGGATATGTGATGAGTCAAAGGGGTTTCGGTCTGTGATTCAGCCTCCCGACAGTAGGTGGCATCAAACCAACTCGGGACTTCCCTTACCAAGATCTCGTGACCATGGCAAAAGTCATCTTTTTGAGGGGCGGCACCTTGGTGAGGGGCGGAAGTACGAGTATGTAAATTCCAGCCACTGGAGTCAAGTGAAGGATAAGGACACGTGTCAGTTGGGGATTGGTGTTCCACTGACTACAGAGGCGGGACATTACATACTAAAGGGAACGTACTACTGTGTTCGGGGTTGGTCCGAAAGAAAAAGTAGGAGGAGTAACGGGTGAAGGGAGAGACTGGTTTTGTGCAGCGGGTTTTTTTTGAAATACTAACATTTCTTTTGTCTTTTTTTTGTTTATGGTCACGACGAAGACAAATTAAAGACGTGTCATCAGTTTGTTTTGGATTTCACCCCTGCACTCCTTCCCTCACACCATTTTGTTTTCTTTTGTTATTTAATCCTTTTTGTTGTGTATAGAAAATAAAAATAAATTATTTTATTTCTGTACACATAAATTACTGTCTGGACATTCCATTTAATACACTCTCGCCTCACACTTGTATTGCTATATTTTGTTAATATATGTAAGCAATAAGGCACGACAGGGTGTGGGATATACTCTAATATCCACATGCACAGAGTGTGTAAAATATTAACTACATTCAATATCGTCAACCAGCACTCGAAAATACTGCACTGCAGAGACCCTTGTATCGAGTAGCAAACACATGTTTCGCATCCATTTTAGAGTAGATGGAAACTATGTGTTTTTATTCCACTTCTCAGAGCAGGATTAAGCTACATGGAAACGAGTTAGATACAGTATTTATTTATTTTTTAAATTTACTTGGAAATTGCCATCCCTCAAAATCTGTTTATAAAACAGATCTACACAGGGTAAAATACAAGGTCAGATACAGGTATGTATTGTAGAATGCCCATAGTTAACAACCCCATTTAAAATCCAGTTGGGACTGCCCTTAAAAGCAACACTGGTCTGCAGAATTTTAAAGACTGCTTCGTGTTAAAGGGTTGACCAATTCCAATCCCTGTATGTCAGGTACAGTATACTGTAAGCCACTTTGTTGAGTTTATTTTTTTCTTTGTCCCCCCACCCCTCACTTAACATAAGAAACAGCTTTATGTCACATATCCCGAAATCAACCTGTAACAGCTGTTTTTACAACTTTAAAAAAAAAAAAAAAAAAAAAAAAAAAAAAAAATGCTGAGTCTGACAATACTGAGCAAAAGTGCCTGCTAAAGGACACTCGAACTGGTTTACTGAACACCAATACATCTCTAAGTGGACCAATAACCCCCCACCCCCCACCCCAAGCAACAACTGCTCTGATCCCATCTTGTTTTAAGCATTGTTTCTTTGGTATTGTTTCAGTGGTCACGTAGCAACTTGGATCCCAGGAACATACACCCCCAGCCCCACCCCTACCCTTTCACAGTTCATGTGCCTCATTCCTCATGCAACACTGCTTGGGCTACAGCATTTTAAAAAGAAAGGCTGTTTCTGGAAATTAAAAATCACCCCAGGCAATCTTATTGGATGAGCAAGGTCAACTGTAACATAGTGATTGTTTGGGCATCTAGATGGACGTGTAAATTTACAGCTCAGTTACTGAATTTAATGTCCCAATTCTACCCATTCAAGAGAACCACTTCAAAGTCAAGCTACAGATCAACCGTACAAATACTGTTCTGGTGTGAAGAAATACAACGCACCACAACAAGAATAATAATCTTTCCTTATCCTACTTTAGGTTCTTTATTTTGTAAGATCAAATAAGAACAGAAAAAAGCAAAAATTAATTTTAATGGCTCATGTCCCATACAAACTGGAGCCCCTTGCTATTAAGACTAGTCCCATTGGTGTGCACACACACACACCCAGGTCCTCAAGTCTGTCATGTTTTACAGCTACTTGACAGAATTGATACAGGAAGGGATACCACAATATTGACCATTATTGTTTCAGTCGGCGTGACAAATACAGGCCCTAAAGTGTTACTTTTAACCCCTGTGACCTGGAAGTGAGAAGATTGCATTGTTGTTGTGCTGGATAAAATGGAGGAATGTTTAGAAGCAACCATGTGGCGTTTCATTATTAGGGAAGACTACATAACAGGGCTGCTGTTTTATTGACTTAAATAACACACATTTTGTATGCAGCAAAGTTGTAGAGTAAAACCTAGAATAAAAACTTTAGCAGAGTAGAAAAATATTTTGAAAAAGCATGTTTTTCAACAGACACCAAAAAATGCTTTGTTGAAATATTTTATTTCGAGTATCTTAAAATCCATTGCCTTTCCTCTTACTAGCTTTACTAACATTATTACCGGTTCCTCTTTTATTGCAGAGTTTAATTGTTTTTTCAGGCTATGCAAATATTTAAAACACAAGGCATAAACTGCTGCAACCTAGTACTTTTGCTTTGGATCACACTGTCTGATTGCAGCTGCTCTAGAAGGAGAGGGTCACTGATAATATGGCTAGAACCAATAAGAGGTAAGACCATGGATTTTTGTACCATGATTCTTTAAACTTAAGAATGGTCCAACGTGCTGTGCAACTCTGAGTTCATACACTGGTAAACGGCAAGCCTGAGGAGATTCATTTATTCCCTATGATCCTCATCACTGTGCGCAGAACTCACGGCAAACTGGGAGGGTGAAATCACAGCTCTCATCGGGAAGATACAGATCATGCTGCAGGGATTTAAATCAGACTCCCACTGCATTCCCAGTTTTATCATGAGTTTAACAGAACACATCCAAACTTGTTACCTACAGTATAGACAGTGGTTAATCAAGCTCATAGTAAAACTTGGAATGGGTGAAACTGCAATACAACAGGAGTCTTATTTTCTTGAACTTCAGATAGGATGGTGACTGGCATCCTGACTCTAACCTGTCCTTATTCCTCTGGAGACCAGACATGCTGTGCTAACGACACGATTTGTTCTCACAAAAAACAGAAAAACAAAAAGATCTAAATAACCAAAACATTACAATTGATCCTTTTTACCCTCACTGGAATGTGTATTAACCTCACTGACCTTTTTTTTTTTTTTTTTTTTTTTTTTTTTTACATTCCTTTAACACAATGCCTAACCGGTAAGGCACACGTGAGGGAGCTGGGTCCCTACTCCAGAGAAACAGATTATAAACTTAGAATTTAAGGCCCAGTTGAAACCTGGTTTCTTCCTTTCCAGGATGCCATGGCAACATGAGTAAGGAGGGACATGTCTTTGTTTCCTTCAGCAGGTGCAGGTTTAAAATTGAAACATTCCATTACAGCAGGCACAGATACAGTTCCATCTGAAGATTGGCTGAAGCCAGGCATGCTCTTTAGTCTTCACAGCTGGGTAAAGATTGCTTTGGGGAACCTCTGGGATATAATGGAAGTTAACACAAGCATGAGAACTGCTGTACCTGGCAGAGTCAAATGTCTCTAGTAGTGAGGGCAGTATAAAGGTTAGATTTTGATTAAGGGCAAGAAACAGCTATGATTTCCAAACATTCCACTGACTGTATGACCTTGGTAGATCTGTGTGGGAAGGGAGGGGCCTCTGCCGCTCCCCAACTAAAAAACAGGGTAGGAGCAACACAGAACTGGGAAGACAACAGTGCTGCGATACACCCCTGGTTCATAATTTTGTATACAGTAGTTTTTTATTTGCAAAAAAATGGTAATATATTATATATTATATCTCAAACCAATAGGATAATATACACAAAAGAAACCTAGGCAAACCAAATGTGTCACTGGCAGTAGCCCTGTCTGGGTTTTTCTGTTTAAGACAACCCAGTCTCTCATTCCTAGGAGTGTCAGTAGTGTTCAACAATCAAGCGTTTTAACGCCTGTACTCCTGCAATCAATTTACACCCTTTCACCCACCCCCCACTTCTCCTCCTCCTCCTCCTCCACCACCACCTCCACCACTCCCTCTGCTTCTCACACAGTCAAGCAATTGAACATATATATCCCTACCCTAATCCCTGTGGATACTGGCTGAACTGTTATTACTGTATTATTAAATGCATTAAAATGTATTATAACGTGTGGTTTTACTCAAATCTCATGAATGATTATTCTGATAACAATAAATATTATTATTGATATACTATTACTATTTTGAAGTAAATTTTAAATGTCCGTAATCTCCCCCTCCATCTCTGTCTGGCCCCACCTAATACCGTGTGGCAAAATACAGATTATATGCACACTCTCCTAGTCCTAACATTACCGCTTCAACCTATCTTGTTTTTTTAATTATTATTATTTTTATTTCACATCGATATATGCACCCTAACCATAGCCCGCAGCTCAGTCATCTCATCTTAGCTGCCTACTCACTGCTAGCAGTTTTGTATTTCACTGCCCCTTGTCTACAGACTTACTGCAGTGCAGAGACGCCATCTTCTTTCTGTCTCCCTCTCCACCTCTCTCCTTTCATCTCCTCCACATAAAAAATATAATCTCCACGCAGAAAGACAACACACCTATGTAAATACGCAAACTCCTTCGCAGTATATTTTTTTTAAAAAGGGTTTCCTTTACATCTAACTAACCAGACAGATGCTATCTCTCTTTTCCAGCCTTTCCACAACGGGGAAAATGCAACGAAAACAGTCAGTTTTGTCAAAAACACACACGTCTTTTAAAAAATATACATGTAGCTGCTATTGTTCAGCAAACTATGTAAAAGGAGGGAACTCCGAATATAATCTCTTGCTGGGTTTCAGACTGTAACAGATGTCAGTTGATTGACAGCAACTGCAAACGAACGTTATCAGAAAACACGCAAATTCACAGCTCTGATTATTTATTTAGATTTGCATCTGCCCTATGTAATGAATACACGAGGCGACCAAATCTGTGCATTTTTCTGGAATGTCACAGAAACACCTATATAAAAATCGATATCAGCAATTTCAATGCCAGTGGATCAATCCAACCACAGCAATTACTACACTATCACAGAACAATTAGAAAATGATGGAATAATGATATATGTTGGTTCTTTTGGATCTGCAGATTCCCCTTTGACGTAACACCAGTAATACATACAATTATCGTTTGTAGGTAATAAAATCAATACAAAAAATAAATTAACTGCGCACACACGTATTTCCTGAACGCGCAGAAACATTCGAATTACAGCTTTTAGGTCATCGCTTAAAAATAAACCTCGTCTCGCAAAAGGTCTCAATAGACTGAGGCATTCCGGTCTTTTTTGTACTCCCGTATTTAAGTAGTATTGTGTTTATTTATTTATTTATTTACACCCGTAAATTAAATAAAGAAATGTAAAGAAAGCTCGCAGTGTCTGGATTATTCATTTCACTTGCAAACTAACCGTTCAGCTGTCTTGGCTTGACTAAAAAAGGAATTGCATTCCTTAAAAAACTGTTTTATTTTTGTCTTTCTTACCTCCAAAGCCAGAGCCAAAGTAGCCACTAATAAAAGCAGCAACGCCAAATGTTGCAGCATGTTTCCCGGCGGCGGTATGTCCAAAAAGTTCGAGGTTCGAGGGGTGGTGCTATATGCTGGGTCCCCGTATACGTGTATGTGTCCGCTCTCTGGAAGTATCGCTACGGTTTGTGATGGAGAACAAGCTGGGCTGGAACAGCTGCTTCAGGCTCCACGGTCACCTGATCAGACAGGGAGACAATAAACGAGTAGAAGGAGGAGGGGTGCAATACCGACACTATATAAAAAGCGCCACTTTGTGTACAATGTAGGCATTACAAATACGTTTCAGTATACCTGAAATAAATTATGAGAACATTTTTAGAAATTACTTGTTCACCAAGAACAATTAACCAATATATTTATACCACTGCACTTTAAGATGTTCATTAGATTTTTAAAATTATATTTTACCTTTATAAATATTTATGCAAATTGAATGTAAATTACGGTATATACACAACGTAAACAATCCACATAATGTGGAATCGTTTAGAAAATAAAATAAAACCATTAGTGTACATACCAAATGATAAATCGATTACAATATAAATGGTAACATGCAAACTAGGTAAAAAAGACAATAGTAATTGTATATAAATTAATGAGTTTTAAATTTTCTTCAGAGTCCCTTTTTGTCCTTTTCATTGTTACTTCGACTCAAGTAAAGCCCATGTTTCCTGCCACAACACAATCAGTTCACTTCATATGTTACTGGCAAAAATAAATAAATAAATAATGAAAACATTTTCCTATGTGCAACACTGAACTCCAGTTTCATCACCAGTGACAAGAAAGGGACTTATGGGCTTTACCAAAGTCAAAATAAAAATCACATGATCAACAGAAAGCACTGTTAATGTGCTAGTGAGATGAAAGGAAACGGGTTTAAAGCATTGAGTATTACCCGTGCAAAGGGGCAGTAACATTCAAAACATACTCAAAGCACACATACACACCAATAAATGCATAAATAAATCATTCTAACGCAACTAATACATTATGAGAACATGGCTAACATGAAATTGTCTCGTTAGAGATTTAATTCAAGATGAATTTCATTCTGCTGCCAGGTAATGCATATTTTTAAATGCCACTCAGACAGTAATCATTGCTCAGTTTTAAATTAATTTGACTGGCTTTTTTTTCAAAATGCTAACCAGATGCCAACATAATTAGATTCCTAAACCATTTCAAGTCTCCTTCTACTTTTTAGTCTGCATTCAAATGTTATTCTATTCATCCAGTCTACCCGAGTAAAAGTGATATAGATTTTAAAAATAAATTAATAAAAAAAAATAAAAATAAAACATTGCTGCAGCCCAGTAGCGGTTTTAGGCTTACACAGCCCATGCATTTTTGTCGTGGCTCAGTAACAAACAAAACATGTATTTACCTGAGGTATGCATCAGAATGAATGACTAATCTTTTGCCAGTTCTTTTTATCTATACGCCAAAAGCCATAAACAGAAAAAAACACGTCGTGTTAGGGTTTAAAACCGTGAGCACGTTTATGTCAGTATGAGCAGAGTAATCATGGAACACGATTTAAGCAAAAAACGGTAATATATTTTAAAATGAAATAATTTCGACACACTACAAAGTGTTGCAAATTTGCCGGGAGTACATAGGTGTCTCACACGCGTAGGGCTGCGTAGTTGAATGAACCTTGAAACAAACGTATATATGCGTTTCCAGCCAATGCATAGTCCTCGCCTGCTCGACTAATATATCTACAAGGGCATTTTCTGGGTCTCTATCCATTCCTAACCTTAGGAAGTATTATTGACTTGTGTCTGGTTTTGACTGGCCTCTCGCAGTAGTGTCCGGGGAGAGAAGCGTTTCTTGCCTGAACCCGAAATTAAAATAAATATATAAATAAATAAAGGCAGGCGTGCTCGAGTTATTCTCTGCAGACCAGATAGTCCCAACTAATCAGTCAACAGCAGTCAATTTACAGTGCTCGTTTATATGCTGCAAAACGTATACTGTTTTCCTGAAGGGTCTGCAATAACAGATCTGTATTTTCCTGCAGCAAGTCCACTTTGAGCTGAGGCGGGACAGACACAGTTGAAGATCTTGGGAATTTAACCAATTGGCAAATTCAAAGATCTGCCTGTTTGCAGCTGTCCATTCATTAATGGCTAGAGGCGGGACATACATAAACTAGCAGTTACTGGGTAAGCGGTGTAAGAATAGTTGACTTTCGCTCGATATTGCTTATTATAGAGAACGTTATTGAGAATTATAATGTATTAATAACTTCGAAATAATATTTCGAATTGCTGTTCAAGACATCGAGGCTTGGGTGTCTGTCAATTTTCTTCAGCTGAGACCCAGTGACAGGGGACCAAGGCGCAGTGGATGGCACCTGGGTTGCAGCCCCAGGCAAAGGTGCAAGCCAAGGCAACCATGCAGTGACGTCTGGGTTACCAGGGGGAGCGGAGCAGGAACCCAGACAACCAACTGTGCCTGGTGGTGCAGCAATCTGGGAGTCAAGCCCTGCGACCATAGGTCCAGACATGCAGCTTGGGTGTCTGGGAGTCCAGGTTGAGGGATCCAACCCCCAGGCACTAGGTTGTGGCACAGGGGTGGTGGTTGGGCCTGTGGTGGAGGTGGTCTTCTCACCCCCTCCCCCATTCTTTGTAGCCAGAAGCTCCCTTTTCTTGGGATCTGGCAACAGATAATCCCGCAGCAAAAGTGCTGCTTGTGCAAATAATTCCCTGGGCAGTGTCATGCAGGCATCCCTGGGTGGCGAGATGTAGGCGATGGCAAGTGGACAACCCCGGCTGAAGCAGAGCTGGCAGCAACCACAGGCGAAGCAGATCAGACGCCCCTGAACGGGGCAAGCATGGCATCCCTGAGCAGAGCGGCTTCAGCATCCCTCGAGAGGTGATGACAGGAAAGGAGTCCCTGGCCAAGGAGGTAGGAGCTTCTCTACTCCCTCTGGTGGTGGAGGCGGGCACAGCAGGTAGTTTCCCTTTTGTGGCGGAGACAGGAGCGACAGGTAGTCTATCTGTGAAAACTGGTGCGGCTCTCCCTCGGTCACTGGGGACTGGTGCGGCTCTCCCTCAGTCGCTGGAGACTGGGGTGGCGCTGCCTCGGTCACTGGAGACTGGTGCGGCTCTCCCTCGGTGCCTAGAGACTGGTGCGGCTCTCCCTCAGTCGCTGGAGACTGGTGCGACTCTCCCTCGGTGCCTGGAGACTGGTGCGGCTCTCCCTCGGTCACTAGAGACTGGTGCGGCTCTCCCTCTGTGCCTGGAGACTGGTGCAGCTCTCCCTTGGTCACTAGAGACTGGTACGACTCTCCCTCGGTCACTGGAGATTGGTGTGGTGCTCCCTCGATCTCTGGACACGTGTGCTTCCCCTTCTCAGGCTGTGGATGCTCGGCCTCCCCCCTCTTGGGCTGTGGACGCTCTGCCTCCCTCCTTGGGTGTTGGAGATGGCCGGGTCTGGTCTGGCAAATAATTCAAAACAAGCAACATACCTGGTTGTACTTTTAATGGTCAGTGCAAATGTTTACCTTACTCCATTCGTTCACAGAAAGTCAACAGCAGATGTTTTACATTGTACTGCTGTCCACAGAGTTTATTAAAAAAAAACAAAAAAAAACTTCCACTTTGTTTTGTCAGTCAAGGCGGTGTACTCCTTAGCATTTAGGATGTATTTATATTCAACATAAAGCTAAATTAGCATTCTAATTTCAATGTTACTAAAGTTAGGCTTCCTTTTTAGCACTTGCTATATCCATTTGTTTCACGACTGCCTAGCAACAGCGGCTGTGTGAAGTCATAAGGGAACTCAAACGGGGGATCTGTTAACATTAACTGAAAACAAGGCAACAAAATTGGCAACAATTTCAAACAGAATATGTTTACTGTAGAATTTTGCTGTTACAAGCATTCTATGATTAATTAAGGTCCTTACGTCTAATATGCCAAGCTCATTCATATTGTAGCGTTCTGTGCTATGGAGGTAAAACAGACTGAGGGAGACCAGATGGGATTCGAAATAAGCTTTTTAATCGTTAACTAAAATGAAACAAACAAACAGTGAGTCCTTGTTTGGGCCGGGGTTCACGCCAAAATAAATATGAAAATGAATTATCTCCCTCACTAAACTGTCATTCGCTTTCTTCTTATACACTTCTTCTTCAGACTTGCTCTGTGTTATCTCAGTGTTTCACAGTTAGGTGCTCTTCATCTTTTCATCTTTTCATCTTTCCCTCTGTCCCTCTCAGTTCCTTTTCCATTCAAGTCCACACGCACTCTTCTGCTCACAGCTATCTCCACCTCTTACTTATAGCCTCCGGGGCACCCACCCACTACATACGCACCCATACACACACGAAAGACGTGCCCCGTACCAGAACAATACACAAAACATTAAACGAGACATAACAAACAAGACAAACACAATGCCCCTGATGCCGCCATCGCCAAGGTAGTTACAATATGAATGCGCAGGGTTTAACACAGACCTTCAACTCTTGTCAAGTGGCAGCATTTAAAAAAAAGACACACTTGCTTCTACTACTAGCTAATATAAGTCTTTTTTGTGTACTCAAATATGTAATGTGCTATTTGAATATTTTACTTTTTATTTTCGTGTAATAAGTGTATTCGACTACACTGACATCCCTACTTGAGAGGGCTTTAGAGAGTTATGTTGAATTTTGTAAAACTAGGAGCTCTCTTTCCCCTTTCCAAAAAATTGGAGTTAATTAAAGACTGTGGTGGAAGCACTTTGAAAATTTTGCCCGATATCCAGTACAGAGTGCAGGATAGAGACAGATTGACCCCTGCAGATGAGACAAGGTCAAAGCTCTAGTGGCGCTGTAACAATGTTGTTCCATTATGTTAAGGATTACAATGTCTAAGGTTTCTCATTGATCAGGAATTTGAGAGTAATTAGTGTAGTAACCTTCTGATGTTAAATATCTAGGGGTAGATAATAATATTTTAGCAGCATTAGGTCACATATTATATTTAGCTTGGGATACAGTTTCTAAGGCACAAGAAAACAGACTGATTGTTTAGAAAGCTGTCAGATTCAGTGATAGCCAATAGCAACTGTAAGAACAATCTTTCCAGAGGCAGAGTCATACAGTTCTGTTTATATACAAGTTACAGGTAAGTGTTAGAGGTGTGTGGGCCAATTCTCACACAGGTGTGACATGCCAATAGCTTTAATTGTATTTATTAATACTGTATATACAGTACTTCATCACAAAAAGAAAACAAGGAATAGGGAAATAAAAGCACAGGACTGTGAATTGGGTATGACTGAATGAACAGCATAGAGAATTCCTGTATCTATGGCCTTTCCACAGTTTTCTGAAAACTCCAAATTAGGCATCAGTAGAAGTAGTGAGTGATAAACAGTAAACCTGCTGTATTGATTCACAGCTAGGCACTTAAAGGTGTGAGGTTGCATATGTGAGGTGGTTCTCCCCGCCCCTGTGCATATCATGTTTTATTATTTTGTATTTGTTGTATTATTATTTAAATGTGCTGTTTTGTGTTTGTTTAAAAACAGTTTTATTGTTATTATTGTTTGACAGCCTGGATGGGGTTAAAATGCCCCATCCAGATAAAATCGTGCGAATACGCGGTCAACAGCAAGTGCTTATTGATAAACTGGCTGTTAACCATGTATATGAGAGAACCTGTGCCGAATGTGGTTGAGGGATAAACTAGATAATTGATAACCAGTTAATCCCTCTGCCACAATGTAAAAACCCACAGCTTTGTCTGAACAAGGTGGTGTGTTCAGAGGCGGAACAAGAGACGCGAGTCGTGAGTAAGGAAAGTAAGAATAAAATCAATTGCTACCAGCATGTTACTTGTTTTTGCATGTTTGTTTTGTATAAGTCTTTCTGTTTTGTTTCAACTTTTTATGTATTAAAACTCGCAGCAGTGCTTGCATACCCCAGCACTGTTGTCTGTCTACTTCCTGGCCTGACTTCACCATGAGTTATCCCATTCACAGCATAGTGCAAATTAACTAAATCAGGCTATTTAAAATAGCTCACAGTATTCAACTTCTCAGAATAATCTTCTAAATCTCAGAATCAGGTGCCATTGTTTAGAATATGTAGGGATTGATCTCACTATTACAAGATTTAATGATTTTTATAATAGGATCAGACATTATTGAAACTGTATACATTCAAAAGTGAATAGCTTCACCTACCTTACCTTGTCACATCGTGACAAGGTAAGGTAGGTGAAGCTTGTCACAAAGCCCTTTACATATAATTTCACGGAATTTATCAGTTTAAATAATGTTTTTTGGTTCCCTGTACTGTGCTGCCTCCTGCTGCCTAAGTTATTGCACACTTCACTGCAATAAAGTCAGATCCATTGTGCAGTGTTAAGTAGGTCATAATAGTTATCAGACAATTAATTTAGAGTTGAAAGTGTTATGTTCTAAGAAAAAGGTATTCTGGTTCAGCTTTTTTGTAAATACTTACTTTTTTATTTAAAAAAAAACAAAAAAAACAAACAAACAAAAAAACTACTACACAAATACACACATTTATTTTATTGATTCATCATTTGTGCTTATCTCAGGAACAATTAAATCACTTTGGTCTGCTAAATATATTCTCAAGGTGAATTCTAAACTTTCAGACCTTCAGATATTTTCAACTGTTAAAACAATTACGAAGGTCATTTCCATTATCGAACCTGGTATGTTACAAGAGAAAAAAAAGAGAGTATTCAAATCATAGCTGGAAAACATCTGCAGTCCCATCCATCTTTAACCAAAATCCAGGCGCAGACATTCCCCATCATGCTGCTTAGAAACAACACAAGTGGGTTCAACAGATATGAAGGCTTTGCTTTGCTCTCTCTCTGCACATAGTTATCAATCCTGTGTTCATGACAGAAGGTTAACTCTTCTTCAGATGTCTTTCTGGACAGAACGCAGATAAAAACGACAATTCTGCTATAGGGACAGTCAAGCTCAGGCAATCCTTCAGTGCCATTTCTGTAGGTCAGTCTTAATTAACCACAACACGCACAGCATGGATGCTAATGTTGCTGAGGACGGAGGAACTTAAAAAAAAAAAAAAAAAACAATAGTATACAAGCTGCGACTTGTGTTCGTCCATACTACCAAATAAAAGCAGTCCTCTTTGTTCGTCCAGTGTAATCCCATATCCTTTGAGAACTTAATGACATTTTATATATACTATTGTATCCATAGGATTATTATATTAAATTCTGTAGTCCACTGCAACCTATGTGAATATTTTAGCGCAGGAGAGGACATCTAAATTACTTACAGTTTATAGCAAGTTGCTCAGATTTTAGCCAGATTATTCAAAAACATGTTCTGAAAATGTCTTTAACAAATGTCTGGCGTGTTCCTCCTCCGCTATATTTTTTTGCTCAAATTAACTAACCCCATAAAGTCAATTATCAATACACAGTCAGTGCAAACCATGTGCATCATATTTTTCAGTATGTTTTAACAATAAATTATAAAACAGTACAGTATGGTCCACATACATTGTATGCATGCCACATTTCTATAACAGTGGCCAGAACTAAAGGATATAGCAGTAGACCATATGATACACCAAAATAAAACTCTGCCATTCACTTTCATTGGGATTCCAAACTGGTGTTCGACCACAGCAATAAACAAACAAAGGCACTCCCTCAGATGTTTCTATTCTGAAGACGTAGCATTAACTATAGTAAACAATACAAGGTTTTATTCAATTCTATAGTATAGTACTTAGTACTGTAATGTTTTTATTTTACAGTGTTCATCAGCTTCATCAATATCACTCTGAATATGTTTTTGTTCTTTCCTTGTGCCCCTGATCTTCAGAAACTAGACTTCTACTAAAACAATTCAAACTTCTTTTGCAACTGTGTTGAAAGACACCAGATCAAGTAAACATTTTATACAATGTCAATCCAACATTAATATTAAATAAAAAAACAAAAAAAAAAACAGAACATTCAGTCAATTGTTACTAAACAAAATTGCTTAAACAAAGCCGTTTTTGAACAACTTAGATGCACAAAACAGCTGTTTTGATGCAGCATTATAAATGTGTTAACTCTTTTTTGACATGAATAAAATGCGCATGATTATATACAGAATATTAGAACACTATTCCCTCCAACACTGATGTTTTCCACACAGAACGTTGCAAGAGCAACTTAAGACACCTCAAACAACCATGCTGATCTACAACTTCCAAGGCGCGTACGGATAAAACGTGGTCATATGATTAATTAACTCTAAATATATGTCTTACCACTACTTTATTTGTTGAATTGGACCACATCAATTCCTTGTTTCTGTGGCATCAGCTTCAGGCATATTATTTCAAGGAGCAATAAATATGCAAATCCATTTACTGCTCCTTAACATAGAGGGTTGAACTGTGGCTAGAATGCATGTTATTATTCCATCCTAAAATTAAATTAAACATGTGAAGTCTTTATCTCGCTCTGCCTGCATTGAAATGGACACATCCCTAGCTCGGTCTTACTATGTATCTTCACCTAACATCTGCATTTTTCACAGGTTTCCAAAATTGCTGGTGACAGAACTACCTATAAAAAAAGCTCAATCTTAATGCCACACCTGTAACCAAGCACATTTCTTAGCCACAGTAGGGTTTATGAGAGGTCAACACATTCATAATGGAAGCTCACTAATTAAACATTGATTTACATTTGAAATGCCTTCCAATATGAGGAACAGACTAATTTTTCTTAAAACTGTCTGCTTGTCCCTTACAAGGCCCAGGTATGGTTTCTCAGTGCTCAGTTCGACCCAGCAGGGGGCTGTGCTGTCTTCTAGTAGTCCTCTTCAGCTCCCTAGTTTTCGTTGTGTACAGTGTGAGAGGTGTAGAGCTGGGAAGGAGGTGGAGGGGCTATTTCCTCGAGTATCCTGGGTAGGGTGGAGGGGGAGAGTAGGGGACAGTTCTGGGAGGAGTGGAGGTGTAGGGAGGTGGCAGGTCGGCATGGTAATCCATCTCAAACTCACAGCTGTAAGGAGGAGGTGCTGCTGAGGAGAGGAGAGAAGACAGCAGTTAGACAGCATGTCCTTCGAGCAGCTTGCATTTCATTACCAGAAAAAGCACAGGGTGGCTAGAAAGACACAGCCACTCTGCAATGTTACCGATTTGAAGGCAAGGTGTTGCATGCCCCTGCAAACATTCAGTCTGCTGTTTTGAATGCTTTCCCCAATAATGAAACACTTCCCAGAGACATAGGGTACCCATATTTAGCAGTTACTGCTATAAAAACTGGATATGCAGCAACTAGAGTCCTACAATTATGTTGCCTATCCTCCTGCAATCCCAGTTTAACAGCACAAATTATTGTAACAGACAACCTTTTGCTTTGTGAAAGAAAATATACTGAAGGCATAATTATCTCCTTTTTTAATAATGCAGGTTTTACAAAATAAGACAATAGCTTGTTGTATACTACACTACACTTCAGTCATTCAAGAGACAATACCCTTCCACTGCAAAACAGTGGCACCTAGTGGCCACATGGGTTCAAAACACATATAGAATATTCACAGCAAGTGTTTTTCCTGTGTTAGTTACATCACTCAAAATAGATTGTTCCAGAGAGGGTAACAGACAGGGCTTTTGTCTCTCAGACAGTCTTCCAACTTGAAGGAATAGAAAGCTGGTACTCAAATTCAAATGCTACTCTTGTGATGTGTTAGAATTTATTGGAATGCCTGAACAATATAAAAGTAAGTACAACTGTTTTAAGGAAGAAAATTAAGGCACATTTTTAGAGAGGAATACAATTCTTTTAACAGTATAAAAGGTTACTGAACATGTTTTTTTTTTCTTTTTTTGTGTCCGTTTTTTTTTTTAATTAAGGCCTTTCTCTTTTTAGCTGCTGTCTCTCTGAATGACTTGTCACCACAGCTAAGTAATGGGGGAGCCTGAAACATACCCGGTGAACTACCAGTTAGGCCATGCTGCCAGTAAGTTGTATGAATCAGTGAATTAAGGAGGAGCCCTGTCCTTGTGGCACTCCTGGTTCTTGCCCCGCCTCTTACCCGGATAGCCCCCGATGGTGCTGATGTGAGCGGTCCTGAAGACACCCACGCGGGAGCTCCGCCCACTCTTCATGCACATGCAGATACAGATGGCCACACCAGCGATCACTCCCATCAGGAACACGATGCCAAACACGATCCCTGCGATGGCGGTGCCCCTGCGGAGACAAACGGAAGTGTCATATAACAGCACAGGACTGCACTGAAACTATTTTGGGGGTTATATGCAGTATAAAAATATTATAGTACCCAGCACTCGTATCCGAACAAAACATCAGTTTTAATAACCTTTGCATAGCAGTAGACTGAACTTGGGATCACTAATATTGTCCTGATTTGGAGTTAAAACTTATAGAGCCTTGGGCATTAACAAACTGTCCACTGCTCCCCCTGGGGGCCACATGCTGTAACTTTCTTTAAATGGGACCGCTTAGCCAACATTCCTTAAGGGGTTAAGCACAGAACAGTGTCACAGAAAGCTTAATCTCAATAACAGGGATGCACAAAGACACAGGCACCCCTGTCAGACTGGGATCCCAGCTGCTCCATCTGCCACAGACAGGTCAGTGTTTGTCTGTGCCCCAGGCAAGCTCTCTGGGCTGATTCAGATCTTCCAAAGCTCCTTAAAAGGGAGCAAGTTGCTTTTTATGGCATCTTAGGACAGTTGTATCTACAAAACAGAAGACTACCTTCATTTTTGTGCTAATAGTTTTGTTGCATTTTCCCTTTCACACAATGGTGCTAATGATATGCATGTTTATGCAGTGATACAGTAAATCTCATTTTGAACCTTTCAATCTTACCTGTGTAACAAAGGCATTTGCTACATATATGCAAACAAATCTAGGTGAATACACACCCCATAATACTGAAAAATAATACAATTCACTTACAGTACATCCTAGCATATACAACACTTCCACATAGGATTGACCTGGACAATTTCAGAGCAATCCTATTTTTTATAATACTGTTCAGCACATTTACTTAGTAATAAAGAGTAACACAATCACTGTTGTAATATGGTTTCTAGTTATACATAGCTTGATAATCTGTTTTTTAATACAAAGATTACTGCTACTTGACAAACTGATGTGTAATTGTACAATTGTGAAAGGCTGATTAGTTATTTTCCTCTGCCATATCAGATCAGGGATAGTGCTTAGCATATACTCTAAATTAGCAAATAAAAAGATTTGATACAAAAGGTTTTTGTGGCATGTGGACATGTCTGATTCTTGCATGTACAAACAAAGTTTGCAATTAAAACAGCCTGTTTTCCAAATATGGGCATTGAGCTTGATTTACTTACTATGGCTGGTTAGTATCAGGCAGATCAGGTCAGGTAGGTCCATAGCCCTCTCTACTGTGCAGCGACAGTGAGCCTGTGGCTGGTGTGTTGACCTCCTGCAAACCACATACAGGAAACCTCCTTGAATGCTCTAATTGCACTTACAGACAGATGTCTGTGTGCCTGTCTGCCTAGCCACAAAGCTGTTTAGCCCATCAGTCAAGGTGGGTGATCCCCCTGTCATTTGTTGGGTAGTATTAAGTTTGGGTGAATTGAGGAGTTGGGGGAGGGGCTGCGCTTCCCTGGACTCGAGGCTGAGAGACTGGCAATTACTCTTCTACAGACTCATTAGCATTCAAAACGGATGAATTGGAGTGAAAGTATAGACAGGATGAGTTTCTGAAGACTCACCTTCAGGCATCAAAGAAACAAGTAGCAAACCCCCTCTTCAAAACGAACAAACAATAATTGTTCTATTTTAACTCAGTAAAATCATTTGTCTAATTTTTAACAAAGTTTATTTTAGTAATAAAGAGCAACTCACAGAAGTATTTATTTTCCAATTGTACATAACCATTGCTAATCTGTTTTTTTTAATAGAAAGATCACTGTTACCTGTATAACTTGCTACAAGTTAATTAGTTACTGTCCTCTGCCATACGAGATGCTGTATTTTAAATATGGTACTAAATTGAAAGTAACTTGTATACAAAGAAGTTTTTGTGGCACACAGACATGGTTTTACGCATTCACAATTTTATGATTTCAAACTTGTGAAGATTTTTAAAAAAGTCTGGAATATAAATCAGTTTTGAGTGTGTCTATTTAAAAAAAAAAAAAAAAAAAAAAAAAATGAAACACCCTGTATTTCAAATATGGGCATTGAGCTTGCTTTAGTTACTATGGCTGGTTACTATCTAAAATTTTGTGAGAAATGCTATAAACCAACCATTTAATCGATCAACTATAAACCAATATATTTAATCGATTCTCAACTCAAACAGGACATACTGTACCTAGAGTACGCTAAATTGTAATAATCCAGGATTTTCAATCATTTGTCATTTCTTTTAAGCACAAACAAGGATAGAACTGGTGAACATCTTTCACTTCACTGTACAATGCTACAGAGCCACAACATTATACTGGTGGCTCCTGGTATCCAGTCACTTCCTGTGCTGTAGGTCTGAATCACAGGGGATAAAAATCTATCTGGGACATCGCCTTTGTTAACTGTAAAAGGTCCAACTCTCTTTTTGGCTGGGGGGGGGTTTGTGGAGGTGGGAGTGGGTGGGTTATTTTTCTGAATTCATGGAAAGAGCACCAGTTGACTCACTGGTCGACTTGACACAGAATTACCCAAGTGGTGCATTATTAGGGAACATGACTTTGTGCCAACAACAGATACAGTTGCGGTTCCCCTTGATACCTGGCTCGGGAGTACTTGGCACTGCTGAGCCTGTGCGGCCCGTCTGGATACTGTCTCTGTCTGTTTACACTCCAGTGGAGGGCTAATGTCTACAAACAGATCCCACAAAGCAGCAGGGTGAAACTTTACAGGTTTGTAAGACAAGTGAAAACACAAACGCTAAACAAAACCATGCGTACCCAACCTTTCCAAATTCACAGAAAAAAGCCCTGTCACGGTAAACAACAATCTCAGTTACAGCACTGTCTCAAAACCAAAACCACCATAGGAACTGTACTAAAAATTACTAAACAACACAATTCATCTTTCACCCAAGTGCAACAGTTCATTTTAAATCATTGCAGCTGCCCTTCATAGCTATTTCTTAGAATCTTTAAGCTAATCTTTAAGCTTTAAGCTAATCTTTAAGCTAAATGCTGGCTCTTTCCCACCAATCTGAAATACTGTATTTGAGTTTGGTCAGTAACATTTTTTGAACTATATTGGATTTATTCATTACATTTTAGACACCTGGCCAGTCACCAGTTTAGCAATCAACATAATTTTTTCGCAGTATAGTTATTATGCCCTATTTTTCTATGACAGCTACTTCACAGCGAGTGTTTGCACTGACAGATGTACTGTGAAGTTTGAATTAGACCTTTAAGAAAGGGCTCAGCATGCTTTCGTTGATGAGAAGGCACTGTGCTGTGCCAGAGCCCTCTGAGGGCAATATCCTTCTCTTCTGATTCGCCGGAGTTGGATTGATACTTACGAGAGGACGTTGCCGATATAAGCGTAGTAAGAACAGCAGAAGGGAGGAGAGCCATCACAGCAGTACCTGCTGCACACATCACACTCCGCCAGACACCCCCCTGTGAACAGCCCATGAAGACAGTGTGTTAACCCCTGGTAATAAAAAAGAACTATAACTCCCACTCAGGCAATCACAACACTCCATTAACAACATTCTGTTATTTTTCTCACAATGACTTTGTTGTCTTGAGTCGTTTAGGTAGGTAAATAAACTCTTAGCAATTCGTCCCTGGAAAACTAAAAAAGATAATGATGTTTGCTTGTGTCTCTGGATTCTTTCAGGGGGGAACTGCAAAATTGAAAAATATGGTTAACCAAAATATATTTAGTAAACATTACACTACTGGTGTATTTTAAAAGTACTGTATTGGATAGTACTGTTGTTTTGTAAGTTAAGGGTAATACAGTTTGTGACTGTCATAATTAATCTTGTTGATGGGACTGTTTAATCCAAACGTGTGCTGTTTCGTTGTGGGCAGATAAACTGAAACACTACCAGAATAATATGTAGCAATGCCATGCAGGCTTAACCTTGCATTTGAAAACCCTGAAATCATATGGTATATTTCTACAGTCTTTGTTTGAATAGTTCAGGACATTACCCCAACTCGAGCAAGTGAAAAACAAATGTACTGAACAGATTATGCATTTTTTGTTGCTTGAAAACCTTGCCTGGACACTTAACGAAACTGAGACACCCCTTTTGTATTGGAAAATTAGTGAGACTACTATAACTGCAAGGACTGAGATGAGATGGGGTGGTAGCAGGTTGCAAATTAAGCTGCACATAGAGAATTAGCTGGAAAACAAAAGTATGAAGCAAAATAAAACCTGGTACACCATCAAATTCCCTATTAATGAAAGGAAACACTGTTCTGTACAATAGAGAGTATGCTATAGATTTTAGATATCATTTATACATAGCAAGCATTGTTTGTATGGATATTTGTCCCAGCAGTAATTACCTCAATTACACTGAAGGCGGCATTAATCATAATTATTGTGTACTTGACTTATTTCTTAGTCCTTCAGCCTGCCAAATGGAATATTCTTGTAAGCAAATCAAAATTCATTTATTATAACAAGGGAGCATTGAATACCTCGAAAGACAACGCTCTGGTGTGATACTGAGTGAGCTAGCAACTTTACTAGGATCACTGGTGGGAATTCTCAGTGGCTAAGGGATCCCTACATGGTGGTGTCAATGAACTCCACAATATAATCCATCTCAACCCCAATATGACAGCTCTCAGGGTTTCTTAGTTCATTCAGACACACTACAATGTTCTCAATAAGCTTTGGACTAAGAACACCATGTGCTGGCAAGATGAGGAGCCTCCCTCCTTCTTTCCGCCTACCCTGGGTCTCAGCTTGTCCCAGGAGAGGGCCCCGCTCTGTGGAGCAGGGGAATGATAATAAACTAAGAGCGTTTACCACCCACTACAGAAAAGGAAACCATGAATGGGGGATGGAATGATTATTTACTGGTTGTTCCAAGGACCTATGTTTAGTTCTTTATCAACCAGTATAACATGCATTAGTTTTGTCATGCGAAAGTATGAGATGACCTATATTCACTGTAATTCTAAGCATGATTAAAAATGTATGTGATCCAAATGCATATACTGTACTGCTGTACCAAACCTCCTATTAATCTTATGCATCAAAAATGGATAAGTGGTTCTCAAGACATATAGAAGACGTATGAAGTGCTGTATGTACAGAACCGACACCCGCTACATGAATATTGTATATGACTCACTTCCAAGCATGCTTAATTATTTTAAATCCAGAGGCAGGAGAACATAAAATGATCAACACAGTATAAAGGTAGATGAGGACTAAACGACAGTGCTCACTTAAAACCCTGCAATCGATCTGGCATGTTTTGAAGGCTGTTATTTAACATCAGCTGTGTTGAAAGTACTTCCTTTATCAAAGTTTCCTGTAACATTTCAATGGAGAAAAATACAAGAATACACCTTGTTCATTTGTGTTTTGCTTCTAGAAGAGCCAATGCGGATTTACCTATAGGTTCCTCTAGTTGTACTGATGTAGGGCAATTGTATTGATGCACAATCATATTGCATAACTTTAAATACTCAATCATAGACTGCACCATGAAAGGCTTCCTCTTGAAGCATTTGTCTTATTGTTTAAGATTATTTTTGCAAGTTTTACTGTTATACAGTGACAAGTCCTCAATATCAGAAGAGTGGTTGTGAGGGTTGGTCCGCCAGGTCTACCTAAGGCAAGTTTGAACATATGAAAATGTCTGAGTGGGCGTTTGTTTAAACATTTTAATTCAGGAGAATGCTGTTGCAGATAGTAAGTCACCAATCCACACATTTTGGGTCTGTTAGGGCTAAAGGTACAATAAGGGTTACAATTAAAATATGGTGGCCAGTAGTGAGGACACTGTACAGCAGACAAGCAGTCCTTGTGGAATGTCATGGAAGGTGGGACAAAAATATCTGTTAACCATGACTTCTACATTCTGTCTGCAAGTAATCAGAAAATATCCTACCTTCATCTTTCTCTCAAAACATAAATTACTAGTTCTGTCTTGAAATGCTACTAGCTATGGTAATGGCACCTCATTTTCGCTAATACTGTATGTTAGTTGTCTACTGAACGTTGGGAAGAGGGTTCGAGTCGAGACCATAATTTAATGTAACTAATGTGTCAACATTTCAACAACTACAGCTTATTTCTACAGCCGATTTGTTCATTTGAAATGGTTCTCTCTCGGTACGTCGTCATGATAACACTATAGATAAACAGAAGTAAGCCTGTTTGCATTTGCTCTTCTATTCTGTGCATTATGCGTTAAAAAAAAGCCAGCACTAACCCGATGCAAGAATCGGCTTCACTGCATTGTTTGCTGTCAAGCCCAGTGTCTTCCTACATCAGCACCTATACCAATATATATGTCTTACCTACAAAGATCCAGAGCAACAAGCCGTCCCGTAGTGGCTTTAGTCCGGAGTTAGTTTTGTTCGTGCCCGCCGTGTCCATCCAGAGAGACTCTTCCCAAGACGCTCTGTCCTCGCTCCGCGCTCTGCTGTTCAAACTTTTAAGGCTAGCGGAAGTTGGTCCTGCAGCTTTTTTTCTTAGAAGTTTACTCGCCACGTTTCAAGGGGATGCAGACCGGGCATCAGGGGGTGAGATAAGATTCTTATCGAAGACTAAAACCAGACTGCTATATATATATATATATATATATATATATATATATATATATATATATATATATATATATATATATATATATATATATATATATATATATATATATATATATATATTATATATTTAAATGTATAAAATCATAAATAAAATTCCAGTTTGCTGCTAGCTGGTGATGACGTTTTGTCTAAATTGCTACCAGTCTACTGCTGTGCATGTTTAGCTCACGTCGCCATCCGCGAGCAGCATAACTTTGTGTTCTTCTTTGTTTTAATTCCCAGATTTCTCCCCTGCCTGCATGTCTATCTGCATCATCACTGCGTCTTCACTCTTCCTGCGTTTTTAGCTTCTCAAATTACAACTCCGCGGGAGGCAAGGCAAGGAGAGGGGACGGATCTCTTTAAAGATACAGGAGCATTTGTTCCTTCCATTTCACCGATCAGCGATTGACCCCAACTCTAAGACAGGCTTGCTATATACAATATGGATTTGGTTGTCGGACTCGGAAAATATTAAACACAAAGTAATTATAAAATTAAATATATATATATATATATATATATATATATATATATATATATATATATATATATATATATATATATACAACCTATGGTTTATATATATAATATATATATATATATATATACATCTATATATACCAACCCCTCTTGTTTGTTTATAGATTTACTGAAGAACAATATGCCAATGACAAATAAAAAGCTTTTAAATCTTAAGATGAGTAATATGATTTGTTTGTTACTTCATGTATAATTTACAGTTGCAGTTTGAGCTTGTGTAGTAAACTGTTGTTTCACAGTTTAATATATTGTAACAATAATGGTAAATTGTAATGTGGAAAAACACTGAATTTAAAAGAACAAAATTGAGTTCACATTAATTAACAAAATGTACACAAAAAGCTAAATTACTGTGAGTATGAGATTATAGGCTTGTTCATCTAATCTTTGCCTCTAGTTTATTCTTACTGCTCTGTATACCTTGGGAAGTACCTCAGTGCTGGGTCTAATCACTGAAGAGGAAAGTCTGAAAACTGGAGACAGAAACACCAACCAGCCAATCAAATAATTTGCACTTCCCACTCATAAAAATGTATCTATTGAGTGGTTGCTTTATGAATTTTATCCTACACTGAGCTTCCAATCAGACAATGGTTCTGAATCAATTATATTACCATTGGTAGTAATGCTGTGGTCTGCTAATGGCTCAGGGTGAGGAACTGGGATTATAATGGGATTGCCATGGGATTTTTTAAACATTTCTGCAAAGGCAGAGACACATACAATATAGGGGACGTGTCATGTCTTGTATCTCATGATCATAATTGAAATAAAGTAAATAAAAAAGCACAATATCTCCTTGATCCCTGGTGTTATAAGACCAGCTTCTGTCCAGTGCCATTGAAATGGATTTGACTATGGCACATGAAGTGTGGTCTTTGAGGTATTTGTATATTCCATATTGAAGTATAAAATTCAACAAATAATTGAAAGATCTTCATCAGAACAAGAAAAGGAGGCAAGAGAATACAACTAGGGCTGAAGAGAATGTATTTAAAACCTGAGGTTACCCATCCTTTAGTGAGAAAAAAACAGTCACAGCTGGCAAGCATCAATGTTTCATTTTTTATATTTGGTGGAAAATATATATATTTTTTATTTTATTCATTGTGTTTATTTATATGCAGTATCCAGCCAAATTATTCTTCATCATTCCATAAAATGAAAGTGTTATCTCCTTCGTTGTTTTAAATCAATTATGTGTGTGTATTCTCTAACATTCTAATATTTCCATAATGTGCAGTAAAAATTGACTCTTGGGTGGATCCCAGTTGCTGGAGTAAGTAAAATACCTGGATACTGTACCTACATTGCAAATTAATGCTGTTTTGGGGAAAGCTGCTCATTGGGAACAGCTGGTCTGTAAACATTTACACAAGCACTGCAGTCAGTCTGATTGACACATCAAAGTAGCTTTAGTGTGGCCTGCCACTCAGTGGCCAAGAGTGGTATAACATCTCCTTCAAATCCTCCAGTGTTGCAGAGCGATGGAAAGTTTTCCAACTAGTCTTTGCCAATTCCGTGGCCTTGCTCTATATTTTGGAACAGACTTAAATAGGAAAAGAGTAAATGAAAAGACTGGAAAGAATGCATTTCAGAAAGTCTAACTGAATGAAAGTGAGTTGTGACATGTGTATTAGGAAAGGATGACCGTAAATTGCTTTTCCATGACGTCCAACATATTCATAATTTGTTTAATGCAAAAGTCTTAAACTTTAATTTTCATCTATTTAGTGGCTGATCAATCAAGAAAATAGCTTTAGTTTCTGGGAAGTGCCACAGTCAAAAAGTATCCCCTTCCATTTTTGTTTCGTAGCTATCTTCCACATGAAAGAGATTAAAAATGAAAGAGGGGGAAGTTGTACTGCAACAACACCTGTAAACTAGCATCAGTCAAGAGCTTTTAGGTTTGCTGTCCTCTCTTTGCCTAAATCAGCAATAATAACACAGTGTAACAATTGTTTATTTTTTGGTTCCTGGGTAGTAAGTGTTATTTCCTAATTGCTTATGCCTCAATATAGAGTATAGTATAGAAAATATATATATATAGAAAATGGCTATTATTCCCCACAGACTTTGCTTTTGTGACCAGGACAGTGATATTTTGAAATTTACCTATTTTCCAGAACATTCCAGATAGATTCAGTGCTGAGTAAACTTGGAGTAAATTCTAGAACTTTCTAGAACTTTCCAGTAATATAAATAGTAGTATAAATACAGGGGCCTTAAGCCCACCAGTTCAGTTTAGTTCCAGCTGCCTAAATGGATACATATCTACATTTTTCTGAGATGGCATCAAGAGGCTGCAATGGTGGCATTCCTGATGGGTCTCCAAGGCGGTTTTACCAAGTTTCCCTGCTATCTTTGCCTTTGGGACAGCAGGGACACCAAGGTGCACTGCCACATGCGGGACTGGCCACAGCGGACCGAGTTCTCTGTGGGGAGGAACAACGTCAAGTGGGAGCCACTGGTGGACCCCCGGAAGGTGCTGATGCCACCACTGCACATGAAATTGGGCCTTATGAAACAATTTGTCAGAGCTCTAGATAAGCAGTCGGCAGCCTTCAAGTACCTTCAAGACCTCTTCCCTAAGCTGTCTGAGGCAAAGGTCAAAGCTGGTGTCTTCGTCGGACCACAGATAAAGAAGATCCTGGAGTGCAATGAATTCCCCAAGAAGCTCACTAGTAAGGAGAAAGCGGCTTGGAACAGCTTTGTCGCAGTGGTTCGGGGCTTCCTGGGCAATCACAAGGCCGAAAACTATGTGGAGCTGGTTGAGACTCTGGTGAAGAACTACGGCACAATGGGCTGTAGGATGTCCCTCAAAGTTCATATCCTTGATGCTCATCTTGATAAATTCAAGGAGAACATGGGAGCGTACTCGGAGGAGCAAGGCGAGCGCTTCACACCAGGATATATTGGCCTTTGAATGCCACTACCAAGGACAGTATAACGAGAACATGATGGGAGACTACATTTGGGGGGTGATTCGTGAAAGTGATTTACAGTATAATCGTAAATCCCGGAAAACTACTCACTTCTAAATCTTTTGTAGTCATTTTTGTATTACTTTAGTATAAATACATGTTAATTTGGATTCATATGTTGTTTTTTTCTCACTTTATGTGAACGAAAAGACAGTTTTCTCATTGGAAATAGGTAAATTTCAAAATATCACTATCCTGGTCACAAAAGCAAAGTTTGTGGGGAGTAATAGCCATTTTCTATACTTTTGAGGCATAAGAAATTAGGAAATAACACTTACTACCCAGGAACAAAAATTGTGTTACATAGTGTAACCAATTCAAATAGAAGTAAATCATTTCATAACATCTTTCTAGTAAGTTCCTTTATTTTGCACAAGACTCAGGTGAAGCCAATTTATCTACTGCCACTACACTATAGTTTACTATAGGCTCACATGCTTTCTATGGTAACAGAAGATTTTTGTTAAAGACCCAGTATCATAGTTTAACCTTCATAGTGTGGCATGCATTCTCTTTGAATTATAAACATTTTTCCTTCAAGTACCAGAAAAAGCGTTCTTGCTGTGTTTTGCTGTTGTCTTGTTTTCACATTTCAGAGAGACCGACTTTACTGTTGGGTTGTTTGAATGAATGCCAGCTATCAAAGTGCTATTTTAAAATAATACTGATGTTTTCAAGACTGCAGGAAATGGGACGTACCTGCCTACCGCAATAGAAGTGGAGCAGAGGAGGAGAAAGAACGACACTCAATTTCGATTTTTTATAAATGACTAGTAAAGATATAAGTTCTTGGAATCATGCTTGTTATAAACATTTGCAAATGATTTATTAAGAGAAGTGTTTTCAAGACTCGCTGTCCTGACCACAGTCGAAAATAAAAGGATAAACATAGGCAAAACAAAATCTAAGATAATTTCTACACATACGCTAATTTCTGTTCTACACGCTAGTTAAAGTGGCAGTTATTACAACGTTGTTGCCCTAATAATAACAATAACAATAAACATTTATTAAAAACAGGAAAGTGAAATGATGTTCTGTTTTATTTATTGCTGCCACAATATACAACAAGAAAATACATCACCAGAAAAAGTACTAACATTTATTTTAAGTGATCAAGGAAGATAGGAAACAGCATTGTAAGGTCCAATACAGCAGATAATGTTATAACTTATATGGATGTGATACTGGCTTCATACTAAAATGACTGATTAATAAGTATTATAAAAAATGAAAAATTGGTGCACATTTTCAGAAAAATAAATGGAGGACAGTGTAGTCGTGGTGAAAATGGTTTTCAAGTACACTGAACTTCTACACTGCTTGTTTTGTTAAAAAAAAAAAATACACTTGTGATTCGGTAGTTATTTAAAGAATGTAAAATACACTTGTTGAAAACACACAGAGACAATATAGCGGAAACAGATTTGTTTTGTTAATTCACTCCTAATAAATATTTTAAGGTGAAGATTAAGTAATGCACACCAGGGAAAGCATAACAGATCTTATGTAAGTGAGGCTGGCTCTTTGGTACAGTGGCTAAGATGTGTTGCTGAAGTGCACGAGGCACCAGGTTTATGCCCATCCACTGCATGTACATTGGGTTACCTAACCCTATCCATCTGGGGGCCCCTGGAAATCCCACCGCAGTAAGCTAGATGCTACCAGTTAATAACTAAACAAAACGATCAAGGTAAAGCCTGACCAAAATAGCATCACAATTTCTGTCACCGTCCCTAAAACTCAGCTTCTAAGAGCTACATCTTCAGAGCCCACTAAAACCATTCATAGTATGATATCATTATTATTATTATTTACATATGTTTACTAGAAAGGGGAGAAATTGCAGATGTGATGTGTGGATATTTATAGGTCAATAAAGTTTGAGGTATACCGGATGACTTCAGTTGAAGACTTCCGACCGTGACAAACTGCCAGACCAAAAGACAAGCAATGAACTTGTGGACACTTGAATTTTAGACCTGACCTAGGTGTGATATGGAAGGTGTGAAAGGGTTCATAAAAAAAAGATTGCTACCCTGTGGGGCAAGCTGTAACAGATACTCTAGTAACTGATCAGCATTTCATAACACTATCATACTATAGCACACTCTTCATAACATTACTATCATTATGACACAACTTTTACAAAGTTTTGGGATCAGTCAGCTACTAGGAACCTTGATGGGTCGAATGGTCTCCTCTCTGATATTCTCATGTAATTAATTCAGTCTGGTGCAGAGAAAAAGCAATACATGTGAAAATCTTTTTTAAAAAATGGGAAATATTGGCTGTTAAGATATTTGTCACAGATATCAACAATAACAAACATTTTATGAAAAACTATTTTTGCTTATCTATGTGATAGGATATTTAAAGATGTCATTAATTTTCTCCAAATGTGGTAATATAATTTTATGCATATGGTTAATCTGTACTGTCTGTTTTTATTCTCTATACCGTTCATGAACTTGCATGATGATTGTTGAATGAAACCTGAAATAATAAAAACATGTTTGCTATGTGACGTCAAAAAACCCAGGGCCTTATACAGGAAAATACAGTACTTATAGAATGTACTGTTACCATAACCTGGCAGTGAATTACCAAATGAATGAATTATCTAATGGTGAAATATCGAGGGAACACTGGAACTACGATTTCTACAAGAAAATTGAAATCCGTGATGTTAAAACACATCTAATTAATCAGGGACACTCCGAAATAAAATATTTAAAATTCCTGAAACCATTGGAGATTAGACAATAATTCTAACAACCTGCACCGGGCACATGAATGGAAGTAGTGCTTGAAGTTTACATCCTACAGTTTCTGTTTTACTTTGTACAGTATGTTCTGTTTTAATGGACCAACATGTCTGCTTTGAAATGTATTTAGCTGCATTTATTAGGATTCATACATAAATGATATCTGTAGCAGGGGTAAAGGTTGCATACTGTATTGGGGGAGGGGGGGGGGGTGTTGTGAGGGTCAAAGCTTGTGGACTTTTAGTGTTTAACATCACATTCTAATACACTATGCCATTTATTTTTCTGTTTGTGTCGTGTATCATTCAAATTAAACAATCAATCCTGCAACTACATGTTGATCAGAAATAAACAGCTAAAGCTTATATTTTTATTGAATAAAAAGATAAATACAAATGTTTTAAATTGTGGGATGAGGAGTTCTAGGGGAGGGATATAGCAGAATATAACATTTTTGGTTAACATTTCTTTTTTTTTTATACTTCAATTTATGTCTGAAGTTCATTAGTAATAATTCCCGGTATTTAAAACTTTACAGCAGAGCTGTCCTGAGAGCAGTTTGCATTTCACTACAGTTTGGACGGAAATGACCGAGGGAAGTATATAATGTTGTTAATTGCCAGAACTTTCAAAGAAGTTTGAACTGTTGGGAAGAGGAACTCCTAGCCTGCTCCAGGCATCTCAAGGAGGCTGTAAATGAGTCCAGTCCTCAAACCCCTCACATTATGAGACCCAGCTTCTGTGTTCAGTAGCAGTCTTAGTTAAAATTTCTCTTTAAAAATGTTTTCTTCCTAATGGTTACCATGTGGATTTCACTAGGGGGCATTGTGCACTGATAAGCAGATAAGAAAACTGCTTTTAATTATAACAAAACAAAAACATCTCGAAAACCTGGCAAAGATCACAGCAGCAGATAACAGGAACAGTCTCATCGTGGCTTATCTGTGGCGGCTTTCTGGTGAAACACTCATCTGAGTAAAGATTTAGCCACAGGTTTTTTCATCCACAGTACTGTTGCTTTGCAATTCAGTTTTTATTTAGTTGCTGCTCTATTTAGTGTTCTTCAAAAGACACAATCACAATCAAACTAATGACAAAATTGTGTTTTTTATTGGGATGGATATTATAAATCACGTATCAGAAATAAACCAACATTCCAGTACATCTTATCCTGTGTATAGATGTCATCCCATCTATAGAACACTGCACCCAATTCCAACGTTCAAAAATCAAAGCAAAACAAAAAACACACATACCTGGTGCCTTTTGTAAAATGGCTCATCCAGTTAACTTTACTCTTTCTTTCAATTTTAATGAACTTGACATTAGTTTCTCTGAAGAATATATTACCGAATTTGCAAATAGAAAAGTACTTTTGTTTTAAAAGAATAATTTAGCCCATGACACAGCACCTGTAGGCTAAAATGTAATATCCACAGACTGTGTTTGACAAAAATAAATATATTTTCAGTTTTAAAACTATTCCTTTGTACAATCTTCATTTTTGTGACATAAGTTAATCCATCGTGTGCAGGGTCCTCTTGCTCAGACTGCGCAAGATGACATTGTGTATGTATAAAATAAGAGACACTCCACACACAACATATTAACACTTGTAAATGCAGACTGACAAGGTGGCTCTTCAATATGTTTTTTCAATGGTGACTCTCAGATCAGTCTTTGCAGTTACCATTGCACAAAACCATCTGGTAGCAAATGGATAACATTTGGAGTACCCACTGTGGCAGACCGCATATATTTGAAAATGCCTTTATTCAGCTTTTTTTTTTCAAAGTCAAAATCAAGTGTGTGGTTTGCCGGGTTAGGGCTAGGACCCCACACAGAAGTGTTGTTGAATTATAGCCCAATTTATGGCATACCAGTGTTTCCCAAGCATCACCCCTGCCTTGTTCTTTACAGTAATAGCATCGGTCAGCTATTCTACACAAATCATGTGTTCATTTTTAATCAGATGCCTTATGCCGTACAAGGATAAAAAATTTGCTGCAGATTTTTTATCCTTGTACAGCAGCTGCAATATTATTAAGTCTGAAATCCTGAATTGTGCCCACATGTGCATCAGTCACTCAAAGTGTCCACCTAACAAGCATGCATTGGCCAAAACAATCAATTTGGGAAAATTGTGGTTTCTTTTTAAATAAAGGTTATTGCAGTTCAGCACCCTTTCTTGTGAGAAGCACACATTGGAGTTCTCCTGGTCTCCGGTGTATCAACATATATTTGTGTCTCACAGAGGTCAACTCAATTTACATCTGGGCAGGGTAAAGCAGTCCTAACATTATTCCTATTCTTATAAATTGCTATAGTTATTAGATTGGCCCTTTAAGACAGCTGTTTGGGATGGCTACCTTTGGAACCCCTGATGTTATTTGCAGCTGTGCAACAGCCAATCGATCGCCTCACAGGAGCATCCACAGTCATGACAGCAAGACAGGTCAGTCATGAGCTCTGCCTGCGGGTGGCTACAACCTTGGTATGGAAAGGATGAATACTTTTGTATTTGAATGGACAGTGAGATTTAAGGCAAAATTAAACATTGTTTATTTTGAAAGTATTATTGCTTTTTTCATTGAGAATGATAAAAAAATGGAAACTTAACTTCTAGATGATGAATAACTGAATATATCAGCAATTTATTTTTCATGTAGTGTAACAAAAGGAATAAGTCCCCTAATAAGATCACTGCCATATAAAAATCACACAATTGCCCTTACAGTACATATTCAGGGCATGCCTCATGCATGTACTCATACAATATAAAAGTCTGTTTTAGTAGAGCGGTGATGGAAGTGGATTGTAACGTCATCTACAAGGTAGTTCCCTTTCAAGTGGAATGACAACCATTACCGGATGGGAAGAGCCTCTCTGAGCAGCCCTATCAGGGGCCTGCTGTGAGGGGGAAGTCCCTCCCACGTCCTGCTGAAGAGGGACGGCCTCACAGTAGCATATCGCCATTTTCTCTCTCACCTCACTGAGACAACAGTAGGATCGCTTTGCACTCTCCTTGTGCTGGAACTTGGCTCTTGCACGGCGAAAACACTCAGGATCGAGTCTCTAGCCTGCAAAAACTGATTTGCTACGGTAAGCTTCCACTATTATGAGTATTGAGATTGCTAGTCGCCTTAGTTTCCTCAGGTAGATTCTACTGAATAGAACTGGTTTCGACCCTTCTATAGAGATTGTCGCTAAGCTCTTTTCTCTTTCTTCTCTCGTAGTCACTTACATTGCTTAATCGCGTGAGCTATTGTGTCAGTTGCTGTTGGGTGATCCCGCTGTCACGCGGTGCCAACCCCGATGCCATTTAACTCGGCTCCAGCTACCATCCAGCTCGGTGCCTACCACGCCCTCCTCGGCGCCGACTCTGACGCTGATTGACTCAGCTCCAGCTCTCGGCACCGATCGCGCTCTTCCTTAGCGCCAACCCAACAGTGATTGACTTGGCGCGGACTACAACACTCAGCGCCGACCGTGATCTTCCTTGGCACCGACACCAACGGCAACCTTGATTGCCACGTCCATCTTGGTGCTCTACCAGTCGCAGTTAGCAGCAAGACTGCAGGAGTGGGCAACGGAGACAGATTCGGGGGAGCTGCAGGCAGTGATAGGAGTGATAGGAGTCTCTGGCTGCGCTGGTGGCCACTCGCCGACATCTTTGGCTGACCCAGGCAAAAGTGACGGAGACGGAGAAGGCTGCTTTACTGGATGCTCCAACAACACCGGGGCAGACATTCGTAGTGACTGTGGATGTGAGCCTTGAGAGGTCCCACAAGGCCACGGAGGTTGCTTAAAAGTTCCCACGCCTTTCTGCCTATCACCAGTGCCCTAGGTGGCCTTCCCAGTCTGCTGGGGCAGCTAGGCCTGAATGCCGCCCTCCACCTCAGGCCAAGGAAGCAGACAGAGGGAAAGCCGGCGGCAAGGAACCACCGCCGGGCAGGGGTAACTGGTTCTCCGGCTGGAGACTGAGGCTGGGGCCTAAAAAAGATGTGCCCCCTCCCAAGCCCAAGGGAGACACAACCCATGGCAAGGCTGCACCCAGGACTCCTGGGTGCTCACGACTATGAGACAAGGTTACGCTCTACAATTTCGCTTAGGCCCTCCACCCTTCAAGGGTGTGTTCTCTACCACCGTCGGACCATTGTGCACGATTCTCCTCCAACAGGAGATCGCCATTATTCAACAAAAGCACGCTGTGCTCTGGGTAAATCCAACTGATGCCCTCAGCGAGTTCTACTCCAGGTACTTCCTGGTACCCAAGAGGGACGACGGTTTCTGACCTATTCTGGACCTCACAGTCCTCAACATCTTGTCTTGGACGCACAGAAACTTGCGTTCCATCAGGATGGTCCCCTCCCCGGTGTAGCCAACAGAGCAGCAGACTGCCTGTCCAGAGGAGCTACAGACAGCTCGGACTTGAGACTGCACCCTCAGGTTGTGAAACAAATTTGGGAGAGGTTTTGTAGAGTACAAGTCGACCTCATTGCCCCCTGTGGTTCTCTGTGGAGAGAGAAGGGGATCCCCTGGGAGTAGACGCGCTAGCTCACCCCTGACCACAGGTGCTCTTGTATGCGTTCCCTCCGCTACCGCCTCTGACACTAGAGAGGATCAGGGTGGAGAAAGCCCAGGTTTTGCTGG
Source organism: Polyodon spathula (assembly GCF_017654505.1). Classification (NCBI taxonomy): domain Eukaryota; kingdom Metazoa; phylum Chordata; class Actinopteri; order Acipenseriformes; family Polyodontidae; genus Polyodon; species Polyodon spathula. The sequence continues at coordinate 23,115,915 of NC_054542.1, forward strand.
TCGCACTCAGATGGCCGAGGCGCCCCTGATTTGCTCTCCTCTCCAACATGTTGAGGGGCCAACTGTGGCAGCTCCCGCTCTGCGAGGACCTCCTGAGCCAAGCGGAGGGGTTATTGTGGCACCTGAAACCGGCCCAGCTCCAACACTGGGTTTGGCAATTGAACGAAGCCGTCAAACCATACGAGGACTGCCAGACGCAGTGGTAGTCTACTAGGGCGCCTAGCACCAGAGCCCAGTATTCGTATAAATGGAAGGTTTTACAAAACTGGTGCATTTCTGGGGGTCACCACCCTGTGATTTGCCCTATTGAGACAATTCTGACCTTCTTACAACACTTGTTTGATGCGGGAAAATCTGCATGTACTCTGAAGGTCTACTTGGCAACAATATCGGTGTGCCATGATAAAATTGAGTCTGTGTCCGCTGGGGCACACTTCCTGGCAGTGAAATTTCTTAAAGGGACCCGGAGGCTCCGTCCTCAATGAAAAGCATGGTCCCTAAGTAGGATCTGTAGCTGGTGCTGGGGGTCCCCCATTTGAGCCCATGGCCTCAGCAGAGCTGCGTCCTGTTTCCCTCAAAGTGGTGTTTTTATTAGCCATTATGTCTGCCAGAAGAATAAGTGAGTTTCATGCGCTGTCCACCAATGACACCTGTCTGGCTTTCACTGGTAATGACTCACGGGTAACATTAAGAACTAACCCGGCCTTTTTGCCAAAGGTGGTGTCTTCATCCCATATTAACCAACCAGTGGTTTTGGAAGTCCTGATCTAGAGGTCAAGCCCTTTCGAAGAAAAGTCTAGAACACTGGATGTCAGATGTCATACGCTTGGCATACGAACAGACTCCCCCATGCCAGGGGACATTACGGCCCATTCCTCCAGGGACCAAGTGACTTCGTGGGCTCTCTTCCATGGCGCCTCCTTGGATGAGCTTTGTAATGCTGCTACGTGGAGATGTAGTCAGACATTTGCACGTTTTTACCACCTTGATGTTGCAAACTGAGCGAAGCCCTTAGGCATCATGAGGGCTCTGGTGGCTATCACCATGGGGCTGTACTATCGGTAATCTGGACTCAGTCGATAGTGGTTGTCATCCCACTTGAAAGGGAACGTTAGGTTATTACCATAACCCTGGTTCCCTGAAAAGAATGACAACCATTACCCTTCAAGGTCGTTTCCCCAGTTGACCTTCGATTTCGTAAATGGCAATATGCTGCTGTGAGAACGTCCCTCTTCAGCAGGAGGAAGGGACTTCCCCCTCACAGCAGGGCCTCGATAGGGCAGCTTTTTTATATGTGCTCAGTGATTGACGGGTCAGAGAGGCTCTTCCCGTTCCATAATGGTTGTCATTCTTTTCAGGGAACCAGGGTTATGGTAATAACCCAACGTTATTTGTAATGAAATATTGGACACGAGGGGAGTGGTTTGTATCTGTGACATTGTGATGCACCTATACAGATATATGAAACCTTTGGAATAACACTGGCACTGGAAACAGAGCATTCACAAGAAAAAGTCTCCTTGTAAAAAGTTTTGTGTAATTATAGAGGAATGGGATTTTTGCTCAGAATAGTGCCACCCTGTGGCTGTTTCACTGCAGGAAAGACTAACTGGAAAAGGTCCCACAACCCAATCCCCAGAAAAATTACAACACCACAGCCTGTTCAAATGTCACTGTTTATTTTATTAATAAATCTAGCATCATATATATATATATATATATATATATATATATATATATATATATATATATATATATATATATATATATATATATATATATATATATATATATATAATAAAAAATACTGTATAAATACTCTATATTGTGTATGTCCTTCTGTTCTTTAAAAAAAAAAAGTGATAACTTATAAAGATTATATTATACAAGCTGTACAAAAATAAATAATGTTTGTAATATCTTTACAAGAAAACAAAATTCCTTCTCAGAAGGAACTCAATTCAAAACATACTTATAAAGTAGAAGGCTGGTTTACAAATCCTGGCTATCAATTACACATTTAAAACAGCCATGCTCCCACACCAGGGGGGATACTGGACAGTTACAAAAAAAACATTAAATAGAACAACACTGTACCCTACAACCCAATTATCAATGAAAACAATCAGCTATGTACAACATGGTTTACATGTCGGAAAACCACAGTTACCATGATACATCTTTAAAAATAAATGTTTAGGCTGTGCCCGATGATGGAGAATTCTCAAAATGTGGTAACAATACTGTTACAAAATAATTCATAAATAGCAATTTCCAATGAGGAAAGCTATTAAATAGAGATGTGAATGATCAAATCATTTCGGCAAAGCCAGTTGCAAAGAAGGGTTTGTTCTACGCTGCCAGGTTGCAAATCCAGGACCTTCCAAATGTCCACGGAACTGGACGGCGTGGAAGTACAATGGAAGTCATAGCTTTGCATGCCAGCAGAAAACCCCAGCAAACTCCTTTTCAGTCAATACGTTCATCTAAGTATATATTATTTTCTCCAATTTCCCTTTTTTACTTGGCAAATACAGAATGTGACTTTACATTTTTTTTATTATTATTTTTTATTTAGTGTGTCCAATTATAATCCTCCCCCTGATTTGTTTTTGCCATCACCACAGCAATTCCCCACACGGCTCAGGAGACCAGGAGGTTCTGTAGGCATCCCCCAAACCCACGACCAAGCCAGCTTCCTTTCTCACTCAGGAATGAGAGAGGATGTCAGCAAATTACTGACCTCTGGAGGACAAAGGCCAGCCCTAGAGGTGTCTGCTCTGAGTTCACTGGGCACCTGGCCAGCAGGGTTCGCTGTAGCACGGTGAGGAGAAACAGTCCCTGCCGGTTTTGCCTCCCTAACACATGGGAGTGCCAGAGCCAATGCGACGCTCCCTTCGGGGTCCCCAGCGAAGACCGGCCTGCTTCGCACAGCCAGGATGCGAACCTGCTCTGTGTGACTCTCCCTGCACACCACGTGCCTGTGCTTTTACCAGACTGAGCCACTCACGGACCCCATTATATTTTTTATTTTAAATCTTTTTTTTTTCATTTTGTTTTTAAAACCCAACAGCAGCTTGTATAACATATATTATTGAACTAATGTTAAAGCAGATATATATAAGATTGCCCTTCAGTGCCGAGGTAGGTTGGGAGCGCTTTAGGGCTAGCATAATATATTAGAATAGATCACAGTGTCTTGATCTATTTCAATAATACCCCCGCCCCACCCCCAATGTGGTGAGATATGTCTTGAAGCTGTGCAGACTTCCAATAACTCTACTGGGTTTGCTTGTATTTAAAATAGACTACAGGGCTAGAATAAATTTAGCTGGTCTTTTAATCAGATTGAGATTTAGGCTACTGGAAGCACATTAAGATTTTTACAATGTTGTCAAGTCACCCAGTTTTGCATTTAATGCAAATTGATCTGCACAGCTCTAACATAAAACATATGCACAGCAGCTTGGCACCCTGAAGAGCTTATTAAAATAGATATATTTTCCATTTCCTTATGAATCAACACAAAAACTATAATGCCACAGCTTGCGACTTATCACAAGACACCTGAAGGCCAAGGGTGAAAGGTTGGAGGCTCTCCCATGCCTATCCTAGAGTTTGTTTCCCGAATGATTTAAAGTCCTTTTCAGTGCATTCTGGTTTGAGTCTGTTTAGCAATCTCCCTCTCCCTTGCCCTCTCATCTTTTTGGGACACCCTCCATTCCAGCCTCTCTGCATGTTTAGTGACAGTTCGTCATGTGACAGAGGTCAAGGAGTGGCCTCGGTCTCTGCCCCAGATCGCAACTCTCCTGTGGAACAGGCTTGCCATCGGACCCCATACACTTAAGCAGACGCTTCCTGAAGCCGCGACCACAGGTCCTGGAGCAGGCTGACCATTCTCCCAGCAGCCAGTGCGGGCAGTCTGTGTCTGCGCAGGGCCTGGTGTCAGCTGGTCGCAGCTCAGCGGGGCACTCTGAGGTCAGTCGTCCTCTGTAGTCCTGACAGTCTACCACTCTCCTTTGAATACCCCCTCCGCAGGTCCGAGAGCAGCTGCCCCACTCGCGGATCTCCCACTCAGAGCCACCTGCCTCCTGGATGGCATTGAAGCTTTTTCTCTTGGTGGCAATGGGCCTTTTGGTAAAGTACGAATACTTGATGCGAGGCCGGTAGGAGTTGCCAACCGATAGCACCTGGATGGTGAGTGGTTCAGCAAGCGGTCCAAAGCTGCGAATGCGCTCCAGGGAGGCAGAGGAACCGCTATACCGCAGCAGGGAGCCCTTGAAGGAGATGTCCTGCTCCAGTGTGGACAGGGTGTACTCCCCATTCAGCACATACGAGCCACCCTGTGTCTTAATGGCCAGGTAGCTCCCATCATGTTTCGAGCCTGCCTGGATTCTCTGCTTCACATCAAGGTTGGTGGCCCCCGCAGGGATTGTGACCACATCTTGATAGCCAGGTCTGGAAACAAAACAGGGAGGAAGTTAGCTTCATGGATACTGTGGGTATTTGCTTCAGCTTTCCCTACCAGCATCCCAAGCATGCAGACCTTGATTATAATAGACAAGAACATCTAGATGCAACTTGCAGGTGTTTGCTAGAGTTCTGCTTAACAACATGTGGTCATGGAAAGAAAGTTTGGACTCGTTTGGTAAAGTTTAGTAATCGTTTACTGGGCTGACTCCCTTGATTCACACTATTTAGACATGGACCTGCTTTCAGCTCCCAAGCATGCAAAGCCTTATTTAGCAGGACTCACTTTGTTCGGTCAAGAGATCCAGAGACTTTTTTGCAGGTAGAGCCATCTCCTCCACACACACCACACTTGTCAAACTTCTTCTTGGAGCCGATAACTCTGTCACAGCCAGCCTTGACACACTGACCTTGAACGCACACTGACGTGGAGTCAGGACTGCAGGGGGTACCGTCAATAACCTGAGTAAAACGAGCACAAAGAAAAAAAAAAGAGAGATTAACACGGAGCTCACAATGGGATGTATGGATGTATGGCTGCTCTACTGAGAAGTAAAGGTGCATTGTGGAGTTTAAACCCTTCTACAGCCCCACCCGTCCAGTTAAGCCCTGCCTCTCACCTTAGACTGCAGTACGAAGAAGTAGCCTGTCCCCTTGGCGCGACATATAAGTTTGCAGCGGTCTTTGGGGGAGACCCCTGTGTATTTGGGGACCCACTCCACAACTGGGCTGGGCCCTAAGGAGGCCTGGGAGAGGTCGGTGTGTGACTGGCATTGCTCTTCACGGAACGAAAGGCCTGGGAAAAGAAAGGAAATCAGGGTCAGACCACAGCATAGTTTTTGTTTTATAGAGCTAGATTTCCACACAAATATTAGAAAAATCTAACTTAATTATGAGATTGCTAACACTATTAGCATCTGTTCATCTTTTCCACAATAAAAATGTAGGACCTTAACTTCTAAAAGCTGTAGTGAATGTGGAAGCTTTGCTCTTACCGTTGCCGTCAGGGCAGTCCATAGTGTTGCAGGAGTGGTACTGAACTCGCTTCCCCTCGCAATACTTTCCTCCGTTCTTGGGGACTGGGTTGTCACATTCTCTGAAGGAATACTGCACCCCTCCACCACAGGTGCGCGAGCAGTCTCCCCAGGGTCCCCACGCTCCCCAGGCACCGTTCACTGGAGTCTGAAACACAAAACACCAGCCAATCAGCACCACCACACTCTCTGAATGTATGCTACTGCTGTGTACTGCTTACATTGTAATTCCAAATGGATTTAAAACTTCTAAATAGATCGAAACACTGATGCTGGGTTGAATGAAAGCACTGTGAACATGTCTCACCTGGTAGAGGGGCACGTCGCTCTTGCTCACGCATTCTCCTGCCACGCACCAACTCCCAGCTCCGCAGGACGTTCCATCAGCCCAGGGGAAGTGCTTGGTCTGGCAGACAAGCAGGCCGCCCGCGGAGGTGCCCGTACACCATAGTGTGGTGCAGGTGCTGCTGAGGTCAGGACAGTGGCGAGACTCCTCTCCAAAAGTGAACTGGCACTGGCGGTCAGCTTCATATAGAGTCCCGGGTAGGACCATGGGCAGGGCCACTGGCTTCTGAGGCTTGTCCAACAAGCACTCTCCTGAAAGAGACAAGGCACTCACAAGTTTACATGCTGCCACATACAAGGGCACAAGAATTAGCCAAAAACTAACCAGATTTATTTTTTACTATAAACATTCAGACTGTTTGTCTAACACTTGTGTGGGTTAATTGTACTGTCTGCACCATGGCTCTAGACAATACTGAGGGAAAAGAAGCTCACCATGCCCATTGTCCAAGAAGGAAGTGATCATGTAGGCACTGCAGGCAGACCAGGGCTGCTGCCGATTCAGGTTGGATAGTGTAGACGCCATCATGTGAGAGCTCCAGTTGGGGCCGTTGGCACTGGCACAGTGCTTTGCATCGTCATGGGCCATGTTAAACACATGGCCTGGAAGGAAAACACAAACACACTCAACACAAAGACATTCACAGAATCGCTGTCACCTTTATCTTTAGCAGTTAGTATCGAGCTACTAAACAAAGATCAACTCATAAGCATACTGAACAGTCCCAGAGCCTGCTGTATCCCATCCGCTGTAGCCTACATGTGCCCAACAATGTGAAGCAGAGTTACTCACATAGGGCTGAATAACTAAACAAGACAGGACAGCTGACTGTGTTCCCACCAACTGTGAGGACACAGTCAACCTCCAGCCAATAACTGGGAGTTAATTGGTAGCCATTTCCATTGATAGCACATTCTGAAGCACACAGTGTGCCTTCTTTATGGGACACCCTTGGAGGCATACTTGTTTATCTAGCAAATCGGAAACATGACAAAGCAGAACCATATCTTGCTGGGAAGCTGCAGAGCATTTAGGTTCAACACACTCCAGTTTCTTAAGAGACTGGGTATCTCTAGGTATCTAGAAAGGTCTCCATACGCAGGGGGTCGGGGTGTTCTCTTACCCAGCTCATGTGCTGTAGTGAAGGCTGCCTGCAGGCCGTCATCCTCAATAACGGAGCAGCTGCGCTCTGGTTCACACATCGTGCCAACGTCCGCCATGCCAAGAGTGTCACAGGTGTGAGCGCCACACAGATCCTGCATGGGGAGATAGAGGGAGACCTGTTACAACACCACCATTTATGAAAAAACTGCCAGCCCCCAAACAGAAAAATGCTCTATTTTTTTCAAGTTCACATGTTCATTTGCCCGCTAACAGTGGTGGCAGTCTGAAATGACAGTTAAAGTGGGCATACCTGTCTGGTAAACAGGATAGCAGTGTCGTAGTGCTCAGGGTGGCGGTCGTGTGGAGGGTTGTGCTGGCGTTGCCACTTGCAGAAGTTGCGGAGGGTGAGGGCAGCGTTGGAGGAGACATCGGGGCCCTTCTCCTCCTCGTATATGACCATGATCTTGACTATAGCCAGGCTGATGGGGTTGCGGATGCTATGGTGCTTGTAGAGCTTAGCTGCCACCGCCATGACAGTCAGCAGGTACTGCTTCAGCCCAGCACCGTGGAACTCAGCCATGGACTGGTCAGCCACAAGCAGTGTCTCCACATAGCGGGGCGTTGACACAAACCGCTTACCCCTGCTGCGGCCTGGAGAGAGATTGAAAAGAATCGTCAAATCGCTGTCTGTCACACCAAGCAACTAGACTGAAACAATACTAATTTATTCCATCAGTCTATTCCCAGTGTAATGACATTCCTAATCAGACTCCACTTACAGCACTTTACACGTTACCCTTGTGGTAGAATTATATATTTTTGACTTTCCACAACACACAGCTATACATTGGACAACTTATATTTTCCTTCATGTCAGTAACAGCATTCACCTAAAGAATTATAAAAAGCAGACCACCCACCCCCCAACCCCCCTTCTCAGTCCAAAGCTTGATAATCCCACCTGTGTTTGTGGGGAGTTTGCTAAGGAAATGGCTGCCAGAGAAAGAGGGAGAGGGAGAAGGAGTGTGGGAGTGAGTAAATTGTTGGCAAAGATATGATAACCTGACATGCCAATATATAGAGTGACAGGAACCACACTTGGAATCAAAGAATAAGCTAGTTATTGTTTTACAATAACAAACACAGTAGTCAGTGAATGCTGTTTCTTTTCCCAAGGACATTATATTAACTAAGTTAGAAGTAGACAGACAAGCCAGAGGGAGAAAGACAAGCCAGAGGGAGAAAGCAAAAAAAAAGATCCCCCTGCCGCCTCAACCAATACGCATGTAGGTGGGAAGCCTCTAGGTTGGCTGTCAGACAAGGACTACCACAGTCAAAAGATAACTGTTGCTGGTAGAGAACGTAACATAAGACTGAGTAAAACCAACAAACCGCTGGCCGGTTATTTCGACCAAACTGGTGGCTGCATGCCACAGAACTTCAGAAAATGTCCCCTAGTGAAACGTTTTATCTACCTTTTTTCGATTTAACGCTTTTTAATAATAATAATAATAATAATAATAATAATAATAATAATATAATAATAATAATAATAATAATAATATTATTAATAAATTATTATTTAAAATTCGAATGCGAGTGTAAATCTTAACTATTACAATAAGTTTCACTTCAAAGTGAATGCACAATAATAATTATATCTCAGTGAAAATATGACGGCTACGCGTCTGGTACACCTGGACCGAACTTGCAAAATTCAAGTTTAGTCGAGTTTCAAACAGTTTGCTACTACCATGGTTGTTTTAGAAGGTCTCTTCCGGGTTTAAACCTATTTAAAAAAAAAAAAAAAATTCAAACAAACAAAAAAACAAACACCAACAGGCCAACAGCTATACATTTAAAAAACAAAAAAAAAAATATATCTATATATATATATATATATATATATAATATTAATATATATATAATTATATATATATTATATATATTTTGATACGAAAGAGGTATTTAAAAATGCAGTACTGTTCTGGTTGTACCTGCTTGTTCCTGGACAGTCCCCCGCTGAACCTGTGACGGCTGGGTCTCCGCTACCCGCTGCTCTTGTTCATTCACTCCACACTTGGAAGCGCCTTCCCCGGTCTGGGAGCCCCGGCTCCTCCGGCGGATGAGGTGTGGCTCAGCCCCCTCTGTGCTGTGAGCGCCGGTGCTGTTGTGAGGCTGAATGAAATATTCGTCCCCTTGGAGGTAGAAGCCGCCTCTCAGCCCGTTGCAGAGATTGAGCGCCGCCAAGGAGCCGGAGTCTCCGTTTACAGAGCCCGAGTAAAAACAGCGAGCCAAATTGGCGCTGTCAGGGTTACTCTGCTTCTCCGTACCAGAGATTCCCACGACCTGAAACGTGAAGCCAGGGGCTACGAAGGTCTGGTCTGGCTCCAGTTCTAAGGTAAGCCGTTTCCCAAAAGCATCCAGCTGGTATACCCGTTTCTGCCCCTCTTTCTCCTCTTCCTCCGGGGTGATAGTCCGCCTGCCCCCTTCTGTTCCCTGGGCATTGGCAGTCCCGTCTACCCGGACTGGTACCGCAATATCTTCCTCCCAGGCGCCGTACACTGTGCTGACCCAGAATATAGCCATGATAACGGGTGATATATTAAAAAATGACTTCATTTCCCCCTTTAAAAGTGGCGAATTCTTTTTTATAAAAATAACCAATATAAAAAATATATATATAATATATATATATCTTATATTCTATATATATATTTATATAAAAAATTTTACAAAAAGGTCAACTGACAATGGGAACAAGTAAAAATACTGTAACCGTTTTCTTTCTATGTACTGTATATAGTCCTTCTGCAATTTTTTTTTTTGTTTAATAAAAAGCCAATCTATCCAGTGGGATACCCGTGCAAATTATGTTGCAGGTAAAGTTTTGCACAAATAAAAAAATAAAACAATTCTTGCGAATCCGAAATTCAACCATCAAGTTAAAAAAACAATAAATTTCTTTCATTGAGTTGTCTCTGATTTGCAACTGTTCTTTGGCGCTCGTGATAGGAGTCTGAACGGTACCCTTTGCTCTGTGTTTCAACTCAAGGATATCTCCAAACTTCCCTCCGGCTCCCTTTTTAAGTAAGCAATCCCGCTCGAGCGACTTTTATATCCTGTTCCGAGCCCTCCCCTTTCCTGCAACCCCTTTGATCTGGGAGAAGCCAAATTCGTGCGCAAGAAAACGCAGTTAAAAAAATATAAAACTGGACGCCTGCCATACTAATCAATCACTGAGGAGGGGGAGGGTTGGCTGTTTTGGGGATTTTTTTTTATGTCCGACTAGGGGCGGGGTCATTACGCGACTCGAACGTAGTGTACAAACCTTAACTTTTTCTCCCTCTCCAAATCTCATCCCCACCACACACACACACTCGTCACATAACTAAAGCAAAGCAGACCGCAGTTTAACACCGAAGGCAACACCATTTTTTTTTAATTATTAAAAGTCCAGAACACTTGCAGATGTCTATCATACAGAGATCAGAAAACCCACATACGTGTCCTTCTTATTTACATGGTGAGTGTGTGTATGGAGGGGAGGGGAGGAGGTTCTCCCTGTCCTGCAGTTCAAAGATTCCAAGTCAAAATCACAGAGGCAGAGGAGATTGGAATGCCGCTACGCTGCTGTTGTTTTTAAGGTGGAACCGCACGAATGCCCACCCTAGCGGAGTGCTCTTAAGGACAGGGCTAACCCTAAATCGTTGCCCTATTTCAAACTCCTACCCAAAAACATTGATATAACCAGAAAGCGCCGCCTAAATGAGCAGCCTAAAATGGTTAGTAAAACTAACCATTAGTATCTTACTAGATAAGACAACAGGAACCATAGACAGATTGATAGAAATGTAAATACGTGTATAAATCAATACATTGGGGTTCCTAGCCTTTTCATATACCAAGTTATTCAACAATGAAGTGTTTATTTTTGATATACTATATTTTTTTCTAATCACACATTGTTTCTCAACACACAGTTGCCTCTTCGCCAACCATCGGCCACACTCCCCCACGTCCCTGGACTCGAACCAATAAGCCACACTGCTTCTCAGTCCCTGGACTCTCACCAGTAAGCTACCCTGCTTCCCATTGCAGCTGGAACAGCTGGCATTAGTTGCCTCTGCACTGCTGTCACTAATCTTCTCAGGTGGCTGACGTTTCTTCCGCTAGGTGATGTCATTGACTCCCTGGAGAGCAGCATTGTATGAGAGCGAGAATTAACAAAATAGAAGCAAGCAGGGCTTTGGAAGAGTTTGGTGGGAATGTGCGACTGAGCTCCTCTTTCACTTCCCTGAATACTGTGCCCTGTGAGGGGGTGACTCATACACCACAGTGTGACCAAAACCAGCCAAACCTAAACAACAGCACTTGGGGGTTTGGAAGGATTTAGACAGTGGAAGTACAGTTCCCTTCATAATCAGCACAGGAAAGAAATTGCAAACCCTGTTAATAAAGGTAGTCATGTGCCAGAGAATTAACTGCTGGTATGCACCCAGGTCGCTCAGCAGCGCTTGCGGCTCACCTTCACAAGGTCACAGGCTGATTTACGTGGCAGCACTGCACCCTTCTCAGCTGCTAATCAGCTGCTCCAGCATACGGCCACTCAGTCTGTCCATTTCGTTCAGTGCCAATTTCTGTGAAAAAATTGGACACTCAGAACGCAATGTCATTGTTTTGAGTACTTTGCTTAACCATCTAAGTGAATTTTTTTCTAGGTTTACAAATCTACACTCAAAATCTCTCTCTCTTTCTTCATTGTTAACATGTATCAGCGTGGAGTTGGCCTTCATGCTCATTAATGAATTGTGTGTTGTTTACTTGGTTATCATCATTTATCTGGCTTTGTATCTAGCGGAATTATTCTTCCCCTCAATCACTCACTGCCTTCACCTTCAGTTCATCTTCAGTTTTTTTAACATGCAGTTCAATTTGGAAAGTAATTGTCTTGTATTTCCCTGTTACAACCCATCTCTCTCTCTCTCTCTCTCTCTCTCTCTCTCTCTCTCTCTCTCTGAGATCATACTTTAAAGTGTTGTGCATTCATCACAGCAGTAATAAAGCTCATGACACAATATACAAGATATATTCAAATATAATTTCAATAATTTGTATTCAGGGTCAAGTAGTTGAGTGACTTGCAGACATTAATGCAGTGGGTTTAATTAGCTCATTGGTTAGAGAGCACAACGGTACCTATTGAGTGGAATTAAACTTTTTTTTTTATGATGAGGACATTCTAGATTCATTTGAGTTTCCCCTGTTTTACATTGTAACATTGTATTGTGCCTAAAAAAAGATCACGGTGCGTGTGGCACAACTATACAGAACCACCTTAAAAACTGAACCGACTAGAGAAAAAGAAATAATAACTAACGAGTAATACCGCATTTGGCCGCCAGGAGGCTCACTTGCTCTATAAATAAACTTGCCTTTTAATGTGAAAGTTTACAGTATGAGACACAATAGCAAGAAGAAGAAGAAGAAGAAGAAGAAGAAGAAGAAGAAGAAGAAGAAGAAGAAGAAGATGCACCATATATCAGCATACCTTTGCATGTTTTTGCATGGATGGCTTTGACTGCAATATATTGGGTTTTCATAAACCTGTGGGGTTATATATTTTATACATTATTTTCTTTATGTATTATAATGGTACTAGACCAGTACTAAGTGTCTATAGATTTCTAAACTGGAATTGAATGAAATGAAGTGAGTCGATGGACGGATTCCTGTTTGTGTTTGCGGCTGCTGGTCTTTGAAGGGTTAAGTGCGCCAGGCTATGTGTGAGAAGGCCTCAGAGTGATTCAATGGTGAGCAGGGTGGGACATTCCTCAGGTACTCTCCAAACCTCTTCTGCGTCCCGCACTCTGACACTATTTATAGGTAAACCTGCCCTCACCCAGCTAATCTTAGAAACACTGAGTCCTGTGAAGCTGTGAAATTGAGAGGTGTGTTCTCAGGGTCTGGCCCAAGGCTGTGGGGCCCGTGGGGGGGCCGGGGGGGCCCCACCCCCCACGGGGGGTGGGGACGACAGGAACACAGAGAGACCATCTCAGTAAAGGCCATTCAGGGTCATTCAATAATATTATCCTTGTTTTAGAAAAGGACCTTTTGGGTAGATCCATAAAAGCCTGTGTGAAACCATGTCTTGTGTTTAGAAAAACTATAGTTAGTGATGTGGTCAGATAAACTCAGGTGTGGATTAGTGTGGATTAGATCCATATTAATCTTTTGTTTATATCCACATGAAGAAATCTAATTATCTTGATGGTAGTCCTAGTTGGAAACTGCTGTTCTTTTCTTTTTTAACAAAGGCTTTCAAAAAAAAAATGACAATGTTTTAGTTTAGAAAATCACAAGAAGATGATGTCCAACAGGTGGCGCCATAAGACCAAGTACATTTTTTTACCATCTGTAATTCAGAGGGACAGACAGAGCTGACCCAGATACTGCACACAAGGCTTGACAACTTGTTTAAATACAATTCCTTTAGTCAGTGGATCTGATCCCTCATATTCAAGTTTCACTGACAGTCACATTTTCTATTGAGAAGATTTGTTTTCTGAGCAATATTATAAAAAAAAAAATCACAAAGCACTGTTTGGAAATACCATATTTAATGTTCACTGTAGTATACTATAGGGACTGTAGTATTTTACTTATTTTCATAGTGAAAACCTGACTATGCCCTTCATTTCAGATTCATCTGTGTTTTACTGTTAACAATAGTCATGGATATAGGGTATTTGGGCACAGTAAGGTAAGAAGCTAATCAAAGAGTAGTAGTTATAATTGCCAATAATGTTTAAGACATATACAAACACAGGGCATGGTTTTATTTTTCATTTAAACTTTAAATTCATGTTCTGGTACATTCAGTAAGATTTCCATAACATAAGTTTTACTTATTAATTTACTTAACCGGGAGATTTACCCATTGAGACCGAAACGTAATTTACAAGCAGTCCTGAAGTTACCAAGCTTTGAAAACTGAGCCCATGAAATACACAGATCAAATGGTCAGATTGCTTGCCATGTTAGACTAGATGCTCAGATTCATCCATTAACACATGAAGGCTTTCAGCGATTTGGATACCTGACATGGAACCCTTGTGTTCTGTGATTGTCCTCCAGTTACTGTACCATCCTCTCTATTAAAATGAATTCTTTGATTCTGTGATTTCACGCAAAACATCCCCTGCGCCTGTGAAACACAACCCTGTCTTATCTCTCATGCTGGTATCACCCTCTTTAGGTCTAGGGTTGTATCTTTATTCCATACAATGTTGTACCAGTATCTATAAACTAAAACACTTTTTACACACAATGATGTGATGATTCTGTGATCTGTGATCAGAGGATTTAAACCCGTATTTCCTTAAAGAGCAACTTTGTATGGGAATAATAACAATAGAGAATAATATAAAACACCCATTAAGAGATGAATGTCCCTGTGGAAGGGCTGAGGTCCTGGACATGCAAGAAGCCTGTTTTGGTTTGTTTATATTCGATTGAGGATTTTGTGTTTATCTTTTGGAAATTATTAGACAGCAAGACGCTCCATCTGCTCCATTAAAGTCCCTTTAACACTTAAATACATTTTAGATCCCGGCAACAATATGCCTGCTGTGTGTGATGTACAATGATATTTCCAACAGAAGAGAATATTTATATACTATATGTTTTTTATTTTTGGCATGCACTGTTGGAATTTCTGTATAGTGGTAACCTGGCTGTGGCCTTCATTTTACAGTAGTATATGTTTTACTACTGATATAGTGAATATGGAATATTCCAATATATTCTGTACACCGATTGAGATTCTGCAGCCATCATCTTCCCTTATCAGTTGCTAGCCACTTGATGAGCCTTTTTGTCTTCTGGGATACTTCTTTAAAGACAGGACTTGATTCCCCGATTGCAGAGTCCCTCTGGGATGCAGATCCTCTAACTTATTGGACACTCACCGTAATGCCCCCTTCCAGCTCGGATGAATCTTTGCTTCCTGTAGAAAAGACTGCTGTCCAATGGTGTTAATCATGCTCTCATTTTCTTAAAGATGAAAACTTTTAAGAATGAAGAAGTTTCCATTTCAACCTATTGGGAATGTCTCCCACCAGTGCTGCTTTAAAATGCATTACTTCAGAATGTAGGTGTATCTGGATAAGCCTCAGCAATACTGAATATAAGCTGCACTGCAGCACAGTATAAATGAGGCTAACATACGAATCTGAAACAGATTCTTGTTAAACAGTTAAGTGAAATATTGAATATTTAATACTAGATACACCTTGTTGTGAGCTTCTGTAGGAAGCAATGTTTTGCATAAAGATTCTTATGGTTTATTTTTCACCATAAGATGCTGAGTTTCAACAAACAGATAAACAAAACCACAGGTACAAGTGATATTCTGTACAGAGTTAATCTCTACGAGGAGCAGGGAATGATGAGTTCAAAGGTTGACTTGTATTAGGGGCTGTATAAACCTGACAGTTTATGTGCCTCAGGTTTCTCTTCACCTTCCAACTTTAGCTGCATATGCAATTAAACACACAAGGGGTCGCTGTTGTTGAACCAGTCAATCTGAGTTTGAAAGGATATGGAGGTGATGGTGGGTCCTACTGGTCGTGTGTTGTTCTGCGTGTTCGTTTTTCAGTTTCTCATGGTTATACTATAGTTTATCTTAATCTACCATGCTTGTGAAATACGGTTTACCATTCCTCTCCCAGTTAAACAATAGTGGCCTGTGGTTTACCACACTTTCACTTTATTATGCTTTATATTGATTGGGCCACTGTTGTTTTTATAAGATGAGCATGATTGTAATCTTTTGTGTTACACTAATATGCTGTTCAGATGAGCCGGGTTTCAACAAACTTGCAGTAGTGTCAGTATGCAAATCATGAAAGACTAAACAGCATCGGTTGGCTTTCAGTGTCGAGCAGGGAGGCAGTGTGCTATTATTAACACAGATAGAGAGTAGGTCAGTTACAGTGAACAATCCAAGAGAATCAGAAAGGGCAGAGGAGGGCGCAGCTGGGAGATGAATGGAGAACGAGGCAGTAGGATCTCAATAAACGAGGAGCAGGGGACTGCGAATGAGTTTCACAGTGTTGTCTTGTTACTTCGGGTCCTTGGTCAAATAAACCCCTGAAACAGTTTGGTTATGATGCCCCCTCAGTTTTTTCTTGTTTTCCCCACCTTTTCCCCCCAACCCTTTTAGCCTTGGCATATGCCCCCAATTAAACACGCAGGGGTCTGTTGTTGTGAACCCATGTCAATTCTGAAGGTTTTGTCAGGATTTGGTAAGGGTGTGTGGTTGGGTTCCTGGTTCCGTGTGTTGTTCTCCCGTTTTTTCGTTTTTTTCCTCTAACTTTACCCTCGTGGTTTTCTACTATAGTGTTTTTGTTATCCCTTATCTACCATGCTTTGGTGAAATAACGGTTTACAACCATGCCTCTCCCCAGTTTTAAACCAGCCCTTGTGGTTTTATAACCGGGGTAGTTTCTACCCCACTTCTTATCATGGCTTTTTTAAAAGTGGGACCCACTGTATTGTTATAAATGAATCTTTCTTTTCGGTTTATTTGTATGACATATGTTTATTTTGAGTGTTTTACGAAATGTGTGGGTTTTCTCTCCTTATACCATATGACTATATAATATATAAAATATATATACCATTATATATATAATATGATATATAATATAATATATATATCTATATATATATATATTATAATATTATATCGGGGTCACTAGAACTTATTTTCTGTAATAAAAGAATTTTTTTTTTCTTTGTTAAAAATTTTTATTAAAACGTGTTAACTGTAAACTTGTTAAAATAATAATAATAATAATAATAATAATAATAAATAATAATAATAATAATAATAATAATAATAATAATAAATTATTTAATCACATCAATTTTACATACAGGTTGTACAAACAATAAATTATTTCAGTGCTGTGTTCATCCTTTCCCTAGTGTAGCCCCCTCCCTTTCTGCAGGAAGATGGCTGAAGTATGGGGGGCTGTATTTGCAGTCTGTCAGAAGTGCCTGATAGAAAGTTTACAATCGAATCGCAAGAGATAAAATGGCTGCTAATGCTCTATCTCTTTCCCAGTTGAAGTGTTACTGGGCGAGATCGAGCGACAGAGCTGTGCCCACCAATCAGTGTGTCTGGGTCAATTAGGGTCAGCATGTCAATCAGAGAGGGTGCCATGCTGCAGTACTGTAGAACACAAGCTGGTTAAGGTTGTCAAGTAAATCTGAAATACACTGGTTTATTAGAGAAAAAAAAAAAAAGCTAGCTTAGTTAACTTCCTAATGATTTTAAGTAAATCTTATACAAGGGGACAAACACCATTCTGTGACCTCAGGGACACCTTTTTCATCCATTTGACTTAACCAGTACATATAACCATTGTATGTGAATAAGTTCACAATGGTGTCATCAGCCTGTTACACACCTACAAATCTATCAGGGCAGCCAGAACGTTATGCAAATGATACAGGGCTGTCTCTGAAAACCACATTACTTCCCCATGTCTGGACCTGGCCTCTGCGTTCAAGTTCTTTACACTCAAAACATTCTGACTGCAGAGTTCTGAGGGGACTGGACAGCACAAGTCACCTCACCAAACCACAGACTACGAGATAGGGAAGGGATGGTCTGTACTCAAACACCCCCAAGCTTGTTTATAGTGAGCAGACCTCAAATGACAGCACTCCTTTGAGTATTTCAGGACTCAGACGTATAATGGCGCCTTCTCTTAGGTTATTAAGCTTGTGATAAAAAGAAAATAACCAACAGATTGTGCCAGATCGATCTAGACTATCCGGTTTTGTTTGTAAGATTATGGTTTTTGCCACTGATTTTAAATAATAAGTCAAATATGAGAAATGACTGGACGTGCACTGGTGTAACTGGGAATACTGGTGTAAGTAATGGCACGTAGGTGCTGTGCACTGATAGGTCCTCCTGAGGGCGCTGTTCAGTAAGTGTTCTGTTTGACTCATCTCTTGAGTGTTTGAGATCCTCACTACCTGCAGGCTAGTAAAATGAAGTGACCACCTTTAAACTTGCAGATACAGCTTCTGGGTGACAATTTAACTGAGGGAAAGCAGAGAAGAAGGGGGAGAGGAAGGGTGAGGAATGTGTTAACTTTGTGTTGTCACAGACAGAAATGCTTGAATTTTGGATGTGCGTATGTAAGCCTACAGGTGCTAAATCACTTGTATAATTTTCCTAAATTGGTTGCAATACCATCTTATATTTCTAAAGGCTTCTAAATATAAATACAATTTCTTATGTATCAATTATAATTTTTGAGTGAAGGTGAAAAGCCTACGTATGAAAGGAAATCCTGAAAAAACAAGCAGAATCGCTGGTACACCCTGCTATTCCTATGTGTAAAGAGATGTGCGTGTAGTGGTGTGTGTCTGTGTGTCTATATGTTCATGGAGGGAGAGGTGGTTGTACACGCTTTCCTGTCCCCAATTCCCCCTGGTTTGCATTTGCAGGATATCCATGGCACACATTGTCATATTCTAACACTTTGATATTTCTAAAACAAACAAAATAATCCATCTCCATTATTTCTCTTGACCATTTGAAGTGACCAGTTCATGCTTTCATTTGGTCCGATGGAATATTGAACAGTGCTGACTGCGCTCCGGTTAGAGCCAGGAGAATAAAGGTCTGCTTAAAGTGTCCTCCTGTGCTTTCCAGTCGCGCTTCCACTGCTCCTGGTTTCTCAGTGAGGTAATGCAGCTGAGGGGGATCTAACCTGGAGTACAGCTCAGACTAACACATCCAAGAAGCAGCGGCACTTGCTTTGAGTTTTTGATACTGTCTGATTTCTCAAACTAATGGTCAATGCAGTAAACCCCCAATAAAGCAGAGCAATTCAGTATCACAACAGCACCCAATACTGAGCCTACCTTTAGTGCAGAAAAAAGATTATTAACGTTTTTCTAATATATTAATTATATATATATATATATATATATATATATATATATATATATATATATATATATATATATATATATATAGTGCTACTGACCCTTCCCACCTCCCGATATATGAATACTACAATACAGTTTCTGTAATAAAATACCTTCCACTTATATATTTGCGTTTTATGTTATTTTTAAATAGAAATAAAATCGATAAGTTTGTGTCTAGAAGGCAATGTGCCTAATTTTTGATTGAGGGCAAGTTGCCCATGTCACACAATTACTGTGGAGTGGAAAATATAGCCAATGTGCAGTAGAACACGTGCAGCATACAATCAAGTGCAGTGTGCCAAATTTTGTCCAGAAAATTATTCTTTAAATCGTCTAAGATTCTGGTTTTTATTTTCAATATACTTGTGTATGGGTTGGTTCCTAACTTGGTCTAACTTGGTCCACTTGATCAGATCATTTAAACTAATTAACTGGATCTTCTGTATAGTACGCTGCAATTAGGACACGTTTTGTTCAGTTGACTGGGATTTTCTAGTCCTGAAGTTAGTCCGCTTGAAGTGGACTAAACCACTGATACGCTGCAACTGATCCAGTACGTTTTCAGTGGCCAATGCTGTAACACCGCTGAAACCCCCAAAAACTCAAGCCAAGGCCTACTACTGTTTGGAATCAGTGAGGCTTTGCTGCACTCCAAGACTCCTGTCTGATCACCCTGTCACGGCCCTCACATTGTTAAAAAAACAAAACAACAAAAAAACAAGACAGTAATAATAAAAATAATAACAATAACATTAACAACAATAATATGATATAAAAATAGAGTTCAGAACCACAGGCTTCAACACTTTTTTAGCAGACACTGTTTAAAGGCAGAAGGTCTCTGCTTCAGCTGGCACCCCTTGGCCAGTTTGTTGGGCCTCTCTTGGCACTGCACAGTCCGTGTCTGCCAGCCTGTGTCGCAGGTCCGAGAGCAGGCCAGCCAGGGCCCTGTCACCCACTGTGGGGCTTGTGACGGCGCTGGTGCCTTTTGTCCCTTGCCCTGGGGAGTTGCGGATGCTGGTGGGGCCAGTTCCTTGGGCATGAAGAAGCTGTAGCGCACGTCAAGGGCCTGGCGAGCGTCAGTGGCCAGGATCTGCACGATGATGACCTCTCGCAGTGAGCCTGGGCCCATGCTGTGCAGGAAATCGTCGCGCTGGCTCCATCCGCTGTAGTTCATGATCGTGCCGTTGAGGTCGATGATGCTTTCCGAGGTGGAGATCATGAACTTGCCGTTCACCAGGTATTCGCCGCTCTTCTTCCTGAGTGCCAGGTAGGCGGTGTAGCGCGGCTGGTCCTTGGGCTTGAATTGACGGATCTTGATGTGCGTAGAACCCTCTGGGATCGTCACTACATCCGTGTAGCCCTTACTGTGAGAGGGAGGGAGGCCATTATTCTGTCTCCATTACAGAAACAACAACATTAAACTATATGTATGTGTAAGAACCAATAGACACCAATTTGGTATGTAAAAACTACATTCACTAACTTATTTAAAAGTTGAATAAATAATCAAATAAATCAACTGACACCTTATTAGAAGTCTTAATATCTTCTGGAAAGGCATTCCAGAACTGGATTTTCTATCACATTATATATGCCTTCTTGGTCAGAAAAAAAAAAAAAAAAAATCCCCCCCCCCCCCCCCCCCCCCCCCCCCCCCCCCAACCCCACCCCCCCCCCCCCCCCCCCCCCCCCCCCCCCCCCCCAAAAAAAAAAAAAAACAGCATTTGGTGCCATTGAAGGATTACAATAATGGGGACAGGTCATTTGATGAACGAATAGTCAGGCAGTTCTCTGTAATTGGTCTGCTGTAAAGCTTACAGCTATGAACAAAAGCTTTGCATCACCCTACAGAATTAACTCATTTTGCTTCATAAAGTTGAATGAAACCTGCTGAAAAATGTTACATTAACATACCGCTTTGTAGTGTTCCATATACTTAATGAAAAACTATCAAATTAAAAAAAATTGACATTTCAAAATCTAACGTGAAATATTCTACTATTATCGTGGCTTCCAATATACTTTTTTGCGATTTTATTTTGTAGTTTCTTTGATTACACAAAATCAAAAGATTACACAAAAGATTTAAATTATGCTCCTATAGTTTGTTTATTTTTTTTTAATGATTTGTCAATCCTACAATTCTAGGTAATGCAAAACTTTTGGCCATAGCTGTTGAGACAGTAAGAATTGCAAGGTGTGTTTTAAAAGCTACCTCCAATTCCCTACCACAGTGCATTGCACACTCTTTAAAACTATACAGTGACAGTTTTGTAACCTACAGTGGTTAATGTGTTTTTTTTGCACCCTGGAGTGAACAGCTCTCTAATACAGAGTAGATCTCCCCCGTTACCTTTTCTTAGTGAAGTTACCAATGACCTTGATGCACCTGGAGTTGTCTCCCCCGCAGATTCCACACTTATCAAATTGCAGCTTGGAGCCGATGATCCCGTCACAGCCCGTCCGGACACACTTCCCTCTCACACACACTGAGTTGCTGTAGGGCCGGCACTCTGTCCCATCAATCACCTAGGAAAGGGAGCGAGAAAGAGGGGGGTAATGCAGTTGGGGAGGGGTCCTGAATAGCAGCCTGCTTGTTACATTTCCATCTCCTCAAAACAGTTTTTTAAAAAAACACTTCTTATAAAACTGTCCTACCTTTTTAGTACCCAAATGGAAATGTAGAAATGCACAATTCATATATTGCCTCACCACTGCAACCCACTTGCTAATCAGGGGAACTGAAGAGCATATTCACCAAATCGTTCAGAACTTGATACATAAGAGTTCTAGAGATCTTCATATTTCCTTTATGTTCTTTATGTGATTGACAAAAGCCCAGTGCAGTATGTAAAGGAATGCCATGGGTCAGAGTGAGGCGTCAGCTCACCTTCTGAGAGAAGACAACGTAGTATCCGGTGCCCTTGGCACGGCAGGTCAGTTTGCACGTGTCTCCTGGCAGGACGCCAGCGTATTTGGGGACCCACTCAACGAAAGTCTTCACTCCCTTGGGGTCAGCCTGGTACCCGTTCCGCGCCTCACACTGCTCCAGACGGAAACTCTTACCTGGGAGGGAAACCACAAGAGCCTCCTCAGCACACCAACATACTACGGACAGGTGAACTGAGAAAAGGCTGCCACAGGGAGAAAGCCTGGTTGCTTTAGATACTACAAATGATCCTTTATAGATCCCTATAAAAAAAAAGTTACCAAAGTAAATTTGCATTGTAATGCTGTTTGTACTATATGTTACCGTGGGTGACCATGGTTTTAAACATGCTTTACCATGTTTTCACATGCTTTCACTACACCTTAAAACACTATGCTTTTGACATGGTATACTGCAACTTTTTAGAGAAAAAATGACAAATGTTTATTTGGGAGGATCGCTTGGGAAGCTGTACTCACTGTTTGCGGGACAGGGCCCTTCATTGCAGGAGCGGTAGATGGCTCGTTTACCAGTGCAGAATCTGCCGTTGTTGCGTGGGGCTGGGTTGTTGCATTGCCGTCGGGCAAACTGCACACCCCCTCCACAGGTTCGAGAACACTGACCCCACGATCCCCAGGAACTCCAGCTACCATGGTTTGAGGCCTGAGAGAGAAAGAGGGAGAGAGAGAGAGAGACAGAGAGAGAGGAGAGAGATGGGTAGTAACCGGGAAATACAAGACAATTACTTTCCAAATTGAACTGCATGTTAAAAAACTGAAGATGAACTGAAGGTGAAGGCGGTGAGTGATTGAGGGGAAGAATAATTTCGCTAGATACAAAGCCAGATAAATGACGATAACCAAGTTAACAACACACAAGTCATTAATGAGCATGAAGGCCAACTCCACGTTGTTACATGTTAACAATGAAGTTGTTTGTGGAGATGTATGAAACAAACAGCACAGTGCAGAGCTGGTTCCTTTCCCATGAGACCCCCGAGCAGAGAGAGTGTTGCTAGTACTCACAGAGTAGTACTTCTTCCTGGTCTTGTCCACACACTTGCCATGGAGACAGATGCGTCCCTTGCCACAGGGTGTCCCCTCCACTCCGGGCAGCTTCTTGGTGAGGCAGACCATCTGTCCCTGCCGAATCACCGCACACCACAGCCGCGCACACACGTCCATGCCGGGGCACACCGTGTACTCGGGGCCGAACGCCAGCTTGCACTGCTGGATTGCATCGTAGCTCTGACCAGGCAGCTCCTCTGGGCCCAGCAGAGGGCGTCGTGGGGGATCCAGTAGACACTCACCTGGGGATGACAGACTCTGTCAATTACATTATATGCTCTCCGGACATTTAAACTTTACGATTAAGCATGGAAATCCATCACTTATTTAGAACTTTGGTAAATTCTCATAAAACCGTTAGAAGGAGCACCCCGATAGAGTTTAAAATAAATGGCTACAATATTAATGTGTGGAAGATGAAGTGTGTACAACACTTCTGGAATAGACTATGCCTAAATACTAATAACGAAATAAACAACCTTACACTGTAAACTGTAGTTATTACTGTATGAACAGCCAGGCCAGCAACTTCACATATTTCTGATAACATTTTAAATTCTAAACTCATGACACCCCTACTGCTGCTGACAACTAGTTTATTATCACTGAATCTTTTTTGTTAATGCTTTCATTTTGTCAGCATTTATTTTAAGGATGCTAAACTGTTTGTAAAGGGAATAACACCCATATATCTAAAAGAGTAGTCATGGCATTCTTGTGCTTTATCTTTGCTGTATTTTGAATAACATGAACATTGTTATTCAGAT
Source organism: Polyodon spathula (assembly GCF_017654505.1). Taxonomy (NCBI): domain Eukaryota; kingdom Metazoa; phylum Chordata; class Actinopteri; order Acipenseriformes; family Polyodontidae; genus Polyodon; species Polyodon spathula. The sequence continues at coordinate 23,139,656 of NC_054542.1, forward strand.
CTCAGACTGAGGCCCTTGCTCTGTGCATTTCAGCATTAGTCATAGTGATATTCTTTTTTTTCCAAATTTGCAGTTCTTTTTATTTCTAAAAGATAAACAACGCTTTTCATGTTATAAGACTAGTATGACAAAAAGGGAAACATATGCTGGCTTTCATGATTGATCAGACTTCATTATGATGCACAACCACCAAACTTATTCGAACAAAAAAATATAACTTAAGAGACTCAAGCCAAAATTTCTAACTGTGAGCCACTAACCGCCTGACTCTATCCCGCCAAGGTACTGTTACTTAACAATTTGTGCTGAAGTAGTGGTTTATTTTCAATTTTACATGATTCTGACTGAGCTGAGAATGTGCCAAACAAACCATTGTATGGATGAATCATCAGCAAAAATCTAAACAAGAGCTGCTGTGCTGCATTCGTTTGTTTTGGCTGAACACTTGCATGTTCTTACTTTGGGTCCCTGTTCCCCCATTGACCTTTTCTGTCACTCATTCTGCTCTGTACAGACAGCCACATGCAAATCATGAGCTAAGGGCAGTACAGAACCCAAAGGATGATTCCTACTGTGGGGTTGCTGATGTAAAATGAGACTGATACTTAACACTGGCTACATAAACAACACATATAAAACTGATTATGATCTGAGGGTGATTTGAACTTGAGACTATTGTTTTGAGAAGTGGTTAAAGACACAAACTTTCACTACCAGTCTGGGATCAAAAACAAATTATATTTATAATACAAACTATAAACAGTGATTTAGATATTGATTTAAAGACTACTATGATCATAAAAATAATACAATGTTTAAACTACAGCTGTAAGCTTTTCTTTGAACTGAATTTGCATCGTATTTGATTCGATCATGTGATTACATTTTTGTAGCTTAAGTGTAGCCTGGTGCAAATTTCATCTTTGAAACTGATGGATCGATAGAAACTAGGAGACACACAGCTACTTGGTTTAGATTTCAGGTAGAAGCAAAACAAATAGCTGTGTACTACTTATTAAAATGAATAGATTGTTATTATAGATATGCTGTTTTCCATAAAGTACACATGCTAAATATATTTACAATTTTGTGATATTCACTCGCAACCTTGAGGAAGTTGTTCAAACCTTCTCAAGGTAAGCTCAAAGCAAGTGCAGCTACTCAAGATCTGCTGGATATTCCGGCTCCCTATCCTTCTTTCCCTCTCACCCTTTCCTCTCTCTGTCTCTTACACCTCTCTGCTCTTCTCCCTCCTTTTCTCCCTCCTCCCTTCCTGGTTCCCCTCCTCTCCTACCGTGCCCGTCGTCAAAGAAGTCTGTGATGGTGCTGGAGGTGCACTTGCTCCAGGGTTTGGAGGCATCAATGCTGGTCAGGATGGATGACATGAGACGCTTGTCCTCCATAGCTCCAAAGTTCTCCTCGCAGTACTTGGAGTCGTCGTGGGACAGCCCCAGGAGGTGACCTGCCAAGGGGAAACCAAAGACACCCACACACTATACTAGAGTCCACAACTGCACACATCACTTCATAAAGACATTTAGTTACATCTCACTGACATAGCAGATTCTCTCAAGAGCCTGATTGTTTTGCTGCTACAATGCTATTGTTACAGCTCACTTGTCAAGTCAGTGGGGCTGTAATCTGTAACAGAGGAGGTGTGGTGGCAAGAAAAACAGAGTTCAACTAAATGTTTAACAGAAAAACAGTATGGGACTTGTGAGAACATGTATATATGTGTGTGTGTGTGCGTGTGTGTGTGTGTGTGTGTGTGTGTGTGTGTGTACAACATACGACATATATTTAAAAAGCCTTGAAGGATGTGGACAAATATAAATTGACCATTCATGACTACTTTGTTAAAAAAAGGCTAAACCAAGATGAGACGAGATGCTGGATACATGTATTCATACCACTATAAATCACATGTATTCATGATTCAGTTCTGTTTAGCTCTGCTAATAATTAAAGAACATTTTCTGCGATCAGTGACTTGTTAGCTTGGTATCAACTCCTCTGGGGCTCCAAGCCAATTAAACCAGGAGAAAGAGCTTGTTGTCAATAAGCTGTCACATTCCCAGCCAGCGCAGTGTGGAGTGGACAGGGTGGTGTATGGTTGCTATATTCTAGACAATAAGGAAAGGGTGCTGTGGAGGGACAAAAGCCCTTAATGTAAATATGTGTGTTTGGGAATGTAAGGTTGGCAGGGATGGGTTTAAATCTGTCACTGCCAGCAGTCCCAGGTGTGGCCATTCCCCAAGTAAGTAACTGAGTGCTAATTAGAGAATGGCCACATCTATATAAAGAGAAAGCTTTCACCTGTGAGAGGAAGTAGGTTAATGTTTAGGTGAGTGTATATATTGTGTTTTTGGAGAACCTGGTCATAGAAGGTAAATGGCAAGCCTGACAGCAGAATTGTTTTGTTTAACCTTTTATTTTAGCCCTTGTGCCAGTTTATTTGTTCAGGTGTTTTGTTGTTTGTGTATTAAAAATATGCACACGCGCTTGAACTGCAAAAAAAAAAAAAAAGTGAATTATCACTACAATATGTGTTTAGAAATTTCAGAAAAACAAGTTTATGATTGAGCCATATACATATATTTTGTATTAGTCTTTATGTAACCAACAGCAAACATCTCAGAATGGATATTACAGAGATATAAATAGTCCACATTCTCCTTTAAAAGAGAAAGGAAGCAATGAACATTTTCCAATGGCCTGTAAAGATTTTGAGCACGATCGGAAATGAACCCTGTCTTTATTGCTGAGAGGTCACTGAAATAATTTTTTTTTGCAAGTCAAAGCTGGCTTAAAGTTGCAATTAATACAGAATGATTAGTAGAATGATTCCTGCAGTAGTATTGCCAGCTTGACTGCCATTGGGCCCAGTCTCTGCAGGGATAGCTGTTCCCTGTTTAGATAAATTACTGTTACATTTTCTGTACTTCAGCTTATCACACTGTGGCTCCATTTCTGTCCCAGTGTTGCAACTAAACCATCTACAGCTTTACACCACATCAGTAATGTCTAGAGTAAAGTTACGCAAAAAACAACTTTCAATTTACAAATTTAATAAGGAACAACCTAACTGTATATACATTTTTTTATTTTTAATCACTCTAATTGACTCTATTTGTCCAGTCTTAGTCTAGTGGATAGAGCTGAGAGACGGAGGCAGTGTGGCTTAGTTGTGAAAGCTAAGGAACTTGGTGGGAGGCAGTGTAGCTCTAGTGGTTACAGCTAAGGACTGGGAGGGATGCAGTGTAACTCTAGTGATTACAGCTAAGGACTGGGAGGGAGGCAGTGTTGCCTAGTGGATA